>NC_050518.1:25281621-25300237 GCF_002922805.2 Oryzias melastigma | reverse complement strand
CATTTCTAACTTGTAGAATTTTTATGAAAATATATTTTTATGGAGGGTAAAATATTGAAAGTTGTTTAAGGTTTAAGTTGATTTATTCTGGAATGATATTTCTGCTTTTCTTTATTCATAATTGAGTTAAAAAGTTACGGTTTTAAAGTTTTAAAGTTTTAAAAATTCTGCTTGCATTTTTGGACTATTTTCGTATTTACTAAGATTTTGGAGTTTAGCTAATATTTCAGCTACATGCAAGCTGTTTGGCTAATTTAGGCTATTTTTTTTTTTAGTTTTTTAGGCTATTTTGAAGTTTAGCTATTTTTTCAGCTACATGCTATCTGTTTTGGCTAACCTAATTTTTTTTGTTTGTTGGTTTTTTAGGCTAATTTGGCATTAACCAGCTCAGTGGCCTTGTGGTAGAGTGTCCGCCCTGAGATTGGAAGGTCGTGGGTTCATATCCCGGCCGAGTCATACCAAAGACTTTAAAAATGGGACCCAGTGCCTCCCTGCTTGGCACTCAGCACTAAGGAGTTGGACTGGGGGGTTAAACCACCAAATGGTTCCCGAGCGCGGCTGTGTCTGCAGCTCACCGCTCCCCCAGGGGATGGGTCAAATGCGGAGAACAAATTTCACACACCTTGGTGTGTGACAAATAGTGGGACTTTAACTTTAAGCTAATATTTTAGCTAAAGCTTCAGCATCTTCAGCGGCTTACAGCATTCACACTAGCATTATTGCGGGTAATGCTATATATCTAGTTTATAATTAAGATAAAAAGACATGGTTTAAAATTTTGTTTTAAAGTGTTCAATAAATGTTTATCCTGTTCAGCCTGCGACCTAAGGTGTGTTTTGGTTTTTGGCTCCTTGTACGATTGCCCCTGGTGTATTAGGACATCTATGACTGGTTGGCATAAATGATCTCTGTTCAGGTGAGACTGTAACAGACATAGAAAGATGTTCAGCAGGTTATGGTGATCAAGTTAATACAGAGGAGCAGAGATGGATGTTGTAGATCAGGAAGTAGCAAAGATTAGCTGAGATGAAGGGAAGGAAGACATTAAGAGGAGGAGTGGAAAGACAGTAGGTTCTTGATTTGAGGGATGATTCTGGAGAACAGAGAAGGTCAGAACGAGCTGCATTATGTCTTTGTAGATCTAGAAAAAGTGATCATCAGGATCCAGAGAGAAGAGCTGTGGTTTGGATGAGGAAGTCTGGAGGAAATGGTGTATACTGTATATTACTTTTCTACCTTCCTCGAAGGCTCAAAGCACTTTACAGTCACAGATCCATTCACCCACTCACGGCGGCTCCACCTCCAAACACTGGCACCAATCTCCCATCAGAGGCATTTTTGGGTTCAATGTTTTGCTCAAGGACACTTTGACACATGGGCGGGCAAAGCGGGAATCGAATCCGCTATCTTCTGATCATAGGTCGACCGCCCTACTGCTGCACTGTTAGACGATGTGATGTGGAATCATGCAAAGAGGTTACCATCTTCTGTTTCACAACACATTGTGGTCAGTAACCCTTGTGCTATCCTAGACATGTTTACATTAAAAGTGGGGTCATCTGGACCACACAGGACAGCGCAAAGGTTCAATCAAGTTGTTTTTCATCCGTTCAAGTTTTTCTACTTCTCAAAGACATTTTTTTACAATTAAAGATTTTCTTGTCTAGCTTTCACCTGGTATTCCAAAGCTTTAGGTGTTGGAGTGAAGCGCTAACCTGACTGCATTGGTTAGTTAGAATTTCTCAGTGTTTCTCTCTTGGTGTTCCTTGATGTATTTGACAATGCGGGACTCCGCTGACGGATGGGGATATCCTTTGGGTTCAAGTCTCGTACCGAGACTCTATCAGAAAATCACCAACATGTTTAAATTAAAATAAACAAAACATAGTTTGTCGAGGGCCAGCATTAAAACTGATACCTCTAAATGTCACTATCCTTCTAATCAATGTTATTTTTCTGCACTGCTATGAGTTGATGTCACTTGAGTTGAGGTTTATGAGTTGAAGATTTGTTCCATCATTGAACTGTTTTCTTCCTTCCTGACAACAAGCTAATGGGTTAAAAAGTATGTTAGGTTTTAATCAAGCCACTCATTACTGTTAAACTGTATATGTGTGTTGGAGGGGCGGGGAATACAGGGATCAAGTTTTATCATGTACAAATCTAATTTAAGTTCTTTACAAAAACAACTCAGACAACAATGATTCCATTTGTCCTGCAATAGCATGTATCACTGAGACTCATAATGAGAAAATGTTGTTATCCAGAAGGCTTTGCTTTAACCCTTTAACACTCGCCAGCTACAGCAAATAACACACACTCTGTGAACGACCATAACTCTCAGACTGCAGATGGTGGGCGTGTCCAAACTTTTTGCAGAGATTTGTTGAGGAGAAAATGTGTGAAGACCAACTGCATTCTTTAAATCTTAAAAGAATTTGATTACAAATGAAGTATTTAACCCTATCGCTCGATCAAATGTATTTACATGATTTTCAGTATTTCTGAGTGTCATGGGTCTCTGGGTAAAGTCCCAAATGTCCCAGGAATGAGTGGACCAAAGGCCAAGTCTCCAGTATCATCATTTTATTTGTTTTAGGATTTTTTTCTTCTCAAATCCCTTTCAGTCATTTTCAACTAGCATGTTTTTAGGATCTCCTATGTTTTTAATTTCCATTATGTTGTATATACTACAGTTGAAAAAATTAAAAGTCTGGGAAGAAACCTTTTGTCTTCTGGATTCACATTAAACGTTTCATCTTATTCACGATTAAATGCCAACTGTACCTTTCCTAAATGAAATAATGTGAACAGAAAAATAGTTTTCTTATTGACAAGTACAAACCGCTGTGGTTTGGATCAGAGAAACAAAGAAACCGGTTCCACTGTTTGCTCACATTCATGTCATTGTCCACTCTCCACTCTTGTTGCAGACTGACAACATTTCAAACTCCACTATTTATCCCAGTCTTTGAAAATCAAGTGAAAAGTTTCCAATTCTCCGTTCCCCGATGTTATGAATGGTGGCCCTCACTGCTAACTTTGCTTTCCCAGGTTTATTCAATTAACTCCAACAGATTTCGATGTGGAAGCTCCTTTACACGCTTTACATTAATAACATTTTAGTGAAGAGTTGCATAACTAATGGAACAAACTAATGGTGCATAACTAGCAAACGTTGGTGCAAAGCTGCTTCTCTCTGCTTCAGAATTATCCGGTCTAAATAAATGTCTTATTTCTAAAGCGCTACATATCAACGTAAACAGAGTCGAGAGTTGTGGCAATTCAAATAACGTCAACCAGTAGATGTTCGAATGGTTACCAAAGACAAAATGTTAAAATTTAGCTTTTTAACTTTAAGAAAGCAGTCCAATGTATCCACTTTAAAGAGTGACTAAGATCTTAGCAACAGAAAATAGTGTACACTTCTCTAACAGTCTTCTAAAGATCACAGTGCTGCTCAGTCACCGTCTCATTCACACACTGTTGCGAGAAGGCCAAAATCCCATACACTTCCATAAAAAATATTTCTGTCATTTTATTTGTCAGAATAACCATTCTTGCTCTGATAGTCTTCTTAGCACGTTCTTTATAATCCAACATTTTTTTAAAAGATATTTTTTCTTTATTGCCAGTTACTCAAGTTATAAACTGACCAATCAGAGGCCTCAGTAAAAGCATGTGGCTCCTGTTGGGCCCACATTCCCCCGAGCCTCTTTCAGTGGAAGACGTGTGACTAGTTCCTCAAAAAACAGACCGACTCGGACTAATCGCTGTCGACGGGTGGCAATCGGCTGCAAACAGCGGTAGACGTGTCAGGAAGTGACGGCGATGGTTCTGGACGTATTTCACATTGTAATGCATTTCCTATGGGGGACCTCAACGCGTTATGTCCAGCTCCTACTTATACAGTCAATGATTTTTTCCCAAGGACACTTCTGCCTCGTTTCCGCTGAGCGGTCCGGACCGGACTGGGCTTGAGCGCTTCCATTACAAAATGGACCCGTTAAGCAGGACGGACTGGTACCATTTCTGGTCCCCCGTTGATCGTAGGTCCATAGAAAAACGGAATGACCTGTTAGGGCGGAGCTTCTGTCGTCACTGAAAGTTTTCTCCTCTTTTCTTCTTCACCCTCGGAATCTTTTTGCAAAGAATAATAAATTCTTTACATACAGTATTCCCGTTATTTGCGGGGGTTTAGGACTGGAGACACACCCATCCCCTGTTTCAATCTCATCCAACCCCCACTGCCGAAGAATTTCCGTTACCGCTCCAGACTCATCAGAAACTACGACGGAGTATTAGTGCCACCAAAAATAAATACAAAAATAATATTGCAAGCTTTTTTTTGTAAAATAACGACTAAATCTCATAAATTTTAATCTTGTAAATGTATGAGTTTTATTCTCCCAAATTGACAAGTTTTTTTTCTCGTTAATTTATTAAGCCAAAGGGAGCCCACAGTCCAGCGAAGGAACGCCGTGAAGCAGACCGACTAAACTGTGAAAGCGTCTTGGATTTCAACAGGAAACTGAATGTTTAAAACGTTACAGATATTTGGAAGATTCTTTGTTTGATTTACAGGTTATTAATGTTGTATTCATTGATGAGCAGATCCCGTTAATCCCGTTAATGAAGCCGTCGATATCCGCGCAGCTGTCCACTTCCAGTCATTTCTTCCTCCGCGGAAGACGAGATCTCCTCCAACTCTGTGATGCTTCCGTCTGAAGAGGCCTAGTTTTTGGAATTTTCAATGTTCCCGTGCTAACGTAACAGACTTTTGTCATTCCTCGTGGTTGTTTTGTGTTGAAACGGGATGTTTCACAGCTCCATCATCATCTACACCCCTCAATGGAAACGCTCACTCGAATTCCCCGGACTGTTCTAAACCGGTCAAGACGGGACTGGTTCTGGTCTGTAGCGCTCAGTGGGAAAGAGGCATTCAATACTTGGGTGTTCACTGAACCCATTATCCTCAATCGGAGGTTGACCGCTCCACCTCTTCCCCAGGACAGCTGTGGCTACATCAGTAGCTTCCAATCGCCAAGTGTGAATGAGGAGTGAATGAAAAATGGATACACATGGTCAGTGTCCAGAAAAAAGTCTGTTATTATTAACGTTATTAGCTGCCCCACCAGACGTCAGGACCTGAAATGCTCGAGTTGTTGAGAGTAAATGTGAAAATGGATTTCATGTTTGTGACTTTCCTCTTGGTCTGCTGCCCACCTACCCCTCTTTCTCCTCTGTTTGTCTCCTCCACAGCCGACACCTGAGCATGAGACGGTGGTGCTGAGCAAGAAACTCTCACTTTAAACCGCAAAGCGAGTCCCAACCCCCCTAACCCACCCCCCACTCCTCCTCCCAGTTTCAGTCACGCCGCTGCTTACTTCTTTGTACCACGTCGGGGACTTCCTGGATCGTGTGCTTGATTTGGCGCAGAAGCCAGAGCGGAGTGTGGTTTCAGCACTAATGAGTGCGGGGGTGTCTGCTGCGAGTTGGATGGGATACTGAAAGATGTGTGTGCCTCAGCATCGCTGGAGGGGCTATTGGGGGCGGGGCTCCCCACACCTCCCTCTCATTCTACTCCTTTCTTTGTCCTTCCTGCTCCCCAAGCGCCCGTTTGCTGACGGAGCCATTCACATCCCAAAGCATTGTGAGTACCAACACTACTCTTACTCCGCTCTTCAGCATGAGGAGGAATTGTTCTGATGAAGTTGATGACACGTCTGTTGACGTTACACCTTCTGTGTTTGTGGAGCAAGTTAGACAAAAGGATCAGGTGTTTGTTGACTGTTAGTTTTATAAATTGTCCTGTTTGCATCTCCATCCTCTCTGTTCACATCTATGTAAACAAGATAAAGAACTAAGGGAACACAAATGATAATAAATACTGTATTATAATTTAGCTGTGAGCAATTTACACCAAAATATGTCTTAAATGGTTATTTCCTCTTAACATTTGTTACTCACTTTCAGTTTTTCTCCGACAACACTGATAAAAACAATAAAAAATAAGTTAAAAAAATTAACTCATAAAAACAATCTTTTAATATTAATGTTCATGGAATTCATTTGTAATGGGATTCGATTATTTTTACTTTTATCTATTTATTTATTTGTTTTGCTTTCAATAGAAAACAAAAATTAACAAAGTAAAAATAATATATTATAGGAAAAATAAAGACAAATTAGACATAAATACACATTTATATTGTCATGAATAAACCCTGTGTATTATTTTGTTAAATATTATTATTACTGCTGTCGATCAATTAAAAAAACCCAAATTAATTTTGGGTTGTGATTAATCACAATTAATCTCAATGCTTCACAAAGTACATTTTATACGTCAATGTGCAGCTTTTGTACAAAAACAGACTAGAGAGAAATGTTTTCCTTTATTTTTATTCTCTGTAATGTACACTTTTATAAATTGCTAACTCAGACGTTTAATTTCTGAAGAAAAAACACATCAACAGTAAGACAAGAAGAACTCTGAAGACTTTTATATCTGCAGTATTACTCCAGGAAAACATGGATGTTCACATACAGTCTTAAAAACATTGTTTTCTACATTTTAAATGGTCCAGGTGAATACTCGATTCTGATTGGCTGCTGGGTGTGAATGCACGCCTAAAATAGAAGTTCTGGTCACGATGTTGTGTATGTGCAGACTTCTTCAAAACGAACTTTTGATTCATGATCTGGACAAACCCAAACGGTAAGAAGTGACGATCATCTTTAATCCATTGTGTCGATCAGCAGTTAAATCTCGAGGTAACTGAGACAACCGGCCACATTACCCTTAAAATAGTCGCTTCTGTGAAAAAGCAATTTAAACCTAAAAAATAACAAGAATAAAGTACTAAAGATCTATTGATTTTATTTTTCTAAGTGACCACACTATAAGTGGGATACTAGCGATAAAGGATGAATTTCCAGAAACGAACACACATACATATTAACACATTATTTTTTATTTATTAATTGTGTACATTACTGTTGACAGCACTAATTATTATGACAAATATGAAATAAATAAATATTTATTCGTATTTCTGACCAAACAATGCGTTTTATAAATGTTTTAAGTTCTAAAAATATCAACATGGTAATGTTTCTACGTGTTTTGGTTTTATGAAGTGTTCTAGTGATCTCTGACTGTTTAGACTTTTAGTTTGTTCTTTTTACTGTTTCTAAATCTGACATTTTTACAACCCATTTGACTCATTATCATCCCACCAGGATGTCAAAGACATCAGCATCAATAATCTGACAGCCGTTCAACCCCAGAGGATTTGATTTCTCATCGCTAGACTCGTTTCATGGCCTCATTGGTAATCTGGCTCCACAAGCATCACCGTTATTGCTCCTCTCTTTGGTTGATGCACCTCCTAGCTGTCAAAGAAACCTGAGATGTGACGATGTACTGTATAGTGACAGAAGATCTCCTCCCAAAATGTCTCTTCACAAACAGCATAGTACTGAAACATCTGAAGCAGATCGACTTTATAATGACCTCATAACTTAAAAAATGTCCTTCCATGTACGTTAGAAAACAAAACTGTCACATAAGTTCTCTTAAATATATTACTAGCTTAATTATGAACAAATTAAGTAATTAACCAGCTAACGAAGTGACAAGGTAACTAAGAAGTAACTAATGAAGTAACTACCACTAACTAGTCGACATAAACATTGTGTTCTGAAATGCGTTGATCAAAGACATACTGTATACTCTAAAAGTGATTAAAAAAGTATTAAAAAAGAGGAAATAATTCTGCATATTTATAGTTTTGCAAATGTCATGTTACACAGTAATGAAAAATACTGCGTCCCTCCTGGGATGGCGGGAGTTTTGGGGGTTGTAGGGATGGGGGAAGTTTGCTAATGATCTTCTTGGTTGGTGAAAACCTTCTGCGGTGTCTGTCTGGAGCTTTCAGAGGTTCAGCTTGGAGCATGTGCTCTTCAACTGAGTGGAAATGTCTCCACAATCTCCTAACATAAGCGGTGTCTCAGCCCGGTCTCCCCCACATTCAAGAGATAAAACTGCAGTGGAAACCCTCCAAGGCTGCTTCTGTCTGTACTGATGTGGCGTTTCTGGACGGTCGATGCAATCGGCGAGAAACGTCGTGTTAGCGTGATCTTCCTGGATTTGAACTCTCCCTCCGTTAACCACGTCCTCCCTGAGATCCTGGTTCATGTGGGACCCTCCTCCCCCTGGACCAGACTGGCCACCTGTTGAGGGTGAACCCAACAGTAGCTGGGATAGGCTCCAGCAACCCTATGACCCTGAAAGGGATTCAGTGGGTTCTGTGGATGGATGGATATTAGATTTTGTGTTAGTTCTTTATTGCATTTAGGTGTTATGGGAGGTCAAATCGATGAGAATGATCACAGAAAGAAAAAGCAACAATATCAGATGACTGGTAGTTTTGACAACCGAATGTTGAATTTGAATAAATACTCCAATATGTTATATAATACATCACTGTATATTACTGTTTTTAGTTTGATCCCTCTTTTGATCAAGGGTACAAAGAGTACAACTTCCAGGATTATCAACCAACTTACTACCTTTTTCTGAGTCCTGCAACAGCTGAACTCTACTCCGCTCACCAAAAACAAAGGACACATCCACGCAAACATCAAAACTTAAAAACTACTGACGTCTGATAGAATGAATCCTGAATGTGCTCTCAAAACTCCAATGGGTGTTACACAGTTTGTGTATATGCATTTAAAAGGTGTTTTGTGTTTGTTACACAACAACTTTTGAACATCTGTAAAAACAGAGTTTCTTTCTTGTGTTGTAAATCATTTACTACACATTTCTGAATGTTTGTGTCGGACATGTAAACTCCTTAATATTTACATGTGTGATACTTTAAAACTTACCTCTGTTTCATCTTTTCTCTTATTACTGCCTACTTGTGGACCTGCAGATAAAGTACAGAATCGTAAGTGTCTTCTTCTTGCATAACGTGTAATACGGAACTGTTGACGATTTTTATTCTGTTTTTTTTTCCTCTGGTTCCCTTATAAACACTTTCTAGTGTTACCTGCAGAACAGGAACAGTTCTTATTATGTTGTAGAATTCTAATCTATTTACAACAAGAAAAAAAAGGAAAAAAAATACTATTATCACAGAATAACTCTGAGTTTCTATGCTACATATTTTATTTAAACATTGTTAAAAAAATTCAAAACAAGAAAAGTTGCGTTAGCTGTGATGATGCTAGTGTGAATGATTCTGCTGAAAGTCGTCTCTAAAGATGCTGAAGCTTTTTGCTAAAAATAGTGATGCAATTGACTTTAATCACTGAAGGGATTTGCTGAAAATGCAAAAGCGTTTTGCAAAATGTTAAATTTGCGGAAATACTTGAAACTTTGTGAAAGAACTATGATAGAGCGCTGAAGTTGACTTAAATTTCAGAAACATTTGTTGTAAAATTACTTAAGAATCCCTAATACATGCCAATTTTGCAAAAATATTTAGGTTGTTGCTTAAATACTAGCTAAACTCCAAAGTAGCCTAAAATATATTTCTAAACAAATGTGTCTAAATGTGTAAACTCAAAATGTTATCTAATTGAATTGAGTGGATCGAAAGAAGAAAAAAATAAATTGGAATTGAATGGATCCAGGCTCTGATGAATCGAATCATTATTGGCGATACTCAGCCCTAACGTGACCACCGCAGTTAGGATGATCCCACACCATCTACAGTTTCCCTTCTATTACTAACATTTACTGAACATTTGAAATGATGCTGTTTTCTCCGTCTATACGCTTTTCAGTTTTACAGCCTCCACAGATCACAAAGTTTCCAAAATCGATCACCGTCTTTTCTCAAGAGGACGTCGACCTGCACTGCAATGCGTTTGGTGACCCCACACCCTCGTAAGTACCGGAAGGGAGATTTACAGCTCACTTCTGCACAATGTTACTCAGGTTTTCTACATGGGAATATCTAAATGTATTCATAATGAAAAGAGGGAAATGCTTCGTTTTAGTTTGAGCTTTTAGAAATCTGGACACTAAGCTCCTAAACGGGATATTTCCCTCTTAGCACCACTAGTGAAATATACACCACACACGTCCAATAGAGCTGGTCCAAAGCGCTTTACACCTGCAGACGATCTGCAGGTGATTTTTTTTACTTTTTAGAAAGCTTTAATTAATACTGAATATGTATTTATGACCCTCAACATTTAACTCGATGTTTCTAATTTTAAACATAATCAGGCCTCCTGCTGTCATTGTATTTGTGCATAAAGAAATGTAGGTATCAGGATAGACTCCTTTGGAGTTTATTGTTCTCTAAGAATGGTTTCATTTAACATGACCTTTGAATATAAAAAGCAGATAATTTTTGGAAAGTCTGGATTGAGTTTATGTGAAGTTATTGTATTATTTCCTCTGAAGAAGAGTGCACATTTGTGCTTCACTCTAAAAGTTAAAAAGTGTACAGGCGGGAAGCTGGTCCTCTCTACATGTCCCGCTCTCTGAATCGGCCCCTTCCTACACAAGATCGCTCCTGAATGAAAGAACCAATCACATTACAACATTTCACTACATTTAAACCCTTTTTTAAGAACTACACTCTGTGTGAAATTCACTTCATGTTCTGCAAAATTTGGGCATATTTTTTTTTACATTATTCATTTCTTTTTTAATCCTGTTCTTGTGTATTTTATGTAAAAAAAATAAACAAATAATTATTTAAACCAATTAGACAAAAGGCCCGGAATCTTTCTTCTATAAAATGTTTAGTTTTTCAAAGGAATTATAGAAATGAATACTTCGTGATATTTGAATTTTTTTTTTTTGGAAAGTGTTCGTAAATTTCCTTGTATACAAGTTTTTGAAATAATTAAAAGCTAAACACTGAATACAAAATCACTTGGGAGAAGATTTGATGCATCCAAAAGTCTGTCTACTGTAATTTAGACAAAAAGTTAAGTATCTCTATAATGTCTATTCAGAAGTTTTTAACTCATAGTCACTGTTTTATTATTATATTTAAACATTTTGATCAAAAGTATTTTAAATCTTATATTCTTTTATGTTGTTTAATCCTTTGTTTTTACCATTAAAAAATATATATTTTAGACTTAAAATAGTAAAAATAAAAACAACTATAGATATTCTGAATTTTCTTCTGTCGGTTTTCCTGCAGCATCCGATGGAGAAAAAATGGAGTCGAATTTGGAACAGAACATTCAGGATCTGGAACTCTGCAAACGACAGCAGAGGAGGCCGTGGAGAACTATACAGGAAACTACCGCTGCTACGCGTCCAACATCCTGGGGACGGCCATGACGCAGGAGGTCAAGGTCATCGTGGAATGTAGGTCGTCTGCGCTCCTCTCACCAACATTTGATCATAAATCCAAACAAGCTCAACCAATACATGGAATCTTCACATACGATTCATTCGAGCTGTGATTCGGTTTCGGACCCGATTTTGAACGATTTGATTCACTGATCTAAAATGGATCCAGAACATCTTTAAGCAGAACTTCCTCCAGTCTGACTCAGACATAAATAGCTGGTACTCAACAGTGCAGGTGAAGTTTTCCAGATTGTATTTCTTCAAGAAAATAAATGGAATATGTGTACAAACAAACAAGTAAACAAGAGTGAATCCATCCACATTTTAGTTTGATAAAGATGTTGCTTTTCCACATCAGAATGATCATTAGAACATTCTAGCACACTGTTTGGTCACATGACTTTGATCAATTCAAACTGTTTCCACACATTGGACTGGATTATATATTAGTATTAAACTATCAGAGATTGTAAATTATTTCTAGGTAGATTGATTGATTATTACCCATGATTGTCTTTTCTCCTTTAACCCGTCATGCTCCAGAGCGTCCTCGCATCGTCCACAGCCTTTTTTAAAACAAGCCCTTCATACGTTCCTGTTCTTTCATGTGACTATTTTATTTTTGCTGCTTTCGTTTCAGCGAGTCCTGTTATTCCAAAGCGAAAAAAGCAGAGTAAAAAAGCCTTCGAAGGCGAGAGCATCGTCCTGACCTGCAACCCTCCACAGAGTTCCAGTCCTCCGAAGATCCACTGGATGGACTTCAGTGAGTCGGTGTCCTACTTTAGTGTCTACTTCATCCTGTCCGTCTGAAAACTTCCCGTTTCTGATCTTACTGGCTTCAAAAACCACAATAACACAACCTCACGGAGGTATTATTGATTCCAGCTCCGATCCCTGTGGGGAAATTGTTTTAATGTGTTTTTTGCTTTAGTTTGTTTAAATTTGTATCTTTTTTTAAGCCCTACTCACAGGATGACAAAGTATTAAACATTTTTTCCAATGAGTTTTTACAAAACTCAGAAAATTATTAGCAATTTTACTTCTATGAAATTCAACCACATTATTGTTCTTGTTTTTCTATTGTTTTTACAGAACTTTGTGTTATATTCCACATGAAAAGTGCTTTATAAATGAAGATTGATTTGATTTCATTAAATTTAGTTTAATTGAATTTAAGTTGATCTGAATGAGGTTCATTCTGGCTGCTTGTGACTTGTGTTTTTTTTTTTTATCAGCAATGGTACATATTAATCAGAGTGACCGAGTAATGACTGGGCTGGATGGAAACCTGTACTTTTCCAACCTGCTGAGTAGTGACAGTAGAGACGACTACATCTGCAACGCTCAGTATCCAGCTGCCTTGACAATCCTCACGGTGACGGCTGTCCGTCTCTCAGTTCTCCCAAGTAAGTTCCCACGCACTCAAACACACTGTGCCTGAGGACACAGAAATACTGACTACAGATGGACCAAATCCATCATTTAGTGCTTCATATGCGTGTTAAATAACTCTTTAAAGAATATTTTTACTTTTGACGAGATTTCAAACAAAAGCCAATTTAATGAAAGAACAAGAAAACAGTTTCAGTTTCCTTTGGAGAGTTAGATGTCCTCAATTTTACAACATATTGAATTATGTTTTAATACAAAAACTATTCTATTCAGTTTTTTAAATATATCTATGGTAATATATATTATTAAAAAATAAAAAATAGTCATTCATAAATCATCTGATCATTTCTGGTTGTTATTGATCAACTTTCAGCAAATTTTAATGTAAAAGAATTTAAAATAATGTTTATAATTGGAACTCCGTATAAGATTCTCAGATTTCCGGTAGAACCCTCAGAAACCCTTTTCTGTTATGGGCCGGATCTGCAAAGATCCCATAGAAAGAGTCCAGAGTCGTGTGACTGTGCAGAAAGAAACGTCTACGATAAAATGTTTCCCAAAAAGGTGAAAATATCGACAATATTGTCAGTGGAAATCACAATGTCCGTCTCCAAATCATCCATTTGGCATAAATACAGTAATGCTGCATATGCAACAGTCTAAATCAGCAGTGTCGGGCTCCTTTTAGTTCAGGGGCCACATTTAACCGGCTGAGAAACACGACATCAAAATAACCTTTGGCCAACTTGTCATCTGTAGCTTTCCTTTTTCTCACTTTGAAAAAATGCCTCAAAGAACCAAGTAGCCTAACCCCTTATCGTTATTATTATAGCTATTATCACTAATTATTTTAATGACATTTTGGTATTTGTGGAGTCACACCTGATCATGTTATAGGAACTCACCAGCAGTGAGGCTGACAGAGAACCAAACTGCATCTCACCCAGACGTGGCTCGCCCTTGCAAATGTCCTTCATCTCTTGTTTTTCCGGTATTTCTTTTCTTTTCGGAGCGGCTCTCTGAGCTGCTGCAGCCTTATGCCCCTCCCATCCTCTCAGATCAGCTGATCAACTTATTAAAAGTACCAAAAACAGAGTTCAAACTCAGAGCGGACCGTGCTTTTGCTGCAGCAGCTCCAGAGCTCTGGAACGATCTTCCATTTCACACTAGAGTCTTCATCACTTCCTGTTTCTAAATCTTCTCTTAAAACCCACGTTTTTATTTCGGCTTTAACACACAGTGAAGAGGTTTACTCTGTCCCGCTACATTTTAGTTTGTTCTCTATGTAATGCGTGTGGTGTGTTTTGTTTTATCAACGTTGTTTTTATGAGCATTCTCTTGTACACTTTTAATCTATTTTTAATGCTTTTATTCTGTGATTGTACAGCACTTTGAGTCTTATGGACAATTTAAGTGCTTTATAGATAAAGTTTATTATTATTATTCCTTTGCTTCTCCTAGAGGGGGAATTGTGCTTATTTCTTTAAATAAGAATAAGAAATGGGCTAGAAACTTACTTTTTCTCCCCAACATCCTTATATTTTTTTCTCTTCATGACTGGGCCGGATTAATCCTGGCGGGCCGGATACGGCCGGAGGGCCTTATGTTTGACACCCCAGATCTAGAGGACTACACTCTACATCAGGGGGGTCCAAAGTCAGTCCTCGAGGGCCGGCATCCTGCAGGTTTTCCAGAAACCCCTCCTTGTTTGCTGCTGATTACCTGCATCAGGTGTGTTTGGCCTCTAAGGAGCTTCAATGGCAGGTTGGTTGGTAAACATGTGGAACACCGGCCCTCGAGGCCCGACTTTGGACACCCCGGGTTTAAGAGAGCAGAATAATCTTTGCTTCTGACACTAAAGTGTTGACATTCAAGATGCCCTCTCTGATTGGTTTGGATCTCTTCTTTGAAAGTGTCTGAAGTCGTTAGCATTTCATTTACAATGAACTCATTCACTGAATTGTTTTACTTTTTCTAGATAATGATGTCGTTCCCGGCAGGAAAACTGCACTGTTCCGTCCCGCTGGATTGCAGTCCTCCATCCTAGCCCTCAAGGGCCAGAACATCACTCTAGAATGTATTCCCAAAGGCCTGTAAGGATCTTTTCTTTGCTCTCTCATATAGAGACAGTGGAATATTCTGCTCTGATACAAACATTTAGCTGTTTTAATCAATAGATTTCCATGTTTTTTTTAACAGTTTTCTGTTATGTTTTTGTTTTAATTCTCTTTATTGTCTGTGTTCAATAATACCAAACTCAATCAGGTGTTTGATCAGAACCAAATTAAACATGAGACTGATTATGATGATATCTAACTTCAAATTATAAATGTGTTCATTTATTCCTTTATAATGGGCTCTGCTGGGCTCACACATGACTCATATTAAATTGCATTTCACTAACAAAGATCTGCAACATCTTCCTGAAACATTAGAAGGCTAAAATGATCAAGAAGAACAGCCTGTTTTTGCACGTCCAACTAGACATCCGAGTATCTGCAGATCCTCAAAGAGTTTTATGGATAACCATATGAAATGTAATCCATTTTCTTTTCTTTAAAACTTGTGATGGTTTTTATTCATATATGTCACCTAATTTAGTTAATTTTATTGAAAATTATCACAGCTTTTAGGAAGACAGTCACAACTTCCATCTTTTGCTAGCTCAATTAGTCCAAAAACTGCAGGTGAAACCGTAGAAGGATTCTTCATCAAAACAGACTTTACACTTTCTCCGTTTTTACATTTTGGATGCTGGTGTACCACAAGAAAAAGTGTGCCTAACAGAATCTACTTGGAACAGAAATGATATCTTCCAGATATGAACCTTGAAAGTTCCATTTTTAAACCAGAAATCCAATGAAAACCTGATGAAAACACACTTTTGAAATTCAAATTAATTTTATTTATATAGCACCTTTCCTGTAGAGATACAGCTCAAAGTGCTGCACTTAAGACAAATAAAAATACAAGATAAACTATTCCCTACATATGCAATAATATAATAAGATAAGGACCTCATTATAATAAACACAGATCAGATAAAATAGACGAGATTCTAAGAAAACCCAAAGCAAGCAGTAGTTTTCTTCAGTCGCTCGGTTTCCCGTTTCTGCTCACGGATTTACAGCCAGTTTCTCATCTTTCTGGGCAGACCCACCCCTGTGGTTGAGTGGAGGAAGAAGGACGGCACCCTGAAGGACGTGAGCAGCCGACTGATGAACCACAACCGCTGGCTTCACTTTGGTAACATCAGCCAGGAGGATGACGGGGAATATGAATGTAAAGCCTCCAACAGTTTTGGTTTCGCCACACACACTTTTACCGTCACAGTGGAAGGTAAGATGACTCATTCTTAACAAAAAAAAGAATTCCTTTGCAGAAGCAGCATGTTCCTTTTCCTTTGTTTTATTGTTTTTGACCTTTTATTCTTTTATCTTTCTCTTGATCTACTTAGCTATTATTTTCCTTTACTGCCTGAGTTGATTTTAGTGTCTATAATCAATAGAATCTGGCTGTACTGTTGAAATTAGCTAGTAAGTGTGCAGCCATCACTCCAGAACGTATATGAAATATATACTTTTTGTCAAATGTGTTAATCCATCTTTTTCCATTTCTTTTTTGCTCTTCGTTCATTTCAACCGTATATCTCCGTCTTTCTTTTCAAGTATAGAGTTGCTCATCTAAATGCATGCTAATGCCTGGATTTTCTGTGTTTAGCGGCTCCTTACTGGGTGAAAGAGCCCCAGAACCACATGTATTCTCCAGGAGAAACCGTTCGCCTCGACTGTCTGGCTGATGGCAGCCCCGCCCCCAGCATAACCTGGAGCATCAATGGCCAACCGCTGGCAGGTATGGGAGGCTGCTCATTGATCTGGCACCAAGTCAATAACTGTTTCCTGGCTTTTTGTTGCCTTTAAGCACAAAGAGCCGCTCAGTTCTGAGAAAGGTTATTCCACCACCAACATTTATCTGAAGGTTTGACAGACTAACCTCAAAAATGTCTGGAGCTTGTAGAAAAAGTTTCCTAAAAGACAAAACCTTCTTAGATTTAAAGAGCGTAAGCCGTGCTTTTCTTAAACCTGCCAGAGTAAACTATATGTTATGATAATATATGTTACCTTTGGCACAATAAAAAACATTTTTAATGAAATAAATTATTTTCGCAAGCTCTTCATATCAGGAAGTAAGTCAAGTCGATCTCTGAGGCTCCGCCTTTCGCTCCTTGAGGGTGCCGCCCATTTCATGATGTCATCCTGGAGCCAGCCTCCGTATTTCACCCACAAAAACGAAGAACATCTCGACTTTCTCAAAGATGGATGGGGATATGAATACTGTGTTTTGACGATCACTGTAGGTGAGTTAGTGTTAGTCTGATGGCGGAGCTGACAGCACAGACTCTTCCTAGAAGGGGCTGTTCTCACCTGTCTATGTCACAATGTGAGGAGCCACTCATTTTTTAGATTAGGATGGGAGGGCTGGTGATCAGAGAGGAGGGTTTAAGAGGACATTGGATTGCAAAATTTGGGGTCGTTTGTCATGAATAAATTTATTTTATATTACACTTAAATGCTTTATATAATATTTTCCCATTTTCTATCAGATATAACCCTAAAATACATTTAAATAAAGCCCTGCATTTCTAAATTTGTGACAATTGTTTTCTGTTCTTCTGCATTAGTTCCTCCTGGTTGGAATTAAAATCTGTTGATCTGCTGAATGTTGATCCATTTTCTGTCATGTTCAGTTGATCAATAAAACTATTTAAAAATAAAGGCTTAAAATAAATAAGTGCTACAACTCAAATTTCAAAGCCCCTGAAGTTCAGGTTTTACAAATGCTAAAGCAGAAAATAATGAATTATAATGAAGTTTGTTATCACAGAGTTTTAGCTGAAAAACGTTCAAATGAAAACATGTGGAAGCCTGAAGCATTCAGGATATTCACAGTCGCAAAACTAAAGTTTGAAACTTAAATTGATGAACATCTGAGCAGATCAAGAAGCTGCTTCCATCTCTATTCTAAAAGCTGAAAGTTTCTGCAGATCCAGAAATCGTAAACATGAAAAGATCTCATGAACATTTAGTCCCCAAACCATCAAGTCGTTGGAAGATTTAAGATCTTAATTTTTTTAAGATTTGTTTGCACTCCTAAAACATTGTTAAAAATGAATATAAATATATACAAAGTAGGTGCAGAAAGAGGCAAAAATAAATACCAACATGAGGGATCGTCTTAAACTCAAACTTTAATCTAACCTCAGCATCTGATGTCCATCCTGATCTGGTGTCTGAGGACTGGAGAACAGTCTGATGTGGAAAAACTGCAGCTTTCTAATCATTAGAAACATCACCTTTGGAGTAGTTAAAGCAGCAAATATGGAAACAAATCTAATCTTAGCATTTTTAGGAAAAAAATAAAAAAAGACTACGCAACCAAAAATGATTTCTTTTCCATAAACTAGTTTATTTTTAATTGGTCAGTAATGTGATACAAAACATCAGAAATCAGTTGTTAATTCATCGTTGATCCAGCAGCTGCAATAGTTTCTGTAGGGCGGCGATAGAAGATCCAGGTTGGTGACGTTTCAGAGCAGAAGATCACTCAGAGTTTCAGTTCTGATCCTAAAAGACAAAACTAGAATTAGATCTTTAATGACAGAATAAGATTAAAACACGATTCCTGAGTGTTCAGATGGAGAATCAGGAACAAACGAGCTGCTCTGGGAAAAGCTCCCTGCTCCGCTCCATTCGGACCAATAGATCCATGAACGTCTGAGCTGGAATCTGGATCAGAACTGGACGGCTGGATTCATCGGATATTGAGAGTGTAAACAGAGGGATGATGGGAAATCTGCACAGGCTTACTTCCATGCTTGAACAGTCA
>NC_050518.1:25276471-25281489 GCF_002922805.2 Oryzias melastigma | reverse complement strand
TTACAATTTAACATTTCAATATGATCAACTGTTTTCTAGTAACTTTAAATTTTATTCTAGAAGTATCGAGGAGTTTTATTCAATTGACATTTCACATTTTTACACTTGGAATAAAAACCTGTAGCTTCTATGTAATCGGCCATTTTTTAGATACTTTATTCAGTTTTTGTTGCCAAAAACTGAACAGCATTTTCTATAAAAAAGATTTAATAAACTCAAACTTCGTTTTCTGGCTTTGATTGATAAATTGTCCAAAAATAAAAATACTTTGACCAAATCATTCTGCTTAGAAATCCAAACATTTAGCATAAAACCAGCCTTTATTACTTGTTAAACTTGTCCTGTCCAGCAGATGCAGCTGAAGGCCTCTCGTGTTGGACAGATGTTAGTTTAACAAAAGGGGTTTGAATAAAATCCAAACTCCTTTTGTATTTGAGCCAAAGCTGAGTAACCATGATGCATTTCTGGTCGGACCGGACGGAAAAAAAAAAAGAGGGAAATGGAGAGATGATAGAGAAGGGAGGAAAGGAGAAAAGAGTTTTTAACTAAATAAGTTGAAGAGAAAAACCTGTAATACTTAGTACTGTACTTGAGAAGGGTATTTTAGTCCATTATAGATACATTTACTGAAGTAAAGTAGGTTAAACAGACAACTGTATATATATAGTTTGAGTTCCTAAGGTCACTTTTTTTTTTTACTTTTTTGTAAAACATTTTCCTGATGCTCCAGAATATTTCCTCTTCACATGAAAACACGTTTACACACATTCTAAATAGTAAAGTTTGAAATAATCCTGAAATAGTCTCAGACTGGTTCGATCTAACTACCAGCAGTAGGATTCATTTTGTGGGTCAGTTCAGAATAAACTGAAAACATGTCCTTTAGTCGGCTCAGAACCAACATTTTTAAAGTAGCTTCAGAAGCTTTTAGGTCCACTGTGATCAGACGTCACGGATCTTCATGCAGCTGCAGAAGGAACCAGAAGAACAGAGTTTACTCCATCCATGACTTTCTCCTCATGTTCAAGATTCATTTTCACTTCATTGAAATTCAGAGGAGATTTTTTGGGGGGAGGGGTTTACAACTTCTTGAGCATCCATTCGTGTCCATCTAAAGTTAGAACAACTCGTCCATCACGACTTTGTTCTCCAGCTTCGTTGTAGTTTAACAGTTTTGATCATTTTCCATTGGAACAGTGAACATTTGTCAGGAAAACTTTGTAAAGTTTGTGGAAATGTCTCCACTGAACGCAGAATGAAGAGATGTTCCGTCTTCAGCTCAACAGCAGAACTTTTCAGGTCAAATATCCGCTTCAGATGAAGAAATCCAAACTTGTTGATCAAAAGTTCCTTCCTGGTGTGTTGAAGGATCTCGATTATGAAGATTCCATACATAAAAATAAGTTACTCCTCCACAGATACAGTGGAGATCCCATTCCAAATGTTTATAAAACCACGTCTGAGTAAATCCAAAAACCCCAAGATGTTGGTATTCTACCATCAACACACTGAACTTTAGTATGTTGGTGATCATCTGTGAAGAAATCATCTGTTATTGCAGGAATTCACCTTCTTACTGAAGGTTCCTCCTTTATAAAGTACAACAGCAAGAATGAAGAAACACATGGACCTGAAAACACTGAATCTGAACGTTCAAATAACAGTTTTAGTCGCTGCTGTGATGAAGAGTTCTGATGCTCCGACTGGAGAACGTTCAACCAACAGAACCAAACAAACCAACATTGGATGTAAATGTTTAAAGTTCAGACGAACTCCTTCAAACAGATCCAGCAAATGTGACCAATAACCGACAGTGAATCTAGTGACATCATCACGCCTGCAAGAATAAAAATGTTGATTAAACCGTTTTAAAACAATAACAGGGTCGTTTAAATGAAAAACATTTAAAATTGGTCAGAAGTTTGATTGTTCAGGGAACAGACTCATGAGGACGGTGGACTTCACAAGCCAACCAGAGTGACCAAGTTCCTGAAACTGATGCTGACATGCAGAAACATGGAGGCTGGAAAGAAGAATCTCAATCAAAAGATGAACATCAGGCAGATAATTCTGCCACCAAAATATCCGACCTTCAAAAGTCAGATTTCTGATCCTTCAAGAGAAGAACCACAGAAGACGAACAGCTTCATGCATTTAGTGAATTATTTCAACAGGTTTAGAGATGCATGAAACATTCTGAATAACATCTGAAAAAATAAACACCTGGTTATTTTTAGGACAGAACATTAAAAGTTGAAGTTGAAACGGCAAAAAACAAATTTAGAATCGACCCAGTTTAACCACTGGATAAAGAGCATGAATGAACATCAATGACTGACAGAACAAATCTGGAGAATCTGCTAAAAATGAGTTAGAAATATTTTAACCTGTAAGAAAAAAAAAAAATTAGGGTCATTTTAACAAAAGTTTGTTGTCGTCAAACGACAAGTAATGACATCATGAAGAGGGTTAGTGTTAATAACATCTCCTGAACACGGACATGTTAAATATTCACATCAACACATCCGTAAGAGATGAGCCTCTGAAATGTTGATGCATTTCATTGTGGAGCATTTGATTCAAACTGCTCAACATACCAAAAAAAACAGTTTAAAAACAAATTTAATCCGCTCCAGACGGACCTTCCTGTGAACAAAATCATTTAAACATCTTTCAGACGTCTCCGCAAATGTTTGTGGGGAAAAAGGGTTCATTCAAGTGACATTTATAGCAGAAAAACAACATTTACCCCAAATGTGTTTGTAGCAGAAATGTAGAAACACAAAGGCTGATGGGGAATATTCAGTAACAGGCAGTTTATTCTGCCTCCAGAAAGAAAAGACACAGATTCAAGTGTAGATCAATCAAGGGTACATGGTTCTCATGTACAGTCAGGCTGAAAGTGCAGGTTAGACTTTGAGGACAGAAGAGAATATTCAAAACATGTTATTTTAAGAAATTCAGAGTATTCAAGTTAAGATACATTTAAAAAAAAAGTGAGGGGGAGAAAATCCAACTGTCATCCATCAGTACAAGTTTGTCACCTTATGAACTTCAATTTAAATGTAACACGGACCTCAGAACAAAACCCAAACCAACAGAACCATAAAAGCATCACAAAACATCGGAAAATTACCACATTCAACCTGAAAAAGCTACATTCCTTCAGTTTTAATGACTTTCATGAACCATTTGGACATGAAATCAGCTGCTACCATCCCAAGTAGATCCAAACCTTAACGTGGTTTTTCAAAATTTTCCTTGTTGGACCACCTGAACTGGGATCCTTACGCAGCCAAAGTCTCAGTTGTGTAGTTCCAGTGGGTATTCGTTTGTGTTTTCTAACACTATTGTCTTTAGGTTGGTAATTCCAAGAACTGATTTCACTTTCATGTCCAGGTCCAAACAAAACTATGTGTCCATGAAACCATTTCATCACTCCACACTGACATTCAGCTTCATTTCACTCTCAGTTCTCCAGAGCATCCAAAGTCTTATGAACATCTATATTCCCAACTCCACAGTTAGTTTGTTGGAACAGTAAAATTCATCATCATTCTCTGTAAGGAGTTTCATAGTCAGATACCAGTAGAAGTGTCAGAAGTTGAGTCTTTGGACCATTTTCCCCAGCAGTCGTTCATCAAAATCCTTTCAATGGATCCAGTTTGGTGAATAATCCTTAAACATATCTTGAGTTCGGCATCATTTTAGGATTGTTGCACACAGAATTATTTTACTTTAATGCCAGGAGGTCGTGAATATGTCCATAAACAGGCTTTACATCACCTTCAATGCTGCCCAAATGTCAAAGATTCAAACTTATTCTCAGTAAATCACGTCCTGCAGGAACAAAAACACCAGTTTGGAACTTTGACTGTAGCCATCTGTCCTCCATTGTAAATTAATGTGTCATTTATTTGCACATGTGGCTGTACTTTCATGATCCAATGTCCAGTTTTTCAGTCAGATTTCCATCCTTTGTTTTCATTGATTTAATGGTACGGTCCGTTTATCCAGCGCCATATTGAGAGATCACAGTTGTGTCCAGATCATAGACCGTAAAATGATGGACATCACCCATAAAATCAGCCAAGTCAGTCGCCATTTTCTGTTCTACAAGCACAGACACTTGGAGTCAGTCGACTGTTGTGGTCCAAGTCACGTTTCTATGGCAACTACTGTCACCAATCATGACTAAGCTTATTCCAAGTCCACTGAAAGCAGCTCAGGAGAATCTGTCAAACGTTTGAGGTTCAGTAAAAGCTTCTATAGAACTCCACAGGATGTTGGCTTCTGGAGCCAGTAGGTACTTCCTGTTTGGAATCCAGAGAGAGTCCAGTCATATACAGTCAATGGTTCAAATCTATTCTTAGTTCTCTAACGACCTTCAAAGATTTGCAGCTTTCCAAGATTTGTGTTCCCACATTTTCCCATGAAGCAATGCTCTGAAGTAGAGCTCATCTCCACATCTTCTACAGTCAATGTCCTGGAACCTTTGCTTTCGTCTCCAGTGAGTCACGAGTCTCTGCGACTCGGAGCATGATGTTGAAATCCAACAGTTTGAGCGTTCTAGAGGAAATCCTCAGCATCCATTAGAGTTCAGTGTTCATCCATCCCAGATCATCGAGTCTTGAAGGCAGGAGCTGCACATCCTGGTTTTCAGTTTCAAGTCAAATTCTCTTTAAGCTGCAGCTCCAGGAAATATCTAGTTTACTAACTTATTCCTAAAATAAAGCATCACAGCTCCTTTAACTATTAAATTAAATTTCAGAATTAAAGTAAATCACAACATTTAAGAAACCTGAACCAGATTAAAGCATTTAGGGAGAAGGACATTTTCTGGAGC
Source organism: Oryzias melastigma (assembly GCF_002922805.2). Taxonomy (NCBI): domain Eukaryota; kingdom Metazoa; phylum Chordata; class Actinopteri; order Beloniformes; family Adrianichthyidae; genus Oryzias; species Oryzias melastigma. The sequence continues at coordinate 25,276,643 of NC_050518.1, read as the reverse complement.
ATTAACTAAAAAAAAAAAAAATTTTTTTTCTTCTTGTTTAATATATTGCTGTATATTTTTTTTCTGCCACTTCCTTAAAAAAATATTTAAGTTTATACAATTTAAAGTTTAGTGGTAAAGTTCTGTCTGATGAAGTTAGAGGTAAGGAAGGAAAAGATAAATTTATTATAGA
>NC_050518.1:25271131-25274453 GCF_002922805.2 Oryzias melastigma | reverse complement strand
AGTCATATACAGTCGATGGTCCAAATCTATTCTTAGTTCTCTAATGACCTTCAAAGATTTTTCTTAAAATTTGCAGCTTTCCAAGATTCGTGTCTCCACATTTTCCCATGAAGCAATGCTCTGAAGTAGAGCTCATCTCCACATCTTCTACATTCAATGTCCTGCAGTCTTTGCTGTCGTCTCCAGTGAGTCACGAGTCTCTGCGACTCGGAGCATCCTGTTGAAATCCAACAGTCTGAGTGTTCTAGAGGAAATCCTCAGCATCCATTAGAGTTCAGAGTTCATCCATCCCAGATCATCGAGTCTTGAAGACAGAAGCTGCACATCCTGGTTTTCAGTTTCAAGTCAAATGGGAAATTCTCTTTAAGCTGCAGCTCCAGGAAATATTTAGTTTACTAACTTATTCCTAAAATAAAGCATCACAGCTCCTTAAACTATTAAATTAAATTTCAGAATTAAAGTAAATCACAACATTTAAGAAACCTGAACCAGATCAAAGCATTTAGGGAGAAGAGGACATTTTCTGGAGCATTAACTAAAAAAAAAAAGTTTTTTTTTCTTCTTGTTTAATATGTTGCAGTATATTTCTTTTTCTGACACTTTCTTAAAAAATATTTAAGTTTATACAATTTAAAGTTTAGTGGTTAAGTTTTGTCTAATGAAGTTACGGGTAAGGAAGGAAAAGATGATTTATTCTAGACGAGGTTAGAAAAGGAATGTAAGAAAAAAGATTCAGAGAGAATAAGCAGACAAGATAACTGGACTAAAGTGAGAAAGCTCCAGAGGAAAATGAAAGGATAAGAAAATCCAGAAAGACGACAAGAAAATGGAAGAATTTGTTTTTATGATTTTTAGACTTGATACTTTTAATTGTAAATGTTTAATTTTTTTGTTTTTATTTTATTTGAACTTTTAATGTACAACGCCTTGTTTGGCCGAGGTAATTTGAAGGCGCTACATAAATTAAACTTAGTCAGGTTCTGGGGAGAAAAAAAACAAAAAGTAGAGATGAAATGTAAATGGACAGAACATGAGTGGACCCAGAAAGACAAACCAGAGAAGAAGAAGCTCCAAAACAAAGTGTTCTGTGACAGGAAGAACCCGACATGCATCACCGACAGGTGGATGTGAGGCGATGGAAGGTCCTCCCTGACCTACAGCTCCCTGGTTGTGGGCTGGGCTTTCACGACCACACAAGACTAGGAACCAAAACCAAATCTCATCACAACAAACTCCCTTTTAAAGAATCCCAACCGGACCAGCAAAGCAAAAAGGCTCAACCACAGCGGGAAGGCCCAGCGCACGTATGCAATAAAGAAATAAAAATGGGTCTTACCTGTCGTCGCACCACCTGGAAAAAAAGTTGCAAACCGATTCAAATACAAGAAGAAGCAGAAAAGGAAAGAGGAGTTCTGAAACCTCCAAACCAATAACTCCTTCACTGATTCAGCTCCAGCCCAACAACCACAACCTCTGCTGATCCTGTGAGCCTCAGAACCTCCTGATGGTTCCTAAAGATCTGATCCGTCCACACCTCAGAGCTTCAGTATGAACTAAAGCTAAAGTCTGACTGCTGCCTAACAGAAAGCATTGAAGGTGACTTTCACAGATGAGGCTGAACTTATTCTAACAGATTCAGAGAAAAACAGACAAATCCGTTTTCAGCAGTTCAAGGGAAAAACTAACAAAGTCAAAACATCCAACAGGAAGTAACAAAAGGCACGGCGGCCCCAACAGGGAAAGTCATGGCACGGCGGCCATGAGGTCGTACGGCGGCGACACGGCGCCCCAGAAGGAAAGAATTGACCACACATACCTTTAAGGGGCTCCAGTGATGAAACGCTCCACGCAATGAAATGTGCTGAGTGCATTAGAAGAAAGTGTCTCACGTACCTTTGAAGAGCAGCACGAAAATGAAGGAAATCGACGAGGAAAATCCTGGAATGTTTTATTTTATTCAGTTTTATTTAGGAGCTAAACCTCGTAGAGGAGTTCAAAACCTGCTGGAGGAAAAGTTCTGAACAACATTTCAGCTGAAAAGGCCTTCAAACCATAAGTTCAGTCCTCACTGTGACCAATAAAGAGCAGATTGATCACTGCTGCACCAAGTAATAAATAGAAATAAAGTCACCTTCAATGCAAGCTTAGAGGAAGGAAAAGATCGGCGCGGCGGCCAAACCAATAAACTCAACACTTACTGGTTGAAGATCTTCCTGAGGGGAAAAAGAAAAAAGTTCTTTAGAAGTTGAATCATTAGGAATAAACTGCAAACAAATGAGATTTTCAAAGATTCCCGTCTTTAAGGATCGTAGCTAAAAACATTTATGATCTAAGAACCGTTGGTGACGTAGAAACGTCTTATGAGGCTTTTAGCTGCAGAAACCTTAAAGTTATTTAAGAATAATTCTTTCATTTATTTTCACTTATAATTGTTGCGTTTCCTCAAAGATGGGACACTATCAATACATTGAACTTTAAGTGCAGAAAGTTGTTTTGAATTTATGTGGTGTTGGAAGAATCATCTTTTTTTTTAATGTGTGTTTTCCGAGTCCGACAGTTCTTTGTCCAAACGTTCCAACACCCCAAAACATGAACGCAAGTTTATGGTTTTCATTGGTGCAGTTAACACTAAAACTTCAACTAAAATCAGTTTTAAAGTAAACCTGTGTTTTATATTAGTTCTAAGCAGAATTAAAGCATGTTTTCAAACAGATTTATTTTATTTCTTTATACTCTAAATACGCATCTGGCCCTTCCGTCAAATTTTAAAGCCTTTTTTGGACCTCAAGTCAAAACGTTTCCTGCTCTAAACTCATCTGTCAGGACCAGAGCTTCACTCCAAAGCCTTCATGGTCGACCATCTCTGAAAGTAGAGCTGAAATAGTTACCTCTTTGTTTTAGTCTGAGCTCCACTTTTCCTGGACAGCAAGGAATTCTGGGAAAAGATCAGAGTACAGCCACCATCAGGCTCCGTTTCACAGCTTCATTTCCACTTCACACCCTGTAAGAGTTCGTTTTTAAACAGTTTAAATTCCCACCCCAAACTTCTTTTATTTTGAAAGGGTTCCCAGTGGTCTTTTAATTTGTGATTACATCGGTTTTATAAACTATTTTCAAATGGTTTATATTTGTCTGCTCCTGATTCACAACAAAGCAAATAAAATGCACTTTAGTTTAATTTTCTTACATCCCCATTATGACTGATCTTTTTTAGCCTACTCTTGTGAACGTCGTTTTCAGTATTTAAAGAAAATAAGCTTAAAAAACTGCATTTCTCTTTTCAAATCGTGAATCAGAAACGGCTTAAAGAAACATTTGTGAC
>NC_050518.1:25269178-25271107 GCF_002922805.2 Oryzias melastigma | reverse complement strand
AAATTAAAAAAAAACCTTCAAATTCTCAATACTTTTCTTTAAATTTTCATTTTTTTCTCTCAAATTTGCAATCCATTTCTTGTTGACTTTAAGTAGATCCTGGTTTAACCCCGTACTCCTCTGAGCTGTCAACAGGGGGAAAGGGGGCGGGGTTTCACTAGATCACTGGTCCCGCCCACAATTCTGAGGTGAATTTCTAATAAACTATTGCCAGTCTGCAGAAACCATAAAAATAAAAACTAAAACTTTTACTCTTAAAGAGAATAATCATAATTAAAAGAACACAGAAGAACAATCAAAATACGATTGAGTTTGCCTGTAAATTATAACATAACAAAAATAATGTAAACTGTCACTATTTTTAAAAACTCACAGGTGAATTTTTTTGATATGTTTGTATTTTTAAGTATGTTTTTCCATCAACTTCTAAGTAAAGCAAAAATATATTTAGTGGATCATTTTATCCTGTTAACTTCACTGTTTCATTTAGAATAAATTTCTTATTTTTCTACAGGGAATCTTTGTAACCAACTGATACATCTGTCAACCTAAAGAACATACAAAAAAAATCCTTTTAGTGATGTTCTCATGATGGAGGAATTTTGAAAATGTATGTTTTACTATACTTATTGACTTAAAAAAAACAAACATTTGAGATAAAAAGTAAAAACGTTTTCCACCCTCAGAAAAAGCCTGAGGCCTTTCAGGTTCTAAACTCTCCTGTTCTCCATCCAGGAACCTCTAAAGCTCTGACAGGTGAGCAGCTCCCACAAAACTTCACACCTGAGTCTAAAGTTCAGGTTTGAAAGGCAGAACTTCAGAATCAAACCGAGCAGAAAGAAGAACCACTAACCTGAAGTCCACCGCAGAACTGCATCCAGAACCACTGACCCGCGGTCTCACCTGGACCCAATTACCTTTAACGAGCTCTCAGCGGCAGGTGGAGCGAACACGTGATCAGCTGGGATTACAACCAATGCCTCTGAAGCTAGGATGGTGACGTCATAATGTGGCAATTTAACCCGAAAAAAAGAGTAATTTATTTATTTAGTGCAAACGAGAAGCAGACTGATGAAAACGCTTCGCCAAAACAAATCACGTGACTTCTGAGCTTGTTCTATGTGACGTTCAGAGGCTCCATAGACTGTATGAGGAGGGTCTCCTCCTGGTGCGTTCACTGAACCTCAGAATTTAGAACATTCGTGGAACTCCCATCGCAAACCAGCCTAACTTAGTCCGCTACTTTTTATGATGAGGAAATAAAAACCGCCGAACCGACCCTAAACCCGCCCAAAATATGCGTTCCCGCCCAAAGCCAACTTCGCACGCACATTTAGAGCCAAAACCCCCCAATTAGGCGGGAACCCGCCCAATCTGGCAACACTGCACAAATCGCCTGCAGCGCGGTGCATGCTGGTTAGTTTCTGTCGCCCAACGTCAAATCTGCGCCATTTTCTATCAGACATAACCCTAAAAATAAATTGAAATAAAGCCCTGCATTTTTAAATTTGTGACAATTGTTTTCTGTTCTTCTGCATTAGTTCCTCCTGGTTGGAATTAAAATCTGTTGATTTGCTGAATGTTGATTTTCTGTCATGTTCAGTTGATCAATAAAACTATTTAAAAATAAAGGCTTAAAATAAAGTGCTACAACTCAAATTTTAAAGCCCCTGAAGTTCAGGTTTTACAAATGCTAAAGCAGAAAATAATGAATTATAATGACGTTTGTTATCACAGATTTTTAGATGAAAAACATTAAAATGAAAACATGTGGAAGCCTGAAGCATTCAGAATATTCACAGTAGCAAAACAAAAGTTTGAAACTTAAATTGATGAACATCTGAGCAGATCAAGAAGCTGCTTCCATCTTTATTCGAAAAGCTGAAAGTTTCTGCAGATCCAGAAATCGTAAACATGAAAAGTCGTTGG
>NC_050518.1:25266621-25268847 GCF_002922805.2 Oryzias melastigma | reverse complement strand
CAAATTTTAAAGCCCCTAAAGTTCAGGTTTTACAAATGCTAAAGCAGAAAATAATGAATTATAATGACGTTTGTTATCACAGATTTTTAGATAAAAAACGTTAAAATGAAAACATGTGGAAGCCTGAAGCATTCAGGATGTTCACAGTAGCAAAACAAAAGTTTGAAACTTAAATTGATGAACATCTGAGCAGATCAAGAAGCTGCTTCCATCTTTATTCTAAAAGCTGAAAGTTTCTGCAGATCCAGAAATCCTAAACATGAAAAGATCTCATGAACATTTAGTCCCCAAACCATCAAGTCGTTGGAAGATTTAAGATTTTAATCTTTTAATCTCTCCCTAAAATGGCAACATGAAAACAAGTTTTGTTGAATTGTTCAGCATGGCCCCACCTTTGGTTGTGTTTACAGAACAAAAGCCTCCATTCACACCTGATTAAGGATAATGTCTAAAAGCCTTCCAGCCAACTGGCTGCCGTGCGGGTTTTATCGGTAGAAAAGCCAAATTACTGCACTGTGGGACTTCTAGTGTTAAAAGCTAAAAAAAAAAGCTTATTAGTATGGTACAGGGCCTTTAAAGACCCAGATGAAAATGGTGTTTCTAACATGTTCTTGTGGCATTTTTTTCATGATGAAGGACATTTGTAAAAGAATTGAAGATTAAAATTGTGATTCTTAGTAATTCTTTATTCAAATCATTGTAAATCAGGAGATGTAAAAAAAACAGTTGGAAAATTTGCTTATTTGTGATGTAGAAAATACAGTGGGCAGGCCGCTAGCTCCCTGCTCCGCTCCATTCTGATGCATCCAGAATAAACCAACTTAAACCTTAAATAACTTTAATATTTTACTCTACATAAAAATATATTTTGTCAAATTTAAACAAGTTAGAAATGAGCTCAAGATAACATCTGGTCATTAATAACAGTAAAATAAAATGATCTGGAGGGCCGATAGAATTACCTGGCGGGCCGGATCCGTGGTGTAAACAGATGGGTAACAGAAAGTGGGTGTGGCTTATTCCATGTCAACAGTTCCGCCCGCAACTCAAATTTCTAATGAGAATATGTCCTAAAAAACCACACAGTTTTTTTAATTTTAGTTAAAAACTTCATCATCATAATTAAAAGACTACATTTGGAGTGAGACTTTATGACTCTTTGTGTTCTCTAAATGATCAATAAAACTACATCATGAAAACATTAAACACGTGAAACTTTTCAGGTTTGATGTGATGCTGAAATGAGATCTGCAGTGATTTGAATGCAAACATTTCATTTTGTTGTTTGTTTGGTGTTGACGATGTGGAAACGACATTTTTCTAGAGTAGCTAATGATGAATGTTTGGTAATCATTCAGTATTTTCTGGTCACATCCTACGTGTTTGTTGTTTCTCCAACTGTGTGCAGAGGTGGACGAGGACGCCCGTCGGAGTATAACCGGCAGCTCACTGATTCTGAGGGACGTGAGAGTCTCTGACACGGCTGTGTATCAGTGTGAAGCCACCAACAGGCATGGGTCTATCCTGCTCAATATCAACCTGTTTGTTGTGGGTAAGTACACATTTAGGGCCTGCTTCCTACGATATGATCCTAAAGACAATGCAACAGGTTCATGAAGACCACAATTACGATGGATCGTGCATGTAGTGGTGAGGGGTATAAACACCAGAGGGATCTAGAGCCTGAGGGTGAACACCACGGAACTGGAAAGGTGCTGGAGAAGAGGTTTGTGTTGGTAGCCCCCACTAAAGAATTTCTACGTCAAAAAAAGCGAAAATGCATAAACATTCCCTTACCAAAAAATAAGTACAGTTAAGTTTGTTTTAAGTATATTTCTTTTTAAATAAAAATCAAGGTATTATACTTTTAGTTTACTTTTTAGGTACTTATGAGAGATAAACTTAACGACATTTCTTCTACAGAACTCTTGTTGCTTTTGTAACGAGTGATTGTTTATGGTGTTTCTGTCTCTCAGAGCTCCCGCCTCAGATCCTCTCATCTGATGGGGTGGTGTACCGAGTCATTGAGGGCGCTGACGTCAACCTGCACTGCGAGTCTTTTGGCTCTCCTCGACCTCATACCACATGGTGACAAACGCATCTCTGATTTCACGGAGGCATTCCGCCTTTATTGAGTCTGTTCTGGTTCAAAATAAGGTTTCACAATAAAGAGTTAACTTTATGTGCACCACATAGACAAGTAGGGCCTATCATCAAAGAATGTAT
>NC_050518.1:25230632-25266582 GCF_002922805.2 Oryzias melastigma | reverse complement strand
AATTAGTCATCGACTATTTTAATAGTCGATTAGTCGTCGATTAGTCGACTAATCGTGGCAGCCCTAGTTTGAAGGCTGCCAAATCAAATCAAATCAAACTTTATTTATAAAAGTCAAACCTGTTGAATGTGATGAGATACCAGTATTTAGTAAATCTTCTTCCTTCTAACCTTCTGTACATCATGACCCCCCTCTTTGGTCTTCCTCTAGACCTCTTTCCTGTTTATCTCTGGCATCATTTTATCAACATCATCCTTGTTCCTCCTCCACCTGTCCAAACCATCTCCATCTGCTTTCCTGCACTTATCTCTAGAACATCTACCCTGATCTGTTCTTCTGATGGACTCATTCCTGATCCATCCTGGTCACTCCTGAAGAGAACCTCAACATCTTTATCTCTGCTTCCTCCAGCTCTGCTTCAGAGTCTTTAAACCAGGAGAGTCAAACTCAACCACACAAGGGGCCAAAATCCAGAACACTTTAGGTCTCAGGCCAAACAGAATAAACATTTATTCAACACTCTAAAACTACATTTTAAAACTGTAACTTTTTAACATAATTCTAACCTAGATATAATCCATTACCTGTGATAATGTTAGTGTGAATGCTGTAAGCTGAATTTGGCTGCTGAAGATGCTGAAATTGGTACCTAAAAACGCTGAAATAGCCCGCTAAAATATTAGCTAAATGCCAAATTAACAAAAAAAATCAGCTAGCATGTAGCTGAAATATTAGCTAAACTCCAACGTGGCCTAAAAAATCTTAGTAAATACCAAAATAGTCTAAAAAGCTAGCAGAATGACAATTTTTAAAACTTTAAAACCGTAACTTTTTAGCATAATTATTAATAATAAAAAGGCAGGAATATTATTCCGGAATAAATCAACTTAAACCTTAAATAACTTTCAATATTTTACCCTCCATAAAATATATATTTTGTCCAAATTATATAAGTTAGAAATGTGCACAAGATAACATCAGGTCATTAACAACAATCAAATAAAATGATCTGGAGGGCCGGATTCGGCCCCCGGGCCTCAACACGTGCTCTAAACCAACAACATGGCTGCTCTCACCAAAGTCTTCTACACATCTCCTTTCATTCTCTGGTCACACATCACACCTGGAACCTTCCTCCACCCATTCCAACCTGCTTGTACACCCTCCTCACAACTGTCCCACACATTGTTTTTCTGGATTGTTTGACTCCAAGAAGTCCTCTCCACCTCTGCTCCCTCAGCGCTCCTGCTCTCTTCTCTCACTGCAGATCACGATGTCATCTGAAAGTCACATTTGTGGAACACATTTCTATCCCTGGTTTTGATCACTGTGACCTGCAGCAAATCCTTCCTGATCTGTAATAATCCACCTCTCACTCCTGTGTCCAGCCTGTCATACTGAAGTTCTCCTCCACCTTTACCTCGTACTCCTGTCGTCTGTCCTCCTGAGTCCCAGTAACCTTTATCCTCTTAACACTCCTGAACTTCTTCATTCCACCAGGAAGTCTCCTCATCTGCTTTCCTCATTCCAGATGAAACACCAGTTTCCTCCCAGTCTCCATGATCACTGTAGCTCAAGTTATAGGATCCCCTGAAACCTGTCCAAATCATACTGAGCCCCTGTGTTCTTTCTAACCCGCTGACTCACTGATCCACGACCCTGCTGCCTCACTGCAGTTTGTTTTTTGCCTAATCTATCTCTGTTTAAAAAAGCATTTTTGCCAACGGAAAAAATGTTTTGTTTTTTATTGCAGGTGCCAATGTGGGCCATGAATGTGCATGTAGATAGTCAGAAACATAAGAAAAATTTATTGTTCTACTTTGAAAGGTTCTAATGTAAACATATAAACATGATAAACATTATATTACAATATTACAGTAAAATTTAAAGTCAATTTAACCAGTTAGCTGTATATTTAAATGTTATAAATAAACATAAACTGTGTGTGTTTATGCGTGCGCTCTTGTGTGTTTGCAGGGCACGGGGGGATATGGTTTCTCTGCTTTTGGATGCAAGGGCTTCACTTTTCACCAACGGGACTATTAGGTTGTCCGGTGTGAGCCGGGAAGACAGTGGAACGTACACGTGTTCTGTTACACACACGAACATCTCCATCACTGCCAACCTAGAGGTTTTCAGTAAGTCTTGTGCTGTTGAACTGCTCGTTTTCCTTTAAAGTGCAGCTAAAGTTTGTTTGTTTATTTGTGATATTGTTTTTTTAGATTCATCAACTACTTCCTGATTATGATCTCATTCAGGCACCCTGTTCCTCATGAGCTAGCGCTCTGCTTGTTTTGGAGCTAACCAAGCTTCAGTAATTACTGATTAGCTAGATTGAATGATCCCAGTTTCTGACTGACTGAACACACCTGATCCAGGTGAGCAGCACTTACTCACAAATCAAGCAGGGCGTAGCTCAGAGGGAACAGGATTGGAGACTAGTGCTGCCACGGACAATTATTTTAATAATCGACTAATCACTGACTATTAGATTAGTCGACTAATCAGGTCCTGAGCAAACTGGATGTAAAACACACATCTTTAGCTTTAAACTAACTAAAAACTCAATATATTCACACTAGCATTCTCTGCGATAATGCTAGTGTGAATGCTGTTAGCTGAATTTGGCAGCTGAAGTTGCTGAAATTGATAGCTGAAAACGCTGAAGCTGATAGCCTGCTAAAATATTAATTAAAGATCAAATTAGCCTAAAGAATAAAAAGCCTAAATTTAAAAACTTAAAAAAGCTTAAGGTAGCCAAAACAGCTAGCATGTTGCTAAAACATTAGCCAAAACTAAAATAGAGAAAAAAAAAAACGTGAAAAATCCTAAATTAGCCAAAACAGCTATAATGTAGCTGAAATATTAGCTACATTTCAAAACAACCTAAAAAACTAAAAAGAGCTTAAGTTAGCCAAAATAGCTAGCATGTAACTGAAACATTAGCTCAACTCCAAAATCGCTTAAAAAAACAAACAATCCTAAACTAGCCAAAGTAGCTAGCACGTAGCTGAAATATTTTCTTAACTCTAAAATAGCATAAAAACAAAAAAGCCCAAATTAGACAAAACAGCTAGCATTTAACTAAATATTAACTTAACTCCAAAATAGCTTAAAAAAAAAAATACTAAATTAGCCAAAACAGCTAGCATGTAGATGAAATGTCTGCTAAACTCCAAAATAGCCTGAAAACCTTAATAAATGCCAAAATAGTTCATAAAGCTAGCAGAATCCCATCGTAACTCTTAACTTTACTACACTCTGACTTCATATAATATAAAGTAATGACTAATCGACTATTAAATTAGTTGTCAACTATTTTATTAGTCAATTAATCATTGATTAGTCGACTAATCATGGCAGACCTCTTGGAGACCTCTGAAACTTTAGAAATAATAAAATAAGGTTTGATTCATGTCAGAGGTTATATAGTAATTATTTGAACAAAAGTCTGCACTTATTTTGTCAGACCAAACCATAATCTCTGAGGGCCCCAAGGACATCCGTGTTCTGGAAGGAACGACAGCCTTCCTGGACTGTGATTTCTACAAAGATCCTCGACTTCTCGATTCTCACCTCGTATGGAAGAGAGATGGAGTCGAACTGCAGGAGTCATTGCCAGACTACAGGTAAACACACAACAGTTTTTCACAAAATCGACTCAAGTTGTTCCCTGATACCGAACCAGTCACAAAAACATCAACTGAGGAAATGTGCAGGACATGTATGTAGCAGGTGTAACTTATGTCTTATTTGATTGATTGTGTTGGCCACACGCCTGTTATTATTTTAAGAGTACACGTGGATGGTCCATGTTAACCTGTTGGAAAGTCACTTTTACTGGGTACTAGGGACCAGTAGAGGAGAAATCTTTTTCTGTTACCAGATTTAATGTGTAGACAGATAATTTGTGTAGCCTTGGCAGCAACTTTGAATTAAAGATTATTATAAATAATGAATTTACTGATATTGAATTACAATTTTAGTAATGGTCAGGGTTAAAGGGTGAATGAAGGTAAATCTACTGCAGGACAAAGTGTGGGAATATTCATGTTTTGTTGTCTTTTTTTAAATCTAGGTATAAAATCTTTGAGAACGGCACCCTGAAAATGACAAAACTGCATTTAAACGACAGTGCCGACTACTCCTGTGAGGTCAGCACTCTTCTGGACCATGTCACTGCCAAGGGCTCCATCACTGTTTTAGGTGTGTGGACGGAATACGCTTTCAGTGTAACCTGGGCAACACTTCATGTTTCACACTAACAGAGTTCTTTTGCGTCCTTAGTGCCACCGCACTCCCCCAGGTCTTTATCTGTGTCTGGGGTCGGGGCCAGCAGGGTCATTCTCAGATGGGTAGCAGGACCCTCACACAACAGTCCCATCACAGGTAATGGATATCAAAACACAACTTCAACATGTAACCAGAAATGCAGCTTCTTTGAAGACATTGTATCTGATTGCTGAAAGTGATGCTTTATTTATTCAATCATGTTAATAGAGTGTCGTACAGGGAGCAAACAGATGGTTTCACAAACATTTGAGCGGTGGTTCTTATTTTGTCAAACATTGTTGTTCCTCCTTGTAGAGTTCATTGTGGAGGCAGAGGAGAAACTTCACACTGGAGAGGGGAAGGCCATTTGGAAGAAGTGGGAAAGAGTTTCTGGAAGTCACACCCAAACACAGCTCACTCTGCGCCCGTTCTGCACATACCGGTTCCGGATCATTGCTGTTAATGAAATTGGGGAAAGCAGGCCAAGTGAACCCACAGAGGACCATGTTACACCACCAGCAGGTAACACACCTGAACACACCTCTTATCTCCAGGAAGATGTCTGTATTCTAGCAGTGGATGGTCCTGATGGACAAAGTTGGGTCTTGTTCATACTTTGCTTGTATGAAGAGGATGGAGGTGTTTGTGTGAGTCATAAGAAATCCCATCTTTCATGTCTTTTCCCATTTTTTCCCCTATTTTCCACAGTTCCTGACAAAAACCCCACTGATGTGAGAAGCGACTCCAGAGACTCTGGAACTCTTAGCATTACATGGACTGTGAGTTCTTTGCATATTGTGTGGAATACGAACACTGGGAATACAACACCTAATTAAAATGAATTTGTATTTACCACCACAGAAAGTTGAGAAGCGCTTCCACAATGGCGACAGTTTCCACTATAGGGTCTTTTGGCGAGAAGCTGAGGGGGCAGGAACAGAAACAAACTGGAAACACGAAGATGTCTCATCTCCACCGTTCCTGGTCGTAAACACAAGTACCTACAAGCGGTTTGAGATCAAAGTCCAGGCCCTTAACTCCATCGGAAAAGGACCGGAGCCAGAGACGAGGATTGGATACTCTGCAGAGGAAAGTGAGCAACCATTGGGATTATTTAGTTTGAAACTGCATAATGGTTCAAAATGACCCCACGTAGATTGGTGTTTAATTATTCCAGAGATCCTGTTGGTGCTTTGAAGCAACATAGGTTGGTCAGGAATTTAATGATAATATTGAGTCAAACAAAAATCCTTTCATTTCTTTGAAGTCTGACATGACAAACTCTAAAAGACGAGGTCCCATAGCACCTGTACTGTCTCGCGGCGTGACTTGATGCTGCTAGACAGCAGATAAACAAATACAAGTAATTCTAAGTGAATGAGAGTTGCTTCTTTAATTTCTCTTCTTAAAAATACTTTTTTGTAACTAAAATAAGACAGAAAAAGATGTTCAGACATTAGCTTTCCATAACAAAGTATGACAGGCCTATTGTTAACAGACAGCTTGTGAGCGACATGTAACGGACACAAAACACAGTTAGACTACATCCTAAGAACATTAACAACTTATATTTCACTTACAAAGACGGAAAAATTCCAACGCTCGCACGCACCGAGTTGATTCAGCACAAACATGTCTGCATCTCCCAAGAAAATGTACTCGATTAAACCTAAAACTGCATGGCGAGAGCACTCACTCTGACACAAATTTAAATCAGAACCGTAACTAAAAGAACAGATGTCTCACTCTGACAATTTATCCAGCACGAACATGGCCGCATGTCCCTTGAATTATTATTTGTTTATTTTATTTTTTTTGCATCTCCTGTGAAAATGCGCTCGATTAAAATTAAATCTACATGGTGAGAGCACTCACTCTGACACAAATTTAAAGCGGAAACTTGACTAAAACGACAGATGTCTCACTTCAACAATTCATGCAAAAACGAAATGTTGAGAATGGTTTACTTAGAACAAAATACTATTTTTTTTTAAAATAATTTAACTAAAGCCATTATTACACCACCTGTTTGACACATTGGGAGTTCCACCACGTAAAAGTTCAAAAGGGCCGCTAGACTGCAGTTCTCTGCTGGATGGATCACATGTGGAGAACACATTTTAACCTTTTAACACCTGAGGCATCGCCTGTGACGTTTAAACACAAAATCTTTAACATACTGTAACGTTTCAATCATTAACACAATAATTACAGTAGATTCTGAAGGAGAAAAGCGGCTCATTGCGCTTTTCTGAGTTAGTCTCATAAACAAACTTAAATGAAGGAAATATCTTCATTAGAAAAATGTTTTTTTTTTCAAAGTTGCAGCTGATTTGTGTAATTTCACCACAATAACTTTTCTTAATGCAGTTAAAACAACTTCTTGCTCATTTATAATCTGACTTTAACACTGATTCCTAAAGCATGTTGTGTTTTCACGTTTCTCTCACCTCAGAACCTGAAGATTCACCCACTGAGGTTTCAACTGTCGTAAAGAACTGCACAGTGGCAGTGAGATGGAGGCCACCAAAGAGGGTCCGAGGTCTGCTTAAGGGGTTCAAGGTGCTGATTAAAAATCATTTTTTATTGTGCTTTTTTCATGTGTTTGTGAACCTGTAAAACACTTTGAGTATAAATAAGTTTGGAGAAAACAGGTAAAGGACACAGTAAAAGATACTGTACGTAGGAAACTTTAGGATACTTGTGTGGACAAATGTCTTCATCGGAGGAATCCCATCCTCAGTGAGACATTTAACTCCCCATTTCCTCCTGCCAGATCTATTTCAGGAGTTTGGGTCCCCGGAGTTCTGAGAGCCAGAGGTCTTCAGGCAAACACCACCATGTGGTGCGAAGAGAAAAACCAGAGAGAGGAAACCACAAAGACAAGAAGAGCTGGGAGCTGGAGGTAGAGGGGGCGGACACGTCAAAGGAAGTTGACGGTCTGCGCTGGTACTGGCGGTATGAGCTGTCGGTCACGGCATTCAACAGCAAAGGGGAGGGGCCTCCCTCGCCTCCACACCATTTTCAGACCCCAGAGGGAGGTGAGTTCAAAACCAGAGGTGGAGAGCAAACAGACTCACTGGATTGGTGTGCGCATGATTCTTGATTTGTTACTCATACAGTACATTTTGTGCGTAACTGTAATTGTACAAAAGTTACAAAATATAATTTACACACGCAGAACTTTATATTACAATAGTTTGAAACTAGCTAAAAATATAAATCTTTAAAAAATGTGCACAAAAGTCTTGTTACGCACACACAAAACTGCATTTATGCACGAATCTGATGTGAAACTCTTTTCACGTCCCCAAGATTCGTGTGTAAATGTTCCTAGAATGCTGCCTGATCAGAGTGTTCTTAAGAGTTGCATTCAAGCATAATTTAAACACATTTTTACACACAATCTTGAAGACATGAGAAGAGTCATCAGATTTGTGCATAAATGCAGTTTTGTGTGTGCGTAACAAATAGTTTTACAGCTTTATTAAGAACCAACCATTCTAGCATTTACTTCACAATCAAAAACGTACCTTTTGTCTCCAAGATCTTGACCCAGAACCTCCATGTTTTCTGTCCCGCGTGTCTTCACAGTTCCTGGTCCTCCTGCCGCTCTGTGGTTCAAAAGTCCTACAGACACAACTCTAGTTCTGCACTGGAGTCCTCCGCTGGATGCCAACGGCGTACTGGTTGGATATATGGTTCAGTACAAGGAAGGTCGGTTTGAGCATCTCATTAACATCACATCATCTTAATGACTTAGAACTTGATGAAAAAGAACTGGAGAACTTGTGTTCAAATGTCCAAACACATCACTTATTTTCAGTCTTGTACTGAAAATAGTTTTATTTTTCTTATCATCAGAGAGTCAAGACAGTCCGATGCGGATGCAGATGATCCACGATCCCTCGGTGAATCACATAAGGTTGAAGGATCTGAACCCCAGCAGTTATTACAGGTTTAAAGTCATAGCACAAACGGTGATTGGGGCTGGAGAGCCCATCAAGGCCAGGCTGGCCACTCTACTTGAAGGAGGTGATCAGAAGTTTTGCTCGTCTACATTATATTCTGTTTCTTCTTCATCGACCTGCATGCTGAACTTGTAAATATTAGCATGTTCTTTAACATTTAAAATAAAAGTATAACAAATGTTTCAGAAGAAAAAGGTTAGTTAAGGTTAGTTTGCAAATTCTTGCATATTGAACGGATTTGTATCAGGATTGTTTTTTATGTAAAACCAGATTTTTCAGACTTTATAACAGGAGTCTGCAAACTTTAACAGTTAAGGAGCCATTTGAGTCGATTTCTCACTGACCGAACCCAGTAGGAGCCACACATCCTTTAGAAAAAGAAGACTTTCTATTTATGTTATTGTTATTTTTAAATGATATTTTTTGACATAAATAAAAAAAAAACTTTAAGAGAAAATATATTTTTTTATCCCCAAATAAGAAACAAAATATAACTTCTAACATAAGTTAACAAGACTTCCTTTCAAAATAAAAGACTTCCTGTGTCACATAGGATCATCCCGATGGAGCTAATCTAGTGGTAGGTAGTGTAAAGTCATCAATGAATGAAAAAAAACATTTTTTTATGTTTGTGGTGCTTCTTAGCCAGAAATTCATAAACCTAACTTTCTAAAATTAAAGCAGAGCTATTGAATTGAATTTTTTTAACCATGAGGAACACTTAAAACACTGGAATTTGTCAAAATGATAAGTGATACGTTATTTTACTTTACTTTACAGTTACTTTTTTAAACTAAAAGCGTCGTATTTTTCTTTAACCAGAGAGCCACAATGGAGGCGTAGAAGAGCCAGACGTGGCTCTGGAGCTTTATAGGAAATGATGTGTTTCAAGTTACCATGAAAAACCATGAGAGTTAGAAAACATGCTGATGAAAGCCTTGTTAGGAACGGAAAACTAAAAATAATGTCTAAATCAGGGAATTATATAAAAAAAGACAGCAAAACAGTAAAAGAAATGACACTGATGGGGTAAAACGTGCTGTCTTCACAACTGGCAGCCACAATTTATTTGTAATCATCACTTCCAGAACGAGCGGTACAAGTCACACGTTTGGAAACATCGTTAGAGCTGAAAATGTCCAGAGTTTAGTGATGTAGGAGAACGGAGCCTGTACAGACTGAAACATCCAAGAGAATGAATGTCAAATATGACTAAATGTTTTATTATTTAAGAAAGATCAAATGTAAACCAGTATTTTTGCTTTTTTTTAAATCCCAACCTCTTTTTTTTTTCTCTTGGTCAGTTCCTCCATCAAATGTTACTGTTGATCCCAGTAACACATCCTTTAATCTGAGCTGGACACCTGGAGAGCGGAACAGGAACCACGGGTTTCACATCTACTACATGAAGAAGAATGGTAAGAACTGGAACTCTGAATACAGCAGGTGGATAAAACATCACACAGAAACTCACTGAAATGTGGTCAGATGAATGCAGGATCATTAAAACAACTCTTAACACGTTCCTCTCACAAACAGTCGTCTCCTCAGTAACCGTCTTGCCTCCACCGTACGAAAAAGTAGAAAGAGTTGAACTTTGATACAGACGTTCAAAACTTTAGTGAAAGATAACATTTGAATCGTCTAACTGTCCCCACAAGGATTGGGAAGCGCAGGACTTCCATTAATCCTTCTGTCATTGCTTTGCCCCGCCCTCATGTTTCCTGGCCAATGACTGAAGAGAACTTCAGTCATGTGGTTTTGTTTACAGGCTTTGGGTTGAAACAGAAATATCCATTTAAAGGCCGTCTGAATACAAACCGAGCGCCAGTTCAGAACTTGGTCCGGACCAACGGACTTTTCCAGTCTAGATACACCTTGATACACACCATGGGTCCATTAGTCTGGAAGTGGATGCATCAGAATGGAGCAGAACTGATTGTAGTTTGAATGTAACAACAAGCTTTTTCTGCTCCTGACTTACCACAATATGGATAAGGAAATACTCAGAAACGCAGTTTTAATCTTCATTTCTTTTTTATACCTCCTCCATCTGTGATAAAAATGCAACAAGAACACATTAAAAAACACAAAAAACATCATTTTCATCAGAGCAGGTCCTAAATGCTGTGATTTAAAAAGCAGAAAATGTTGATCCGTGTTTAAAATAGTCTACCGTTAGATAGGCCAAACCGAGTTAGTATCAGCTGGTCGGTTAATTATTTGTTGGGTTTAGTTTTTTCCTTTTTTTCCAAAATTAGAAAAATATGTTAGAAATTGGAAATTCTTAATTTTTTGGTAATAAGAAAAAAGGTCAATCAAACATTAAGATACATGTTAAGTGTTCAAATACCAAATAAGGTGCTTTTTACCAACCACACAAGACATGCACAGATGCTGCTGAGTAGTCACGTCTTTGATGGAGAACAATGATGGAGGAGCTGGATTTAAATAGGGAACAGTAGGAGATGTCATCAAAGTAATGTCTGCAAAGACAGAAACTTTTAGAATTAAAGAAGCAGACACCAAACCAGAGTAAGACGTTCTTCGGAAGAGACCCACGTCGGTTTGATCCCCAACCAAAATCTGCCGCAAGTTTGCAGAGACCCTTCCTTTATTAGAATTTTGGTTGCCAAGACTCAATCTAAAGATTCGTTTCAACCGTAACATCAAGAAATAAGCAGCAGCAACAACAGTAGAGAACCATAGAGACTGTCAACATGACGGGGACACCCCCTCACTGCCTACCCCCTCATGAACCACCAGGTTCAGGATGAGCTCAGTGATTATCTCTCAGCACCACAGGGTGAAGGACATTAGAACCCAGGACTGTTCTTCAGGAACGTAACCCTCCCAGACAATGAGACGTCCTGATGGTTGGATGACCAGCAATGTAGACCTTTCGCAACCAGTGAGGGGAGGGGCCAAGAAGCTTCTGACTTTTGGACCTAAAAAGTTGCTTCAGGACACTAGATATTTTAGTCTTAACCGTCGCACACACCAGCGTCTGAGCATCACATTCAGCATCATGCAGACTTTTTAATGTTTACGATGATTTTCTTTACTTTGTGTTTGTAGGAGCAGCAAGTATTCAGTGGGAGGAGTCGGAGATGGTCAACTCCACTCAGGGCTTCTACTCCCTGACGGGCCTCCAACCAGGAACACAGTATCATCTCAAGATCATGAAAGGGAACGACACTCAGTGGGAAGATGTTCTGTGGACTATTGGACCAGGTATTTGGACCGAGAAACACAATTTAATGTGATCTATTACCATGCTACTTACAGATTACCAGCATGTAGTAGTGAGATGTAAAAAAGTAAAATAAAAAAGATATCTTAAATATCTGCTGCGACATCCTGGAGGGTCTGATAACTGTGTACTGCTATGTACTCTGGTGTAAAATCATCTATAATTCTCTGCTTGCTGTAGTTCACCTTCAGCTGTATCTGACCCAACATGGTGGAAGCCAGTTTGTGATTGGTCGTCTTTTTGCTTACATCACACGTACACATAAAGCATATACAGTAGAGAGCACAACAGACTAACTCAAAGTTAGCTTCTCCGTCCTGATTTTATATCTTTTTACCAATATAATCCTGTTGCTTTTGAACCAATCACGACCCTCGGTAACACACCTGTTGTTGCTGTGTACCTGCTCTCGTGTCTCCGTGTCCACCAGTGCCGTCAGAGATGCCCGGGGGCGTGGCCTGGCTGACTGGACTCATCAGTGCCATCGTGCTGCTCGTTCTCATCCTGCTCATCTTCTGCCTCGTCAAGCGCAGAAAAGGAGGCAAATACGCAGGTACTCCTAAATACTCCTCAGTACTACAGCGGAGTCGTTTCAGGGTCTTGACTGTTGAGGTCTTCACCACAGTTAAGGTCAAAGAAGAGAAGGAGGTGGACTATGAGGCTCGGCCCATGAAAGATGAAACCTTTGGAGAATACAGGTGGGTCATCGCTTTGTTCCCCTAGAAGTTTTGAAGATGTTGATTTTTAATCTTTATTTTAAACTTTTCTCCTGTACTTCTTTACTTAACTTACCTTGAACACACACCTCACCCTCAGTCTCTCAGGAGCAGATCTGGTGTGTTTGTCCAAAGCCGTGGCTTCATTCCTGCACTGAGAGGCTCACATGTGGAACAGCCTCCTCAAACATCTGAGGACCTTCTGCCCTAAGAAGAGTCAAAAAAACATCACTTTAGTTCTTTACTGTCGCTTTAGTTACATTCAATCATATCCAGTTTTTTATGGAAATTTCAATCTTAACTTTTGTGTTTTTTTACAAAGTTTTTGTGCTGAATGTGAATAACATTTACTATATATATACATATATTTATAACTATACTTGTTTTCATGTGCAGTGTTTATAATTTATTTATCATTTGAGTTTTTTTAAACACTTAAATTTATATTTCAGTTAAATTGTTTCATTTTCTGTTATTTATTTCAGCATATTGTTACTGTTTTTTTCTTATTGTGTTATTTTATTAATTTATTTCATTAGATATGATAGTATCTTCTGGATTCTATTAACATTGTTTTTCTATTTTTTGTTTCTATTTGTGTATTTCTTTGCATTTTGTGTGTGTAATTGTTGTTTTATGTGTGTATTTTGTATTTGAGTTTGAACCATTTTTCTTCTTGTCTATCATAAGTCCTCATTTTTACAATCGATCATAGAATTTTATAGCATTTAGCACTGCAAAGAAAAGAAAGAACAGTCCTGTTTATTCATTATTGTATTTTTTCTTTAAACTTACATTTATTTTACATTTATTAAGTAATTTAGCTGATGTTTTTATTCAAAAGGATTTACGATAAAAATATATAACAAGCAAAACTTATCTCTGTTATTCCCATTTGTTTAAAAAAATGATGGCTTTGCTTAGCATTAAAATACAGTTAAAAATAGTTTATTACAATCAGTCAGAATTTCCTTCCACCTGCTGATCAACCAGAACAAAACGTGTCAGTAGATTGTGGAAATGAGGATTTTAATGTTTTGTTTCCTCAAGCGTACAATAGAATTCTAATCTAAGCCGGTATCTGTTTTGAAGTAAAGCAGAGGAAAGAATTGTGTTTGAAACTAAAAAGATGATAAAACCTTCTCTAAGGAGACTAATAATTCTCTGAATAAACTTTCACACATTTCATATTCAATCCACTTTCATAATATGTTTTCTCATGTTTGCCATGAGTCGTTGTGTAGAGAGACATCGGTGTTCTAAGTAAATGTTACACAAACTAAACATTTGGGAGACAAATGAGGCAAATTGTGAGTAAATTTCAACTTCTGTGGACTGAACCGCGAGCAGGAGGCTGACACAGATTGTTAATCCGCTTGATGAGTGAACAAACGTTCTTTTCAGTAGAAGTTTTTCAGATTTCTTTCATTTTTTCCTCTTTTCTGTCCACGTTGAGAGCTAAAGTTCTCCTTCTAACAGACCTAAAGGAAAACAGGACGTTTTAAAGTTCTAGTGTCTCCGTTTTTAATGTCTTTTTATCTGGGCTCGTTTCCATCCTGCTGACAGATCGCTGGAGAGGTAAGGCCGTCTACTTTCTGTTCTACTTTGCAACCATTGTTTCCGTGCTTCTGTTGTGTTGTTGAAACTCCATAGATTCCAGCTGGTCTGAAGCTCCTGATGGTGCTTTTCATTTGAACCTCAATCTTCATTTGTTTTTCCATCCAACCATTATTTTATTTTTGCCTGTTTCATCCTAGATGTGCTGCTGTGACACAAACTTTGTGATTTTCAACAAAGTCTGTCGGTGAACTGACATAAAACGGCAGCGTGACCTGAGAGTGTTCTCTTATTCCACCAACTGAATACAGTCATTCCTTCTTCTGTCATTGACAAATACGGAAGTTGGAGGCTGACTCCGCCCACAGCCAAAATTTGAAAATCCAGTCATTGGGCGGGGCTTGGGGGCTCGACTGTTATCATTACTGGAGCTGCAGATCATGACGTCAAACTTCTGAAGCTTAAATAGTTTCACCAATCACAAAATATAACTGTAACACCTCGATTCAACCATTAGGGGGCAGCACACAGAAAGTGTTTCACAATATTTTCAAGAATTAAACAATTTTAATTGATCAAAAATTTGGCAATGACCAACAGATAGCACTTTTAAAGCCTATTTATAGAGATCAACAGCCAAAAATAGTTGATTTTGGGTTTGTTTACCCTTTAAACTTCTGATTTATTATTGTTCTTGTAATGCAAAGTAAATCTCTGCAGTTCTTGTACTTCACAGAGAAAGTCAAACAAGGGGTCAGTTGTATAATCTCTAAAAAAGTACTAAATATACTGTCATTAATTGATCAAATCAGTTTTAAAGATAGTGATATTTGTTTAAATCTGTTCCAATTTGTCCCAAACTACAAATTCTCTGATGAACAAGCTGCTGCGGTTACCGATGACTGACCTGCGTGTTCTGTTTCAGTGACGGAGATGAGAAGCGCTCAGACAGCCAGCCGTCTATTTGTGACGACAGCAAACTGGGGAGCGTGGACTCTCTGGCCGAGTACGGAGACAGTGTGGATATTCAGTTCAACGAGGATGGCTCCTTCATTGGCCAGTACAGCGGGCGAGCAGCCCCCCCTCACGGCTTCAAAGGCTCCGATCCGACCTCGCCCGTCGATGCTGCTCCGCCTCTTCCTATCGTTCCATCCATGTCGAGCATCCTCAACCGGCCCAGCTAGACACACGACCCGGAACCAACAACACCACTGCCTGGATTTCAGTGAAATAATTAACTGTAGGAATATATTTACGGGAATTTGTGGTCTTTGACTTTTCTGCATCCTTCAATGTTTCAGAATGTACCGGTCCTGCTCTTGACTGCAACTCCAAACCATTTCTCACATGATCATTTGTAATCAAAAATAAGTGGTTTTTGGAGGAAGATGGGAAAGTTACCAGCTAATACCTCAGACAAACAACCTTATCGTAAAGCCAATAGGGAGCAATTAAAAACTCCTTTAAACAAGGAAGATCGTAAGTTTACTAGACGGCCCTGAAAAGGTGGTTCTGTCTTATGTTCGTGCATTAACTGACAGATGAATCAACAAAAACATGGTTGTCTGCCAGGCATTCCTATCTTAATCATATCAAACACAACTAAGCAGTGAACTAGTCATCATTGGTAACTAGAGGAATTCCCTACATGAGACTAGACATCCTGTTCTGGGTGAATGGATGTAAAACAACAGATTCCTAAACGAGTTCTCTTGACAGGAGCTTGTTATTTAGGGTTTGTTACCAATGAAACAGACCACTGCTCCTTCAGGCCTGAATGCCTGGAACATTTCCTGTTTGGCTCATTGGTAGATGAACTAGCAGTACCTGGGGACTATTGGTACCTTGGAACCAGTGGTGTCACTACTGCGCAAAAAAGCTGTAAATCTTTAAGTGGACGAGCAAGTCACCTCAAAAATGTTTTAGGCCAAGTCGATAACTTTATATTCAGGGACGGCGGCCCACACAGAACTCTAAAGCTGACATGGAAGGAGGCCTATGTAGTCGTGTAGATCAGGGATAGGCGACTCCAGGCCTCGAGGGCCGCAGTGTCTGCATGATTTCCTGACATCCAAGCCCTACTCATGACTGATTACTTGGTTCAGGTGTGTCCAGCTAATTAGAGCATGTCAGGGCAGGGTATGTTGGAAAACATGCAGGAATACGGCCCTCGAGGCCTGGAGTTGCCTATCCCTGGAGTAGAGGCTAGGTCCTAGTAGCAAAGGAACCTCGGCAGGGCAGGAGGGGGATAGAGAGCCAAAATGTTGTGATTCTCAGAGTGTAAATACAATATTGCTATTGCCACTTTTTGATTTTATTGTACGTCTTTTTTCATAAGATAACCAAATTGTATTTTCTTTTGGATACTTTGGATGTGTCCTGAAGTTGGCCTTTGCGTTGTACGCCGGACCTCAAAAGTATCCCGTCATGTGTCACTTCGTAGTTAGCAGGTCGTCACAGAGAACTAGAATCAGACGCCAGTTTTGCTCTGGGTTTATCCGTAGTGATTAGAAAACAAATGAATGATGATTTCGGAGTTTCTGTCTCTTCTTGTAAATGTGCACAGTCATACATACCTAGAAATAATGGAGGTTTGTACATCTGTAACCTGCAAAAGCTAAGCATTATAAACCAAACTAAAGCAAAATGTAAATGTTCTGTTGGATGCAGTCTCCAGCCAACTCCTTTTATTTAGGATAAAAGTTGCATTTGTCCTAACTCTGTTATGTAACTAATAACTCGGTTATGTAACTAACCTTGCCAGACTGTCAACGAATGAATAAACACTAACACTGGATAGAGCACCTCTGAGTTTGGCTCTTTTCCTGTCCATCAATGCTCTGGTTTCTTCAGAAGAATGGCAGCGATGCTCTTTGCCGGCGGCTGTGGTGCAGCGGTGGGGCGGTCGGCCTCTGATATGACCATTGCAAGTTGGATTCCCGCCTTGCCCACCCATGTGCTGAGGTGTCCTTGGGCAAGACGCTGGACCCCACATTGCCTCTGGTGGTTATAGGTTGGCGCCATTGTTAGGAAACGGAGCCGCCATCATTATGTGAACGGGACCATAAAGCGTTTTGGGCCTTCTAGGATGGTAAAAAAAAAAAAAAGTGCTGTTGACTGTAGCGGCCTGCAAAGCCTTCAGTGAAGGCCTGAAACTATCTGACAATAAGCATCTAAATTACAGAGAATTGTATTTTATTGATACATATATATATACATTTATCCAGCATATATTTTAAATGATTCTAATTGTTTCGTCAGCTTCTCTCGCCGCCCTACGCCTTGGCTGCGCTGCTGTCAGACTGAAACTTTCTAACCAATCAGATTGTAACCCTCACTTGTTGCTCGGTTCATGAAAGTCTTACGCCCATACCGTCGGTCCTCACTTCCGGTTTTGTGGCCCTCCCATAAGAAACACTCCTGAGTAAACCATAGCCATATATGGATTAAACGTGTTTATGTTGATCAGAATTTGAGTTAGAGTCTCTGAAGCTTCATGAGGACAGAAGATGATGTAATCGCCTCTGATTGGAAGGTCAAAGCTCGCGCTACCAAAAGCTAACTTCTTCTGTTCTCCAGGCGTAGGCAGTAGCTGCACTGGATTTTTGTCTGAATCACTCAATGTTTTGCAGTTAACAATAGAAGGCAGAGAAGTTGGTTTAGTTGTGGATTTATTGCGTAAACCGTTCTTAAGATGGAAAATATCTCCAATTAAAGTCAACAGTTCCTCGATCACACTGAAAAATGTAGCTGGAGTACAGTACTTCCCCCTCTCGCAGCGCCGGATGGATTTCCTCCATGTCTTCCCCCCCCCGTTAATCTAATTTCCTTCACCCTCCCCTCCACTCATCCATTCTCAGCAGAGCCCGGTTCCTCCAGCAGCATCCAGACCATGAACAGGGAAAACTTAAATCCTTTATGGGATTTAATTAATGTGAGATACTGAGATCCATGGGCTACATTTGAGTCTAATCTCAAGAGATAGAAAACAGAAAAATATAGATAAATGTATGTTTTTTTTTTTTCTTTTATGGGGAAATAGAATATTTTGGTGAAATAAATAAACTATTTGAGGCTCTGGTCGAGAAGGAGAGACTCGGGTGAAGGTAGAGATGAACTGTGGGAGCGGAAAGAGAAAAGGAAGAAGAGTGAAGAGGCTGCTCTATGTCTCCCTCTGCTGGTCAGAAAGATTTAAAGCAGTCATGAAAACGGCCTCTTCTCATTTAAAAGGAGTCTTGATATAATGACAGCGAAGTGACCATAGCAAAGACCTGCAGGGTGTTGGATCACTTTGACCTCAGAGTCCATTGAAATCCATATTTTTTTTTAATAATTTCTTTTCAATTGTTGTTTCACACTCTTGTAATCTGCAGTTCCCCTTCAACCTCGTTGATATGAAATGACACACATCCCTCCTGCTTCTCGTCCACTCAGCTCTGTGTTATGGTCACATAGTTGTCATCATTATCAAGTCCAATGTCTGCGTTCACTATGATTACATACACACCTGAGCCTGCTCCACACTACATTCCAGAACGTTCCGGGTCAACACTTCTGGGCTGGAAACAACAACGAAAAGCAGAAGTTCAAGTTTAACTAACAGGTTACAAAAAATGTCATCCATTCATAAACATTCGAGGATGAATAATATTTACAACAGGTTTCTTACAGTCCCCCTCCGATCTTTTGATCTATTATAAAATTGTTCCCAGTATTTTTTTATTATTATGATCATTCTGTTTTTAGCTAAAATTGAATAAAAAATAATTGTTGTTTTTTACAAAAACAGTTTCCACAGAACGGCAGAAGTTCACCTCTGAGTGGTGGACTGAAGTGTTGGTGTGGAGCGAGACACTGTTCCCGTCACACTCTCTCCCACTAGCTTACAGCCCCTCACACCCCAAACCTAGCATTACCAAAGCAGCAAAAACGACCATCCAGCCGAACAGTGTTGATCCAGATTCCAGGAAAACCAAGACGTTCATGGATCTATTTGTCTGTAAGTGTATTTTCTGAATTACAAATATGATCTTTTTTTAAACATTCACAACATATTGAATAAACTCAGTAGTTTTTTTATCTTAATCATCGTCAAATACCTCAAGAACATGTCAAACACAAAAAAATGTAAAATATTTAAGAGTATCTTTAAATTTGAAATAGTCTTCCCAACTAAAAGTTTGTTGTAATTCTGATTAAATTTTGCCGATTTTTAGGGGGTTTGAACTGAATTTCTGTTTTAATGATCAAACATTATTATTATTTTTTTTATTGATTCCACACTAAACTCAACAGTGTACATAAACAAATACTCAGCTGCCAGCGAACATACTCATTACTTCTGTACATCTTTAACCTGCTGTAAGGAACCGTTTTTCATGAGTTAAGAAAAAGAGAAAAATGATAATAAACGTATTTTTCTTGCAGTTTTCTCCTCGCGCCAGGAGGGGATGCTGCGCCCCCCTCGCCCCCCCTGACCCCCTTAGCCTGCAGTACCCCCGCGCGCCGGCAGGAGGCCGCGCGTCCTCTATCCATGGTGCTGAAGATCCGGCTCTGTCCGTGGTGCTCAGGGATCCATCCATCCACCCGGCTGCGATGCCGTTCCACTGACCGTGCGGGCGGGTCTTGCGGGTTCTTGCGGTGTGCTGCGGTGTCAGTGGCGGGGCCGCGCGGCCGTCGGCGCCTTTGGACGGGATGCGGGAGCGGAGGGGGAGGGGAGCGCACTGAGGTAAGGCTGCGCGCCGCCTGACAAAGACCTGCTGGCGCCGCGCGCGGCTCAGGCCGCAGACCCACAAAGCTGGAGGTCTCCGCGCTCACGGAGGTCCGGGAAGCTCCCGTGACGAGGACACATGACGCCGTTTGTGGAGCGCGTCGCTGCGTCGGTCGGATCGCGCGTGGCTGCGATCCTAAGCTGATTATTATTGTAGCTTCTGCCGGGCCTTCCGTCAGCAGCGCGAGGAGCGGGCTGGGTTCTGTCAAACCGGAACCCGTCCGAGCCCACCGAGCAGACGGTCCGTTTACCGTCCTTCAGCACCAGACACGCGGAACAGTGATCCCAGCAGAACCGAGAGGGTTCTGGATGGTCACAGTCAGTTACTGGTGCTGATCCAACACAAACCGAAGAATGAAATCTTTTGTTTTCATCTCAGTTTGTGATGTTCACTCCGCTTAGCCAAAGCAGACCGCACGGATCAGCGCGGATCAGCACGGATCACAATCCAGGACATGAAATATTCATGTATGAGGAAGAACCAGATCGAGTTAAAGGTGTCCACACGGAAAACTCATGTAAAGTCGATTTAAAGGTGAAAACAGGTCAAAGACAGTCACACGAGGGGCCAAAATCCAAAACACACCTGAGGTCACGGGCCCAACGGGATAAACATTTAATAAACACTCTAAAACTACATTTTTAAAACTTTTAAACCGTAACTTTTAAGCATAACTAAGACCTAGATATATAGCATTACCTGAGATAATGTTAGTGTTAACGCTGTAAGCTGAATTTGGCCGCTGAGATACTGAAATTAATAGCTGCTAGCTAGCAAAAATATTAGCTAAATGCCAAATTAGATTAAAATAAAAAAATATATAAAATCAAAATATTAGCCCAACTCCAAAATAGCCTATAAAACTGATAAAAGCCTAAATTAGCTAAAACAGCTAGCATGTAGCTGAAATGTTAGCAAAACTCCAAAATAGCCTAAAAATCTTAGTAAATGCCAAAATAGGCCAAAAAGCTAACAGAATGACAATTTTTAAAAACTTAAAACTGTAACTTTTTAACTTAAATATGAAAAGATAAAAATGCAGGAATATTATTCCAGAATAAATCAACTTAAACCTTAAATAACTTTCAATATTTTATTCTCCATAAAAATATATTTTGTCAAAATTATACAAGATAGACCATAAGAATAAAATACAATGATCTGGAGGTCTGGATGGAATTACATGGAGGGCCGGATCCGGCCCCCGGGCCTTAACTTTGACACGTGTACGTTTAAGTTTAACTATCCTCTAAACTATCCTAAAATCAGTCTTTTAATTGTGATTCTACAGTTTTTAGCTTTAAAAAATGTGTTGTTTTCTGGGTCATAGTGTCTGCAGAGCAGCAGGAGTTCATCAGAAATTCCCCTCTGAGTTGTGGGCGGGGCTTTCTGTGCTGAGTAAGCCTGACCTCATTTCCCATCATCCATTTGTTAAACTCTCTCCTGCTACACTATAAAAAGTGAAACATTGAATCAATGAACAGAAGTTCTGATAAACATTAGTTTTATTTTTATTTTGAGTTAAGTAAACCATCAACTACAAATTTTGATGAAAATGAATAATTTGAAATGTAACAAATGACAGAACTTTCTTTCTTTAGGACCAAACTTCTTTTATTCAGTTCAAATGTAAAAACTTTATTTTGTCTTAAAAGAAAAGTTCATGTTTTTGTCTATAATACTTCAATAAAACAATGTCCCACTTATATAACATATTTCAGAATAATTATACATTTCCTTAAATAATGAGTGTTTATCATCCTCCACAGTAGAACACAGACACTCACCTGAGCAGGTGTGAGCTCACCTTTGCACTCATAGTATGTGTGATACATGCTCCACATGTTGGTTTGTGATATTTGAGTGTTTGTGGATCATTGTCAACACATTCTGGGGTCATTTGCGTGACATTAAACTCGTGTGATTGTTGTGGGATCACAGAGCAAAGAGTTGAGCTTTGTGTTGCATAAATGGACCAACCCGGAGTCGATCACAAAAGCTAACATGTTTGTGTTTTTGTTTGTTGTTGTTGCAGCTTCTCACGTGTTAAACTGTCCTGATCCAGATGAGTCAAGAGACGACGGAGGTTCGAACAAGAACCCGCTCCAAAGGCATCAAAGGTAGACTCACAAACGCAGATTTACACACAGCTAACACAAACTTTGTATCATGTAAACACAACAACAAAGTTTCCTAAAGAATAAGGCAAGTTTATCTGTATAGCACATCATGTACAGAGACAATTCAAAGTGCTTTACATAAAACATTAAAAGAAACAATCAAGAGAAATAGTAAAAATGTGATCATTAAAATAAAATTAAAAGAAAGTAAAAAGACAACAACAAATTTAAGCCATACTAGTCCAATTTAGCTGAGAACCGATGAGTCTTTAACCTGGATTTAAATACACTGAGTGTTTCAGCAGATCTAAGGTTTTCTGGAAGTCTGTTCCAGATCTGTGGAGCATAGAAGCTGAATGCAGCTTCTCCATGTTTAGTTCTGACTCTAGGAACTGATAAAAGACCGGATCCTGATGACCGGAGAGGTCTGGCTGGTACATACTGGGTCAGGAGGTCAGTCATGTATTTTGGTGCTAAACCATTCAAAGCTTTATAAACCAGTAACAGAACTTTAAAGTCTATCCTCTGACAGACAGGTAACCAGTGTAAAGACCTCAGAACTGGACTGATGTGGTCTACTTTCTTGGTCCTTGTGAGAACCCGAGCAGCAGAGTTCTGAATAAGCTGCAGTTTCCTGATGGAAACAATATTCAACTTCTGTTTCCTAAAAAAACTCTCTATACAGATTTACCACAAATCATGTAAATTATTTACATTTTGCATTTTCCCAAAATGACTCTCTCTGTATTTTTAAAGAGCTGCACTGACAACTGAAGTAGTCTATACTGACGGTTTTACTGCTTTTCTCACAGGGTCAACAGAACTGGACAAACAAGAGATGAAATTGGAACTAAGGTAACGTCATGTTATGTTTCAACAATCCAAAAGTTTTCGATGGTCACAGATTCTTCAAGTATTCTCACCTAAAAGAGGAAAGGTCTGTCTGTACTGTTCCTCATAGAAACACGTCCCCTGTGAGAAACAGAATGAAAAAGAATCCAGAAAATCACAATGTTTGATATTTAAAGAATTTTTTTTGTATAATGGAGCAAAAAATGTATTTTCTCCTACAAACGAGCAGGACTTCTGTGTTAATGTCATTAAAAGAGTTATCTGTATAAAACTCAGCGGTCTACACCCTTGAACAGTCAGATTATAACCTCTCAGCATTGACCAAGACCATAGAGCTGTCAAAGGACACCAGGGACCACCTGGACCTCCATGAATGATCTCACCTGGTGGGCCACAAATGATCTGGAGAACAGTTGGGAAACAGAACTACTCGGGAAACTGGTCAATGACCCGAATGGAGCTGGTATGACAGGGACAAAGGTTACTATGGTAACGCATTACATAGTCCTGCAGATCTCCAAGGGTTAATCCAGCACATGTCCAGACCCGTCTAAAGTTCTCCAGAGATAATCGGGATGATGTGGGCTCCAAAACGTGTTTAAAAGTTGATATCCTGGATTCTTTTCTTACATTCTGTCTGTCATCGTTGAAGTGTTTCTGGACAGTACAGACCTTCCGGCTTTTTAAGTGGAACAACAGAATCGGTTTGCGACAAATAGCTTTTCTCCATGCTATAACACTGTACCGCAGAAACTTTGTGTTAGTGACATGTGACTTTTGGTGAATGCTTGCACACCTGCAGCACCTGTCCCACCCCAGGATGTGACGGCAAAGGGCACGTCAGCGGAAGATACTCCAGACACAGAAGGTAGGTCACACCAACAAATCCTCATCAAGTCCAGTCGAAAGTTTAAGGACGGACATGTGTGGCCAGGTTGAAGGAATTTATTAACTAATTATTTAGGGTTCAATTGTACTTATTTTTTGGTCCCATTTTCACTTGTATCTTACTCATTGTTGGGGGCAAAATGTACTTTAAAAAATAAAATAAGAAGTACTTCTTTCTGTTGTCCAGTACTCGTCCACAACCCAAAGGTTTGGAATCGCTGCTTTACAAACTTGAATTACAGATAAAAATTTGCTTCTGGAGTTTGTATACATTCAAATAAATGACTTTTTGTCTTAGATATGTTCAGCTCCACCCCCTGCATGAGGAAAATAATTCACTATTCACATTTGTCATTGTGTATTTGTGTTTTCACACAATTAAATATTAGTCAACTGACTCTCATGTACATAGAACTGGGGTTAGTGATGTATTTGTTTAAAGTCAAGGCCCGGGGGCCGGATCTGGCCCTCCTGGTTATTATATCCGGCCCTCCAGATCATTTTATTTTATTGTTATTCTCTTATTTTTAACTTTTATAACTTTGGCAAAAATATTTTTATGGACAGCAAAATACTGATTTATTGTGGACTAATAGTCCTACCTTCTCATTATTCATATTTATGTTAAAAAGTTACATTTTTAAAGTTTTAAAAATGTAGTTTTAGAGTGTTCAATAAATGTTTATCCTGTTCGACCCGTGACCTCAGGTGTGTTTTGGATTTTGGCCCCTTGTGTGACACTCCTGGTGTAAGAAGTCTAACGACAGGAGTGTGGAACAGAGCAGGTCTTTACACATTTCCCTCCATCCAGTGTTCTGGGCTGTCCAATCGTAAAGAAACGGAAGCTAGAAGAGGCTGAAGCTGAGGACAACCAGCCTGCATCCAAGCAGAGAAATCTGCCGACGAAAAAGCCTGAAGAAGAAAGCGACACAGCAGAGGAAGAAGAGCAAAGAGACAATGAAGACGTAGGAGAAGATGTCATCAAAGACACAGTTAAAGCAAAAACTGAAGAGATACAAGGTGAGGGAAAGAAAACCAGAAACTCCACCTCTGTGATTTAGACAGGACATTAGGACTATGTATATTTGTTTATCTTATGTTTATTCATGCAAATGTCTTCAATGACGGATTCACATGAAACACTTCTGGCATGTTTTACTGCCAGATAGAATGACTCTCCAGTCAAGATGAACTTGTATCTCTTCTTGATGTCCACAGATGACAGCTCGATGGTGATAGCAGAAGATCCAAAAACACCAAATTCTCTGAGTGATGATCTTAGGGACATAACCGTCACTTCTGAGCTCAAAGTCGAGGGTCATGGGATCAGCGAAGAGGTAAATCTGGAGACAACTGATCATCTCCATGACAAGAAGGGAGTCATGGATGTGGAAGAATGTGAGGAACCAGATCTACCCACAGAGGAAAATGCTGCTTCTGAGCTTCGTGATACAAAAGACGAGACGGAGGAAAGGGAAGAGAAAGAGGAAATTGAGTGCAACACATTAGATAAAAGAAAGCTGAGCAGACCGGTGATGAGGCAGGAGAACTCGGATCATCAGTACTCTACTGGAGACTACAACTTTCAGGTCAAAGAATCCCCACAGGAGCATCAAGAGAGGGATGAGGAAGAAGAACATGAAGACGAACATGAAGAAGAACATGAAGACGAACATGAAGAAGAACATGAAGAGGAACATGAAGAGGAACATGAAGAGGAACATGAAGAACACATAGAAGAACACGAAGAAGAGCACATAGAAGAACATGAGGACAGAGAAAGAACCGAGTCTGAAACTGTGGACACGTACAGTTTAAGTCCAGCCACTCAGGGAACTGATTCAGAGATATTACTCAGGGACCAAACTGTCATCTCCCTCGTGACGAGCAAAGAAGGTTATGATGAAGGGGACGAGGAAGACAATGAGGAGAAGCAGGAGAAGAGTCCAAATGAGGTGGAAGATGAAGATGAAGATGAAGAGGGAGATCAAGACTCAGGCAAAGACTCTCCTGGTCCATTGGTAGTAGAAGTTCGATCTGAGGATGAGGAGGATGAGGAAGAGGATGAAGATGAGGAGGAAGATGAGGAAGAAGAAGAGGAGGAGGAAGAGGAAGAAGAGGAGCATGAACATGCCTCAGAGGGCTCAGGGATTACCGATGACTCTGAGAACTGGGACATGACCCGGGGCAACCTCGGGCTGCTGGAGCAGGCGATCGCCCTGAAGGCGGAGGAGGTCCAGGGCGGCTCAGAGAGCTTCAGCTCCTCAGACTACCAACCACACAGCAGCTCCATGAAGGCATCAGAGACCGCCGCCCGCCGCGGCGGCTACTTCAGCAAAGGTACTCACACTGGCATTCACCTGAGCTGTGGAACAGGAATAAAAAAGTAACATTAAAACAGACTAGATGCATTAGTAGTTGGATTCTTATTTTCACCTGAAACCCTGTGGGTTTTATCAGGATTCCTACAAGTTTCTTCATTCTAAATTTAAGACTTTTTAAGACCTGGGTTGATAAAATCAACTTCCGTTGATCTAAGCTTAATAGATCAATAATCGATCCATAAAAGTAAATATCGATCTAGCACATAAAGCTAAAGTCCTCTAGCTTGATGCTAACGTTTAATGGAATTTCCCATAGGATGGCTAATGCTAACACTTGGTCAGCGTAAACATACATTACTGACTAAATTAACATCTTTATAAACTCATGAATTTTCCAAACTCTTTAAAGGAAATATATTTTAAAGTAACCATTTGTGGTATAAAACACGTTTTTTGCTCATCTTTGCTCATTTTTCTTGAAAAAAGTGAACTGCTTTTGTGCGATCTCCACCTAGTGGCCAAACTGAAACAGAGAAGCAGAACAATGTTAACAATGTTAATGATCTTTTGTTAGAACTTCTCCTTTTGAGAATCCATGTAACTCTGTATGATATTAACAGTCTCATTATTTCACTGATACATTTTACAGAATGTGACCTGGATCAGATTAATGTAAAAATAATAAAAACATATAGATTATTAATGTGTTTATGAACAAATGTGTATAAATCTGTAAACTCAAAACTGAATTGAATCAAACTGAATTGAGTAGATAGAAAGAATTTTCAAAATTTAGAATTGAATCGATCCAGGCTCTGGTGAATAAAATAGAATCAACTCTGAAACTTATTATCGATACCCAGCAATAATGTCAAAAATTATGATCAAATTCTTAGTCTATTTCAAAATTTTTCCTATTTTATAAAATATTCCCCTATTCTGACCAGAACTGTAGCTTCTTCTCTTGTTGGTTGCGACTCTAAAAATGGGACCCGGTGTCTCCCTGCTGGACACTCAGCATTAAGTTTGGGGGCTAAACCACCAAATGTGTGCGGCTGTGTCTGCAGCTCACCCCTCCCCCAGGGGATGGATCAAATCTAGAGGACAAATGTCACATTCTTAGATGTGTAACAACTGATGAGACTTTAATCATTTTTACTTCACGATTAGTGCGGGGGCTCCTTGCCTGACTGAAATAATTGGATAAATTAGATGATCAGAGGGGGGTTTGTGTGGACATCCTACAGGCGTCCTATGGGCACCTATGCATCACCTGCACACCCCGTGCATGTGGCATTTGTGCGCAGTCAGTCAGGGGCCAGTATGCACTCATTACTAATGGCTACAGCAGGGGTCTTCAATTAAAATAATAAAGGTCCAGTTAGGAAAATGTATTGAAGTTAAGGTACAGAAAAACAATATTTAAATATTCAGTGTAATATATTTTTAAGTAGCCGAGGATTGGCTGCACATCTGGATCTTTATTATTGCAAGATAATGTGAAACGTTCAAGAATCTGTCGCCACAGATTGTGCAGAGCAGTTTGGTACGTGGAAACAACTGTCTCTATAAATCCATACTTGGAGGAAGACTCCTGGTTTTGTCTGCAAACAGCAGCTTTTTGTTTCTCTGAAGTCGAAAGCTCTTCTTCAGGTTCTTCTCAGGCTATTTTCTCAGAAACTCTCCAAACATGCATGTGTCCATATATGACGACTTGATAGTGATAATGGTAACAAGAGCTGCATCATTTAAAATACAGCTGCCAATTGTATTAGTTTTGCGTCAAGTTTTGGACCCAAATGTGGGGTGATGTCGACCCAGCATTAGGATCCAGATATTCGGCCTGCATGGCCCAACATCTGGGTCAGGATCCGGACCAAGAATCTGGGTCCACATGACCCAACATCAGAGTTGGGATCTGGACCCAGATTCTGGATCTTCATGACCCAATATCTGAGTTAGGAACCGGACCCAGATGGTGGGTCCCCATGACCCAACATCTGGATGAGGATCCGGACCGTATGACCCAACATTTGGGTTAGGATCCTAACCCAAAACCTGGGTCCAGATCCTAACCCTAACCCTAACCCATATACTGGGTCTGCATGACCCAACATCTGCCAGTTTATGACCCCTGGGCTAGAGTGTAGAGTGGGGGTTTGTACAATTCCTTTACCTGTACATTACAAGGACGTGTAACTTATTCTTACAAATACTTCACAGTACACTTACCACATGACAACAGTACATTCCAATGATGTTAATGACGTCCCTTAAGGTAGCCGTACGACCCTCGAAAAACTACAAGACACACCTGCACTCCCCCTAGGATGCATCCACTCCTCTTTTTACCCTCCACGGGTCCAGACACCCCAACAAAGCCCGAAGTACCGGTACGGGTGCATGTGATCCAGGCTTAAATGGAAGGACATGTCGGTTGGGTATTTATTTTCTCAGATGGAGCTTTATTCTACGTTGCTCTAACCAATAAACCCCCTTCCCCACATCAACTCAGACAGAGGATTCTACACACACACATATATATATTTATATATATGTATGTATATTCTTTGCAGCTTAATCCTTCATTGTCATGAGCTTCTTGAACATACAAAGAAATAAGTCACATTGCTGAGAAACTAAAATAAGCTGATACTGGTGTTACAGTTTTCCTTGTGAGAATATTCTATTTTTCTGTTACAAGGTTGTTGCCTCAACTATAAAATCTATTTTTGGAAGATAAGGTATCTGAAAACAAAGTGAAGACATTCTCAGGAAAGGCGTAAAAAATGTTCAATGCTTTTTACTTTATTTGTTCATTTGTTGTCCTTTCATTTTTTATTTATCCTTCACTTGCTCACTACTTTTTGTTTCGTTGCAGTTTTTTTTTATTTTTGTTTTTGTTGGTAAACTTTTCATGCTGCTTTTGCTCAGATAAGAAAGAAGTGAAGTGTCCCACACCGGGTTGTGATGGAACAGGCCATGTGACGGGTTTATATCCCCACCACCGCAGTCTGTCCGGATGTCCTCACAAAGACCGCATCCCTCCAGAAAGTGAGTTTTCAGTCAAACAATTTCAAAACTAAAGCGTAACCTTGTGCCTGCTCAGTCACTTTTCGCTCCATGAATAGATGTCCTGGTACCACTACTACTAGAAATCAAGTCACTGCTGCAAACGTTTGCTACTGATAACTACTAACACCAACATTATTACGGCTACTCCAGACCACTTTTGCATTGCAGCTGCCCTTTAGGAGACATATGGAATGTTTCTATGAAAACATTTATAACATGCTTTTGTTCACTACAGAGAGACAGTTCAATAACGCCATTCACTAAAAATGACATTGTTGCTCTGTTTCTTTTGGTCCCTCAGAATGAACTGATTGTAGTTTTGTGCTTCTGATCAGACATGATGTTAAAGAACCACTTATGGGGTCAGATAACTGTCAATAAAAAACATATTCATGCAGACAACTTTGAAAAAAAGTATGGCTACAACATTCAGTTTCGTGTTTAACGTGTTTGTTTTGAGTGCGACTTGTCTTTGTCTTGAATACTACATTTCCCCTGTTAACTTACTGTCAAAATAGGTCACGAGGTCACCGGCATATCAAGTCACAAAACATTGATTGTTCAAAGTTAGCATTTTGAGGTTTATTTATTAAAATAAAAATGTTATTGATCCTTAACGTTATCTTGTTACCACAGCTCTGTTTGAAATAAAAGAATAAAACAGATAATAATGGCAATCTCTGACCGCTTTTGTCATTGTCAGGCAACCGCAGCTAACCGTGTGAAGAAAACACGAGAACATCCGGCCAATTTTCAAAATATAACCAATTTTTCCCATTAAAATACCGATAATGACAAATGCTTTTGTATCTAATCAGACTTTAGAGATGAAAATACAGTATCCCCCCCCCGCCCTTATTCGCCTGGGGTTAGGACCGGAGACCTCCGCGAATACGGAGAACTCCAGTCTCCGTCTTACCCCCCCACCCCTGCAGCCGAAGAATGTCCGTTACCGATCCATACTCATCAAAAACACTTCTGATCAGGCTTTGTAAACATTTATTAAATAACACTGGATTATTGCTCAACATAAAGAGTGCTGCCTCCTGCATCAGATAAGTGTGAGAGGACATTTCTATCTAGAATATTTCAGTTTCATCTATAATAAACATCAGCTCTGGATGATAAATATTAGAGATGCAACAATACAGTTTGCCCACGGTTCAATACGTACTAAGCAAGAAAAAATAAACCCTCAAATCCTACTTTTCCACAGCTGAAGATTCATTTTGCAAAGAGAAATACCAAAACAAAAATTTGGATTTTCTCTTAAGTTTTGACAGCTGGATGTCATACTTACGGCAGTGCTGTCCACATGTTTTAACAGGTTGATTTGATGGGTTTTTATCATTTTGATCTTTTAAACTGGTTTATGTATTTTTTTTAACAATGACTGTTTGTTTTATTTCTTTTACACATATTTGTAATTGTAAAACAAAAATAAAAGCCCAGCTAAGGACAAATGCTGCAAACTAGCTATGGCTAAAAGCATTATGATATGGCCATGGGACCGATATTTACAGTCTGCTTTTATTTTTATATTTGTCCTTATTTACTAAATAAATTAAATTCAATTCAATACACAATCTCAACTGAACAATTTAAAATATTTAGAACTGACTTACTCGTCCAAATAGACAACAGTACAGGTAAACTGTAGTGTCCCTTAGCAGTCAGCTCCTTTATTCATGTAACTTTATATTGAGTCATCTGATGCCATTTCTTCATGCAGGTTCGCTGTGCATGCAATGCATTGTGGTCTATATTCGCTAGTCTAGTGAGTATTGATTCATGCTAGTTTTTCGCAAAGACTTCTGGGTAATTTCAATTTCACTCAATTTTGGATTTCGTAGATTCGCACAGCACTAGAAAATGGTGAACGTGATCTATAGTGATAATAATAACAAGAATAATTAATTTTATGCTTTTTATGCATTTTATTATTCTGGTCTGTCTTTCTTGTGTACAGCACTTTGGGCCTCCTTGACTGGTAGTGGAAGGTGCTTTATAAATGAATAAATGTAACGAAATGAAATAAGAGGATACTGAAACAAAACCGCTAAGCTAGCTCAGAGCTAAAGTAGGCTAACTGGAAGCCAACTGTAGCAGCAGTAAAAAAAAATAATTAATTAAATTAAAAACACCTTTAGTAGCATCAGAATACCCAATTTATTTTCTTTCTCTGATTTTTTGATAACTGTCTCTACAGTTTACTATTGAAATTACAGTTCATTTCAAGAGCCTCACTATGCATGCTCGCTTTGCTGTGGTGATGCTTTAGGAATCTGTGTACATTCACGTGACCCCATAATGTATTTTTGAAAGTAAGTTAATGGGATTTTTTTTTTAAATGTCATAATTTAGCACAAATGATTAATTTGTGCTCTATTTTGTCTTTATGAATACATTTCTTTCTGACAGTTATCTTACCCCATACCCACTCCGATGACAATTGGGTTCTTCAAACGGTTTTGTGGCATTTTTCTGATGATGAGGTCATATTAGTCCATATGATGTGGACATATATATATATATATAATTAAGATCAAAACAGCATTTCTGAGTATTTATTCAAATTGTTTAGAATCGGGAACAGGTAAAAATAAAAGTAGTTTGAAACAAGAGAAAATACTCTGGGTGGGCCACAAGCTCCGTGCTCTTAGAAACGGGGAAGAGAAGAGGGGGCGGGGTCGCTCCATGCCAACAGTCCCACACATAAGAGGTAAAATTTTATTGAACTCCTGCCGCTCTGCAGAGACTATGTCCAAGAAAACGACACAGGTTTTTAAAATTTAGTCCAAAAGCGGCCGCATTATAATGAAAAGAGCACTGGGAACGCCTTCACAGCAGATGATCGGAGTGGGTCTTCAAGTGTTGATAAACATGAACAGTCTCTGTCTTGCAGTCGCACAAAACCCTACAGCTTCTTTTGTCATTAAAAAAAAATAAGCTTGTAAAATCTCAATTGTTTTATATGCCTCCTTTAATGCTGCTACCACTGCTATTAAACCATCAGAACATATTAAACATACTGACATGAGTTTCCATGTGCTGTGTGTCTGTAGTCCTGGCCATGCATGAGAATGTCTTGAAGTGTCCCACTCCTGGCTGCTCAGGCCAAGGCCACGTGAACAGTAACCGCAATACGCATCGCAGGTTAACAAGCACCCCAGAGCACACACACACACATACACTCACACACACAAACACACACTTTGTGTATACAACTCTAAGTGCAGATAATTCACTGTCATAAAGCATCAGATGCGTTGATATTTAGGAAAAGGCAAATCAACCAGAAATGATTACAATGTGTTACAACTCAAGTCTGTCTGTAGGCGTTTTAGCTTAAATTGAAGTCATATGTGTAGTTACCAAAATAAACATGTAAATGTTACTCGTGTGTGAAATAGACACTGATGCACACGTTAAAAAGACATATTTACCTCCATATATGTCTGATGTATTGACACTGTAAGTTCTACGCTCTTAGATGTGTATCAATAATATATTGGAAGGTGTTCTGAAAACATTTTTCTATAATAAACACACAGTTGAAGAGAAGAAGATTAGATACAGTGAACAATAGTATAACGTTATATTTGTGTCAAATCTTTGAAACAATACTTTTGCTGTATCAATCTAAAGTGAGACGTTGAAAGAGAAAAAAGGATTATGTTTCTGCAAACGCAACCATTCCATTTGTAAACATAGTTTATGCATCACTGTATACATTATTGCTGTTTTGTTCCTTTCCAACAGAAAATGCTGTTTTCAGCTTCACTGGTTTGATTTTCAGAGCTTAAACGCATCGTCTGCTCGTTTCATTGTTTTTGCTGTTGCAAATCTGACCTATTTGTCACAGGTGGGAGGAGTTTCTGCAGCATTTCTTTCCATTGGCGGTACGTTGTTGAGTGTCAGTGACAGAGACATACTGATACAGGCAGATAGGTTTATTGGGCAGATGGACAGAGCTAAGGCAGGGTCAGGCAGGCAGAAGTCAATCACAAGCATAGAAGCTTCAGGGATCAGACTTCGGATAACGTTGTTCAGTCGTGGGTCGGGGCAGGCGGCAGACAAAGACAAGTTGCCCACAGGAGGGCAGCAGCTACTCAAACCAGGCAGCACTAAAGCCCAGAAGAGACACGTGAGGAAGTATGGATATGATGTCAAAAATCAGCATCTTTGACCTGCGTCGCAGTAGAAACGGCATAGACTGAAGTAGCAACATTGATTCACAGCTCCTCACGTCAGGCCGGGCCTTGTAGCAGCCTGCGTCGACGCTCAGTGCTTGACGGCACAGCCAGACGGCGCAAGATGATCACTGAGGCATTGAGATCTTTGGAAAGGGTCGTGGACAGGATAGGAATGTGGGTTTCCATGACATCCAGTACTGCCTATCGCACTTTCAGCCTGTTTCTGTCTGCCTGTTGAAAGTCCATAGGTACTGCTTTATGACGAAAAAGTCACTAATCCAGGTCAAAATACTTCCTGCTTAAGACTCAGGTGGATCATTGTCAAAGGTCTTCAGGATCCAGGAAATGTAGTGAGTCAGTAGTCCGGTGATGGCTCCTGCTGGTGGCCAGAGAGGAGACAGAGCTCTGATCTTATAGCCCTATTTGTGGAACATTTTTCCTGATAATCATTTACCATTCTGGACAGTCTTTGCATTTATTATTATTTTTGTCAAATTAAAGTTTTTTCTTTGATCTTTTCTTTCACTACCTGAAAGATCTCAACAATTGTAACCCCATGCGCAGTTTCTAGAAATGTAACGATTGATCAATTAATTGATTTCTATTCCTACAATCCAACCAGATTGATCTGTCTGAGGCAAGTTGTTAATCACATCAACTTATATTCTTATAAAATTGTTTCAAAATGAAATAAATTGATGACATTGATATTAGAAAATATCATTTAGATTGAGACATGGTAGCTTTATTTAACAACACCCACGTGATGCAGTAGAAACTGACCAACCATCGTTCCAGTCTAATGTGTTGAAGCACTTTGAATTTAGCAAAGACGTGACCATACAGAGTGTTAGAATCCCTTTGGGTTATTCTGATGAAGTGGGCTGACCTTTATCAAACTAAAATGTGAATGGATTTGACATTTATTCTTGTTTATTAAACTGTTTATTAAGACTGTAATGTCTCTTTATTAGATAAAGTTGGAAACAAAATAAGTAACTCAAATAAATATTGGAAAAAGCCTTACACAGACACCCCATCAGCTCTGCTCAGAATGCTACCACCAACCATTGACTGTATACGAGAACTGGACTGAGTACGTGTGGCGTCATTCATGGACAACAGTTTACTTCCCATTCCAACCAAATTAAATCAATTCATTTTTTTTGCAACGTGGACACGGCGCCG
Source organism: Oryzias melastigma (assembly GCF_002922805.2). NCBI lineage: Eukaryota > Metazoa > Chordata > Actinopteri > Beloniformes > Adrianichthyidae > Oryzias > Oryzias melastigma. Next base: position 25,232,399 of record NC_050518.1, on the reverse strand, counting down.
TTGGAGCTAGACGACGTCAGTAAGCAGTGATTGGTCCAAAGCCATCTGAGTCCTTGTTTCTATAGCAACCACCCTCACCAGTCAGGTGTTTGGAAGGCCACGCCCCTCCCTCTTGATACAAAATCTGTCAATCAAAGTCTTCGAACGTTTGACGTGGATATCAGACAATCTGAAGGCAAAATCAAACCAGTGACGCTGAAAACAGCATTTTCTGATGTAAAGATACAAAACATCAATCGTCTGTGCAGCTATGGATACATCATGCTTGCAAGGTTTGTATTTGAAGAAACATTTGTTGCCTCACCTGAGATTATTCTCTTTCAACTTCTTACTTTAGATTGATATACCAAAAGTATAGCGTAAAAAGTTTAGTACTGCTACAGTATATGTATCAATATCATAGTTCTGAGTAGTTGTAACTAATCGGCCCAAATCTGGACTCATTATCCTGTTGACCTCACTTTTATCTCAAAACAAATTGCACTGTTTGTAATTTCACATTTAACTCAGAACAATTAATCGTAATTCATATTATATTGTTTAAAATTGTCTTTAATGATATACATTAGACAGAAAATCCAGTTGGAAGTTAAAGGATCATAAATGATCAATTGAAAACTGAGGTACAACATGGAAAACAATGAGCCCATCTTAAGCAAGACCTCTCATAAATAAAACTACAACGAGTTTGATTCTTGGGAAGGCTATAGAGCAGTTACAACAATAAAATGCAAACATTTATAGAGAGTTTTATGCTCAAATCAGACTCTAAACTTTTCAAATTTACCAAATTAGCAGAGATCCAGTAGCTTATAAACCATATTTAATCAATCTAATACACTGTGTTAATACAACTAACACACACATACATTTTCTGCTCATTTGTGAAAAGACTCTCCATTAATCCGTGTGTGAATGTGTCGTTTGTCAGTTTGTCTGGCTGCCCGATCGCAGCGTCTTCTAAACTGACCAAGCACCAGGACAAACCCGTTCATTTACAGGCTGCAGCCTCCGAGCCATCCTCCAACTCGGACAGAGTTCTCAGGTGAGGAACCTTTCGTCTGTCTCATGCATGTTTCTTTAGGGACACTGACGTCTTTTCTTTTCTTCTCCTCAGGCCAATGTGTTTTGTGAAACAGCTGGAAATCCCTCAGTATGGAAACTATCGACCAAACACAGCAACAACAACACCTCGAGCCAACCTGGCTAAGGAGCTAGAGAAATACTCCAAGGTGTCCTTTGACTATGCAAGCTTCGATGTCCAAGTGTTTGGGAAGCGTATGATTATTCCGAAAACAACCAGCACCACTGACACCTCAGCCAAAGCCTCAAAGGGTAAGGGCGACACAATTCACTCTCAGTCAAGCATGTCAGAAACCATCTGATACTTTGTCATGAAAAATCAACAGTTCAGCTTCTAATTGTGCTTTAAAACTCATCAACTGGGATGTTGTTTCACATTCGTACTGCTTTTAACACACTCCTCAAACTGTTCTGTTGTGCATTGTTACAGACAGGCTCTTGTTTTTATAGATCTATGTGAAATTTGGCTTTTTATAAACAGTGTACGGAGAAGGAACTGAGGCTGTCCTGCTGTCACTGAAGGGCGGGATGGGCTGCATCTCTGATCAACTCCCTCACACTCACACAGGTGACATGACTGCAGTTAGGGCCGCCAAACTTTTGTGAATGGTGAAAAAAAACATGGCTGCCCCCAAACCCCGCCCCCTCATCAAACCGAAAAGGTTCAGCTAAAACAAGCTTACA
>NC_050518.1:25222968-25230540 GCF_002922805.2 Oryzias melastigma | reverse complement strand
AACATTTTTTAACCCTTGTAACACCCAAGGCGTCTCCGGTGACGCTTTTACATAAAATTTTTATCATAATGCAACTTTTCAACCGTTAACCTTTTTAACCAATCGCATTAACGATTAAAACATTACCGAAAATCAAAGAACATAAACACTGGAGCTTCAGTGTTAAAGGGGAAAACTTTATTTTTATAATTTTAATAATAATAAGTAGAAAAGTTGCATCGTTGTCAGTGCTTTTTGCTGAATCTGGTTGCTGAAAATGTAAAAAGCTATTTTCAAAATGCAAAATTTTCTAAAAGACTTGGAATTTTGTCAAAGAATTATAAAAAGATGGCTAAAGTTGGCCTAAATTTCTAAAAAAAAATGGTAGTTAGTTTACTTAAGAACCCACAATACATGGCAATTTGCTAAAACATTTAGTGTGTCGCTTAAATATACTGCTCACAAAAATTAAAGAAACACATTAGATACATCAGATCTGAATATGAAGATGGATATCTATACAAATAACGACAGGGCAGTGTCTTAGGAACAAAAGGATGCCAAGTCTTTTAATGGAAATAGAAGTTTTCAGCCTACAGAGGCTGCTTTTCAGCATCTTGTGTGACCCCCCACCAGCTTGTATTCATGCTTGACAACGTGGCGGCATGCTCCTAATGAGACGACGGATGGTGTCTTGTGGCGTTTCCTCCCAGATCTAATAGGAATTTCTGTTTTGATCTTTTAGTCTTTTCATATTTCGGTTTGTTTAACTTTGTTGTTTTTTCACACAGTTGAATTTTGAAATGAAATTCTTGAATCTTTTTACAGCTTCACTTCCCAAGGCTTCCTCACCGACTCATGTTGTCTCAGAGAGTTTTCCTAAGACCCCCCTGTCCTCCAGCGGTTACGACTACAGCCAAGACGCAGAGGCGGCCCACATGGCAGCCACCGCTATCCTCAACTTATCAACACGCTGTTGGGAGAGGCCGGAGACGCTCAGCGCCAACACCCAGAGTCCTTACACCAAGGTGCCCCACGCTGTCCCTGCACTTTAACCCTTTAACACCTGAGGCGTCACCGGTGACGCTTAAACACTGAATCTTTAACATACTGTAACTTTTCAACCCTTAACATGATCATTTCAGTAGATTGTGAAGGAGAAAAGCAGCTCGTCGAGGAATTCTTAAGGGTTGAAAAGTTACAGTAAATCAAAGAACATATTTTTAGTAAACTGGACCAACATTAACAGCAGCAACCACAACCTAACTTGATGAAAATCTTGCAGGAGCCAGACATCGAGGTAGACGAGAATGGCACCTTAGACCTCAGCATGAAGAAGGCCAAGACGGACGATACGCTGTCTCCAGAACCTTCATCATCCTCATACTCTTCCTCTCAACAAGTGGGGGTGACATCTCAGGACCATAGTCGTGCTGAGTGGGAGGAGCCTCTCGATTTCACTAAATCAAGTGACGTCAAGGAAGAGGATGAAGAAGAGGTGCTGACCACATCGACGCCCGTCTTCTACATTAGAACAGATTTATATAGTCTGTAATAAATCTGTTACCAACTTTCTTCAGATGGACTACACTGCTCTTTCGTACTCCTCATCTGAAGGCGAGGAAGATGATCCGGAGAACGTGGGGGACAGGAAGTACCCGGGTGAAGTTACGACCACGAACTTCAAAGTTAAGTTTCAGCCCAAAGACAGCAAAAAAGACATTATTGTGTAAGTCTATGTTCTGATCTCGTCTAACACGATTTCTGTTTCAAAACATGTTAGTATTTCTTTGGGGGATTGCTAAGGATAAGGTCATTATTGTATTGAATTTATCGTAAACATTGTTCTGTCTCTCCTGGAAAGCGTTTTATTGTGTTTTAGACACAAGGTTGTGAGGGCCAGAATGCTTCCTGTTCTTCCTTAGACGACTGAATGCTTTGGAGAAAACTGTGTTTGGAAATTATATTTAGCTCCACATTAATCTATGGGTGCATTCCCTGTCCCAGGTGCCCGACCCCGGGCTGTGATGGCAGTGGACACATCACTGGCAACTATGCATCACATCGAAGGTAAGACTTCCACAGACACAAAAGGTGCTGAATACAAAAAATAAAAACACAAAAAGTAAAACTGTGCATTATGGAGAGACATTTATCTAGAGAATAAACAGTGTGATTGAAATAGTATCAGTTAGGTTGGAATCTGGTATCTATGTGAGAAATTGTTTCCAGAATCTGATGGTTCTGCTAAAAATATGCAGATTATTTTCAAGTCTGTTGAACAGGTTGTGGTCGGTGTGTTCGGAATCCTCACTTACTTCCTAATACACAACATTTGGGAGCAATAGAGGTTCTGACCTTTTTAGACTTCTCTCCTCAAACATTTGAATGTAGAGCCAGGTTACATTGATTGGTTGATTGATTGATTGGTTGGTTTATTTCAAGCATAGATTATGGAAAATACAAGACAAAACACACAATTATTTCAAACTCATTCCAGAAATAATGAAATGCATTGATCAGAAAATAGAAAACAAACAAACAAAAACAAAACACACTTATGTCACATTTGGCTCATTCATGTTTGTAATTATTAATTAAAGTTATTAGAGTTTGATTGATTGCTTGAAAAGGAGTGAGTAGAAGTGAACTCATCCCACCTCTACTTAGTTACTTCATTTTACAGTTTTGTATTGCGATGCGGCTTATAGAACTCTCTCCATGTTGCCTTCATGTTGAGGTTTGGTGGACAGGACAGCAACATTCTGGGCTTTTAAAAGTTTAAGTCCCATTAGACGTCAACACCTGGTTGAATAAAATTTGTTTGGGGATTTGACCGAGGATTCGATGAGCTGATGAATCAATGAATCAATGTTGGGATGATTTGAATGTGTACCTTCATACCAGGACTAACCACTTCGACCGCCTTCGTGTTGATTTGAGGAATTTTAGTCAATAGTATAAAGTCATTCGTTCAGTCCCCTCAGGAGGTCAGTTTATGGTCATTCTGGATGAGAGTTTAGGAAAAGTGTTAGGGTGAACAATACAGTCCTAATAGGAGCAGACTGTCTTGTTGTCCAACTGGAAAGTGAGTTTAAAATGTAAATGTTTTAACTTTCTCCAAACATGTGTTTTAATCGTCGTTACACAGGTAATACTGTAGTTTTTGGTGTTGCTGGTTGTTTCCCTCGTTACTCTATGCTGGTGTTGATGTGATATTTAGGAGGTTTCAGTGTTTGTTGCATTATTGCAGTTTTCAAAACTTTATGACATTTTGTGTAAAGTGAGAAAGTTGAGAACTGAACGAGCATCCGTTCACACCGGGCTTGGAAACGTGCGTTCAAGAGACCAGTTCCAGTAAAAAATCTATGTAAACGCTTCTGCATTCAAACTCTCATGTTTATGCGTCGCTACAAACGTTTTTATGTCTTTGTTTCTGGCTTCACATCCAAAACTTGAAGTCACTGTTGCACATTAAAAGTGAAGCCAGTTGACCAACCAGGGACTCTGATTTGGTATTGGCGTACGGGTGGCGTCCTTTTCAAAACACTGTTTGAGAATGATCATGAAGGAGACATTAAAAACACACACTGGAGTTCTGGGACATCGAGTCTTGAATATATTTGAATAGAGATGTGAAAGAAAAAACCTGGAGCGACATTAGATTTGCACCGCTCTGAGATGTAGCACCGAGCCTGTCGGGTTCTAGTATCTAGCTAGTATTGGGCAGCAACAGTCCAGTGTGAACACTATTTGCTAAAAGCACTTTCAGCAAATTCTTGAACGTGGATCACATCCCTAATATGTACATACTGTATCTTAGAGAAGCTTTTTCTTACATTAAAAAGGCCAAATGTTCTGGGGCTTTTCTGACTTTCTGATCCTAAAAGATTTGAAATGAAACTTTCTTTTCTGGACTTTTTCTACATCTGTTCTGTACTCATTTATTCTCCTATCACCCATCCAATCAGGAGTTCACATTCAAAGAAAATACCAATAAGACTTCTCCAATAAAGCAGTTCTGGAAGGAACTCTTCATTTGTCTCCATAGGTGGAAGCAAAAAGAGTCAGAAGGAAAAGCTCCTAAAAACTAAAAATGTAAAAGCAGAACTGAAAGTTATTTGAACATTTAAATAAAAATCAGACAGACAAAATCCAGGAATAAATTCGATTTTTTTAAATAATTGGATTTTGTCAAATGTATTCCCTGAAATGTCATTTGTCTAAACTGCAACAGTCAGGTTTTCCAAGAGTACTGTGAGGGTTTTTGAGGAACAATAATCCATCATTCCAGCGCTCTAATCTGTCACAGAGACTCTCATCATTTAACTGGAATGTTTGTGGACTAAAGAGGAAAACATTCTTCTGCTACTCAGCCAACAGTTATGCTCCATGTGTGATCTTTCTCACTTGTGTGTTTGATATCCAGATCTTCTCTGTTCACTGTCTGTGTGTCTTTCGGTTAAACACCCATTTCACGTCAAAGACTTGGCATAACACTCTCTGCTCTCCCTCTGGTTTTCTGACATTCCCTTTCTAATCTTCCAGTCTGTCAGGCTGTCCTCTTGCTGATAAATCTCTGCGGACCCTCATGGCTGCCCATACGGCTGAACTAAAGTATGTGTTTCCTGGTGACTCTCATCTTCTACCTGATCTCTGAATGCTCTGCAGCTCTGCTCTGCAGTTAATGCATAGAAATGCTGAAACATGTGATGAGAAATCATAACTTTGTCCACATCAGAGCAAAAACAACCCAAATATTTCAACGACGTGCCAGACTTTGTCAGTAATGTGTGTTTGTCTGTATCTGCCTCAGATGTCCAACTCCAGGTTGTGATGGATCAGGCCACATTACTGGGAACTACGCCTCACATAGAAGGTGGGAGTCTGTCATGTTGTGAAGCTCCATTACTTTTGTCATAGCTACAGCCAAGATAATCGTCCAGGGATGACCAATCCTGGTCCTCGAGAGCCTCAACATCCCTGTTTTCCAAGTCTCCCTGCTGCTGATTATCTGACTCGAGTGATTCCACATCCTGATTGGCTGAACACACCTGATTTAGACAATAAACGTTATTGATCCCAAAGGAAACTGGTGGTAGAGCAACACATCCAAAGACAAGTTGCTCAGAGGTGGGCAGCAGCCGCTAATCACCCAGATTTGTTTTGGTACGAGGGAGAGTGTCCTTGGAATGGGAACGTCCGATTAGGAAAGATGGTTTAGGTTCATCAGGCAGCGTTGAGGCTCTTGAGGACCACCCATGCTCTCATCACAACCGTCCTTATGGGTGGATACGGACGGCCTGTGAGGGGAAAACTGGTAAACCTGTACGGACACAGGTGCAGGAAATATCAAAGTCAAAGCCTGATTGTTGAGGCTGTGGCTCGAAAATCTTCACGCACATTTTTTCCACGGGCGAACGATGGGTTGTTGCGAACACTCATATACAAACACATGCGGCTAAATAGGACTAAGACTGACTGTTAGACATCATACGGGCACTTACGTATCACGTGCACACCCAGTGCATCCAGCTAGAGTGCTAAGGACATCGTACGACAGCATCGGACACTATAAGAGTCCATAGCTTTTGTTATTCGTGCAAATACTCCTCGATACTACTACCACACATGACAATAGTACGTTGTATTTGCCCCAGTCCCCTTAACCCTTTAACACCTGAGGCGTCGCCGGTGACGCTTAAACACAAAATCTTCAACACACTATAACTTTTAAACTGTTAATGCAATAATTCCAGTAGATTCTGAAGGAGAAAAGCGGCTCGACGAGGAACTGGAATTATCGTGTCAACAATAAAAAAATTACAGTAAATTAAAAAACATAAACATTGGAGCTCGGGTGTTAACAGATTAAGATGACCCTTTCCGGGCCCAGACAACCCCAAAACCTGCTGCACATGTGACTAAGGCTTCAATGGTAGGAAGTGTAAATACTAAAACACTAAATTTGATGTATAGAAAGACATAAATTATAAGATTACCTGAAATTTTAACACAAACCGATCTTTTAAATATCAAAAGGAGCAGTCTTTATTTTAAATAAACATAGTTTGAGAATTTTCTGATGAGTCTGAGAATCACACCAAAGTTTCCCTCACGTTTTAATAACCACAATCACTGAGTACAGCGTCCCACATGATGAGAGCGTTTTCTGTTTTATATTTCTCTGCCAGTCTTTCTGGATGTCCGAGAGCAAAGAAAGGTGGAGTGAAAACAACACCAACCAAGGATGACAAAGACGACTCTGAGCTACTGAGGTGAGTCGGATGGTTTAGGGGAACATTTGAGTAGTTTATGCTTTTTATTATTTAACTACAAAAAAAAACTACTTTAGGATAGGGAGGGTCACAGAGCAACGAGGTGTTTGGAGTTCATGTTCGTCACTTTCACCTGTAGATGTTTGGGGATGGTAGCAAGTGTAACATCAGAACTCATCCAGCAGCTCATTCCATCCTCTGCTCCTCCTTAGATGTCCCGTTCCGGGCTGTGACAGTCTGGGTCACATCAGTGGGAAGTATGCTACCCACCGCAGTGCCTACGGCTGTCCCCTGGCAGCCCGCCGACAGAAGGAGGGTCTCCTCAACGGCACTCCTTTCTCCTGGAAGGCCTTCAAGGCGGAGGGCCCCACATGCCCAACACCAGGATGTGACGGCTCTGGCCATGCTAACGGCAGCTTCCTGACACACCGCAGGTGAAGATCTTTAAGAATCCATCCGTCAAGCTGAGACCATTGAGACGTCTTATATCTAATGTTTAGTGTGTCTAAAATGAGATACCAATAGTGAGTGAATTTGGTCCAGATCATTCCAATAAGATCATATTATGTGCTTTGTGTGTTTTAATATTTGCTTCAACGTGTCAAAGTCAAGGCCCGGGGGCCGGATCCTCTGCTAGCTTTTTGGAGTATTTTGGGATTTACTTTAGATCTTTTAAGCTATTTTGTTGTTTAACTAATAGTTCAGCTACATGCTAGCTGTTTTAGCAAATTTAGGCATTTTTTAAGTTTTTTTTTAGGCTATTTTGGAGTTTAGCTTATGTTTTAGCTACCTGCTAGCTATCTTTTTTAACAAATTTAGATTTTTTAGGCTGTTTTGGAGTCAGGCTAATATTTACATGCTAGCTATTTTGGCTAATTTAGCTTTTCTCAGTTTTTTAGGCTATTTTGAAATTTAGCTGTTTTTTTCAGCTACATGCTAGCTGTTTTGGCTAACCTAGTTTTTTCTTTTTTTTTTTTTTTTAAGATTTTTAGGCTAATTTGGCATTTAGCTAATATTTTAGCTAGCTATCAGTTTCAGCATCTTCAGCGGCCAAATTCAGCTTACAACATTCACACTAGCATTATTACAGGTAATGCTATTTATCTAGTTCATAATTATGTTAAAAAGTTACAGTTTTAAAGTTTTAAAAATGTAGTTTTAGAGTGTTCAATAAATGTCTATCCTGTTTGGCCGCGACATAAGGTGTGTTTTGGATTTTGGCCCCTTGTGGGATTGAGTTTGTCGTCCCCGGTTTAAAGAAATGACAGATTACATTACATTCTTTATGATGTAGTCTCCAGTAGTGAGGCTTTTT
>NC_050518.1:25217077-25222699 GCF_002922805.2 Oryzias melastigma | reverse complement strand
TAGTTTTAGAGTGTTCTATAAATGTTTTGTGTTTGGCCGCGACATAAGGTGTGTTTTGGATTTTGGCCCCTTGTGCGATTGAGCTTGTCGTCCCTGGTTTAAAGAAATGACAGATTACATTAAATTCTTTATGATGTAGTCTCCAGTAGTGAGGCTTTTGTGAGAATCAAAAACCCTTAAACATTGAATAGAACAAACTAGACTTGGCTGAGTAGACTTGAGTGTCAATTAATATACAAATCATTACTGTAATTTATAACTGTAACAATGACAAACATTTATTAGCAGAAAACAACAGAAATAGAGAATGTCACTGATGATGGTTCTCTTTTACAGTCTGTCAGGATGTCCCAGAGCTACAGCCAATAAGAAGAAGACAAAACTCCCAGGAGACGAGTATATAACTGCAAAGTTCAGAGCAAGTGATGGTGAGTGATGGAGCAGTGCTCTCCAACCGATTAATGTCAGACAATATTTTTACAGAGCGGCCTGTACGAGGCTGAAGTGAGCGTCTGATTTTTTTTCCAGTTTTCCTTCACTTGTAAGGACAACGTTTATTTTCATCCTCTATAAAAATCTGCTTTATTTGTTTTCTAGATTCTATGTAAGAACCAATAAAATGTGATCTAGATTTTCTCTTAACCCATAACTGTCAAAGCTGAAGCTAAAAAAATCAGACGCGAACTTCTTCAGCTAGTATGACTTTCAAGATACAATAAATAAATACACAAAAGTAACTAAATCTGGTATTTTCTAAAAGTAATCGTGTATCAACATTCGAATAACTTTATAAGCAGCATCCTCGTAACATTAGATTCTGATTTACTGAATATTTTGCATTATTATTATGGTCAGCTGTTGAAATAAATCCATATTTGGAATAAAAACTCCTGCAGATTTATTTTATTTTGAAAGGCTCTTGTACTGTTTCCTCATTGGATCTTTCCTGCTAGAATCCAACATCCTTCTGTAGATTGGATGTTAGTACACTAACTCTGTCTCGGGGAGCGTTGGGTGGGGTTTGGTTGGGGACAGTACACATGTTCCTACATGTTTCTGAGAAACATTTAGTCCTTTAACCCAACGTCCTTCCCGCCCTCAGCCATGACCATCCACAACGGTCTGGAGAATCTTGAAAAATTAAGTTGTAATATATAAATGTATTTGAACAGACTTTACCAAACGATTCTTTCTGACAGTATTTAACAGTAATAGCAGCAGCCAATAGAAACAGAACTGCATCTCTAGAACTATGGAAGGAAATGTGACGGTAGGACGACGTCTCACTGCTTTTCCTGTCACTCAGTTCTGGACAACGATGAAGACATCAAGCAGCTCAACAAGGAGATCAGTGACTTAAACGAGTCCAACTCGGAGATAGAGGCTGACATGCTGCATCTGCACACTCAGGTGAGTTCAGCTCCACAGCTCAGGTCAGATTCTGTCCCACATTTTCTGCAAACGAAGGAAACAATTAACTTCAGTGTATTTGTTGAGGATTTTATTTCTTTAAAACAAACTTTTGCTTCATGATCTGGACTAAAACAAGCAGAACGAGGTGAACTTTTCCTCTGAAATGATGTTTTAGATCCCTTAACATGACGTTTAGTGGTATATATACTACTTATCTCTACTGGTTGGTCCTCATAAACCAGCAGCAGCAGAGCGAGGTCAGTACAGGCTCAGTGACCGTTACCATGACAACACCTATCAAATACTCCACTTCTTATGAAAAACTATTTTGACGTAAAAATGAACCAGATCAAAGTATTAATATTTTCTTTAGTATTTATTTATTTTGTAAGTGACCATAGGTGGGATAATGCCCTTGGAGGTGTGCATTATCAGACATGAATGGATCCACTTTGCTTTTACGATTCACACCTTTCATTTCTGATGATCAACAGCTCGTCAGGTTTTATCCTGTACTTAAACTTTCTGGGATTTTATCAGATAATAGTTTATGAGTACAAGTTTTAACTTAGACCAACAACTGCAGTAAAAGACATTTGGTGATAAGGACGTGAAACAGTTCTTGTAAAGCTAATCTAGACAAAAAGTTGAGACATTTTATAGACAAATTAACTGAATTTACTCAAATTATAGACTGTAACATTTCCCACCAATGAAAGGAGGTTCCTGATGCTTTTTGTGCAGTTATAAACAGACAGGACTCACAAGCTGCGTTTGAGGGAGTTTGAGTTGTAAAGAAGTTTAAGAGGACAATAGATTCATGTTGTGATAATGACAGACTCAGCAGAGTTACATGATCACAGTACTTTTGTTTTTGTTTGTTTTTTACTCTATGAATGTCATTCAACTAAATTGACCAACAGGTTTCCAAAAACCTGACGTAGTTCATTTAGATTCTTAACTTGATAACTTTACAGAAATTATATATATATTCTTTCATTGGGTACCCAATAAACACCTTTTTTACCACTGATTTTGCTCAGTTATTAGTTTGATTTTACGGTACTATTTCACGGTGGAGTTGGATTACTACTGTAGTATTAAAAGCTTTTTTCTTTCCCCCAAATAAGGTATTTATTTCAGGTAATACTTAAACTTAAAGTAAAGCATTTTCTCTGTTTCAGGTACATTTATAGACCCACTCCGATGAAAATTGGGTTTTTGGTGTGTCTAACGTGTTTCTTGTGGCATTTTTCTGATGATGGAGACATATAGAAAGAAAACTAGGATTAAATTTGTAATTCTGTGTATTACTTTATTCAAATCAAAAATGCCATTTCAAAATAAGAGCCCCAAGCTCCAAGATCTCACCTGGTTTTACCTGAAAAACACATAATCATAATTAAAACTGGGAATCGTTTGACAACGATCAAGATGATTGAGTAGATCTATCTTTGAGATAAACATGGTCTTTAGAAGTTAGTTTATGTTCCTATGAAGGTCCAATCCAGCACCAGATATGGAAGAAAAGACCCAGAGTCTAGATTGGTAGAGGTCACTGAGGTCGTGGAGCCGATAACTTTACGTTGTGACTCTGTGTCGCTGCCTGGAGGAGAAAGAGAGAAAGAGCAGATGATACTTTTCTTTGCAAATGAAGGAAAATTTAGGACAGATCCGACCCAGAGGTCTCTTTATCCACGACAGTCCTATAGCTTCTCGAAACAGTTCTAAACTTTCAGGTGAGACTGTTCTGACTGCTGTCTTCTGGAACACTTCTGGTGGACATCAATGACGGATTCAGCTTTCTTTGACCTTCTGGATCATGTTTTTTCTCCAGATTTCTTCCATGGAGAAGAACCTGAAGAGTCTTGAGGAGGAGAACATCCAGATCGAGGAGAAAAACGAGGCCTTGTTCCTGGAACTATCGGGCCTTAGTCAAGCTTTGATCCACAGCTTAGCTAACATCCACCTGCCCACCATGGTGAGTTCTGCTGCCTGTCAGGGGGTCTGCTTTTACTCTCCTGCCGCTCTCAGTCTGAACCTGTTTGGAAGAAACACGTTGAAGGACAATAGAACCATAACTGAGGTCATAACAGGAGGCTGGTGGTTCAAATCCCAGTTTGGTGTGTGAGTGAGTTTGACCCCCTGATGTAATGGGTTTGTTAGTGTGTTGTGGGTCTCTTCATGAAAGGAACACAGAAGTGAGTCATAAACACGTGATGTCTGCACTGTTTGTTCAGCAGGAACCTCTGACAGAGCAGAACTTCGACAGCTACGTGGACACTCTAACTCAGATGTTCACCAACAAAGACTGCTACCAAAACCCGGAGAACCGGGCGCTGCTGGAGTCCATCAACCAGGCAGTAAAGGGCATTGAAGTGTGATGAAAGCCGACCTGGACCCCCCCCTGTAGACCACAGCCCCTCGTTTCTCGTTCCAAACCTTTTAGATACTACAACCAATTCCTCGATGCTGGAGCTTTGTCCTGTTCTTTGGATTCTTGTTTCTGTTTGTTTTGCACGTTACTTTGTCATGTTGGAAGTGTGCAGACTGAGGAGTAATACTGACAAAAGCATGGAGTGCAGTTCTGAGCCTGGACTACATAGATTCTTAGTAAAGGAACATATCCCATCTCCACCCACAGACGTCATTAGTACACGAGCATCTTGTTGTTGCACCTTCATTAGCTTGTAGGTTCTTATAATTGATGTGTAATATTTTCAGTAAAGTGCAATTGTTACTTTAATAACCAACTTATTTATGTCTGTCTGATTCTATTATGTGAACTATTTATTATTTTAAGTATTACTGAATAATTCTACTTCAGATTTTGAATAATCAACAAAAAATAATTTCCTCTGCACTGTTGATCAAGACTAAATATTTTAGGATATCAGCTGAAAATTATTTTATATATTTATTGTTTATTTAAAGTACTGGAATCTTTTTATGCGCAAATGTTTTGTAACACAAATTTTTAAATAATTTTGTAAAGATTTTTTGTGACCTTTGTTTTACAGGATTTTGCCTCCCTTCCCCCGAAGTACAATTTTACACCATGCGAAAAACGTATCTGCATGTCTATGGTTCTTATTTGGTGAGCTTAGATATTCATTTTGCATTGTTTCTGTATTACAATGGTTGTAAACACATTAGACTTAAAATAAAGGTTAACCCACAAGGAAACGTCGTCTCTCTTGATACACGCGTCCAGGATTGGACTTTACCTAAAGCATGGGTGAAAGTCACGGCCCGGGGGCCGGAGCCGGCCCTCGGAGTTATTCTATTTTATTTATTTTATAGTCTAATTTTGACAAAATATATTTTTATAAAGAGTAAAGTATTGAAGTTATTTAAGGTTTAAGTTGATTTATTCTGGAATAATTTTCCTGTCTTTTTATTATTCATAATTATGTTAAAAAGTTACAGTTTTAAAGTTTTAAAAAATGGCATTCTGTTACTTTTTAGACTTTTTTTTTTCATTTACTAAGATTTTTTAGGCTATTTTTGGAGTTACCCTTACGAAACAAAAAAATATTGCAGTATACTGGAAAATATGATATAGTTATATTGTCAATATATTAAGAAATATCTAATGTCAATCTCAATATATTGGAATATTTGGATGGTCAATCTATTTTTAATATATATAGATATTATATAGCATATTTCAGTATATAGAGCAATATATCATAATTTATCAATCAGTATATTTCAACATAGAAAACGATAATAGTTTGAGTAATTCAATATTGCTTCCATATACTGTAAATATATTGTTCTCCATATATTGAGAAATATATTGTTTCGTGAGGATAAGCCAATATTTCAGCTACATGCTAGAAGTTTTAGCTAATCTAGTTTTTTTTGTAAGGCTAATTTGGTATTTAGCTAATATTTTAGCTGGCTATCAGCTTGAGCATTTTCAGCTATTAGCTTCAGTAATTTCAGCTATCAATTTCAGCTTTTTCAGCTGTCAGCACTAGCATCCAAACTAGCAGCCACATTCATTCACACTAGCATTATTGCAGGTAATGCTATGAATTTAGTTCATGATTTCGTAAATTTTCTAAAAATGTAGTTTTAGTGTTCAATAAATGTTTATCCTGTTCGGCCCGCTACCTAAGGTGTGTTTTATTTTGAGTTTGACACCCCTGATCTACAGGTATTGAGTTTAGATTAAGGATAGCAATTTCTATAAGACATTAA
>NC_050518.1:25197486-25216146 GCF_002922805.2 Oryzias melastigma | reverse complement strand
TTATATAGCATATTTCAGTATATAGAGCAATATATCATAATTTATCAATCAGTATATTTCAACATAGAAAACGATAATAGTTTGAGTACTTTAATATTGCTTCCATATACTGTAAATATATTGTTCTCCGTATATTGAGAAATATATTGTTTCGTAAGGATAAGCCAATATTTCAGCTACATGCTAGCTGTTTTGGCTAATCTAGTTTTTTTTGTAAGGCTAATTTGGTATTTAGCTAATATTTTAGCTGGCTATCAGATTGAGCATTTTCAGCTATCAGCTTCAGTAATTTCAGCTATCAGCTTCAGTGTTTTTAGCTATCAGCTTCAGTGTTTTTAGCTATCAGCTTCAGTGTTTTTAGCTATCAGCTTCAGTGTTTTTAGCTATCAATTTCAGCTTTTTCAGCTGTCAGCACTAGCATCCAAACTAGCAGCCAAATTCATTCACACTAGCATTATTGCAGGTAATGCTATGAATTTAGTTCATGATTTTGTAAATTTTCTAAAAATGTAGTTTTAGTGTTCAATAAATGTTTATCCTGTTCGGCCCGCTATCTAAGGTGTGTTTTATTTTGAGTTTGACACCCCTGATCTACAGGCTAGTATTGAGTTTAGATTAAGGATAGCAATTTCTATAAGACATTAAATGTGCTTTATAAATGTATGAATAAAAAACTTTGTGTTTCTAAGTGTCTGGTTCACAGAATCACAGGTTATAGTAGGATGGGAGTCTTACTCGAATTCAAAAGAGGTAAATGTAAAAGGATGCCAAGGTTGAAAGTTCCAGGTCGGAGGAGATCCATGGATGAAGTTAAAGACATCAAGCTGGTTGTGGGAGCGAGGACACACCCACTCTCAAAAAGGAGCAGACAAAAGACAAGGAACAAAGAGAGGAGCAGGAAAATATCCGTCAGTCCCTGATTGTGAAAGATCTCCCACCCAAAGACCACAGAGGTCTGTAACGTTCACAATATCAACATTTCAACTGCGAGACACAAAATGTTTGTTCTTTTTTAAACTGGATATCACATCGTTATTTTTTTTTTTTTACATGTTTTGCTGACTGGAACAGAAAATAAGCATTTGTCTTCAACAAATAAGAATCACGTCCCTCACAGACCGGTTTCTTCTACTTGTGTCCTGTTAGAACTAGTTATCTGTACACAGACACTCAGACTGAAACGTCTCCACATGAACAAGGCCAACGAGTGTTTTCTATTACCGTCCACAGCTACAGCAAATACATTTTTGTCAGTCCGAGTGCTTGTGTAACCACAGACTCAGCTTCATAATTTACAATAATGTTCCCATTTTTCCTTTTATATCTGCCTTAGGAACGCCAGATTCTGGCTATTTTTTAAGGAATTCCACATCTAAACGTTGACAAATATTGTATGTTCACACAATAAGCTTCTAGAGCAGGGGAGTCAAACATACACCCCACCACCCCAACTGAGAAAAAAAACAAGTTTTAGCCCATTGGTGAGTTATAACTATTTAAATACCCCCTATGACAATTTTTTTATTTAACAAAAAAATGTTCCCAGTAGTGTTTTTAATTATGATGATGACGTTTTGAACCAAAATCCAACAATCTAAATGTTATAAAAAGGCATTTTTCATGTTGATCTAAAGCCTGTTTCCTAAATCTCTTGAGGGGGCGTGGTTTTTGGAGCTCCGCCCCGATGTACACATTCAATCATTGGTTTCTCAGAGTTTTTGATAAAATAATGAAAGCTAACATCAAAATGCTCTTTCATTGATTTACAATCCTTTCCAACTGCGGTCAAATGAGCCGCCGTTCACATTTCCGTGGTCACATCAAGAAGCTCCGTGGAGTCTGGTGGAGATTTTCCAGCGTTCTCAGACTAAAAACAGGATTTTTATCAGAGGAGGACTTTCAAGAAATTGATGCAATTCGCAATTCTGCCACTAAGGGGAGTAAAGGAAATAAATACTGGGATAACAAGAGAGAAAGAGATGAAGTTTTCTTTGGAAGGGCGTGTCACGTCTGGGTAAGAGGCTTTTGGGTTCTCTGTCGCCCTAATGGGAGTTATGTAGCTATAAAAATGATCATGTGTCAGAATGACCACAAAAAATAATATCTCTCATAATATTGATAAGTGATTAGAGTACTAGGTTGTTTTCAGGCATTTTTTCCAACTGAGAAAAATCAAAACAAAAACAAAGCTACAGATAAGTTGACTAAAGGCTATTTTGTTATCATGGTTCTGGTTCGGCCCACTTGAGATCAGAGGGTTGAATGTTGCCCCTGAACCAAAATGAGTTTGACACCCCTGATCTAGAATGACCTTGTTAACTGATGGACAGAAAACATACAATTCAAACTTAAAATAACGAAGCAATGTTTTTATTCCTTTCAATGGTTAAAAAAATAACTCTGCAAAGAGACAATACTTCCTAGTTTGCAGCGCAAACAAGAAGTCCAAAAAAAAAAAAAAATGGTGACCTACCACTGATAACAAGCGGAGCAAGACAACATGAGGTAAATGGCAAAATGTACAATTAATCATGCTCCAAGTTCACAATAATAATAACAACAAACAATACAGCTTAAAAATCTGATAATCAGCAACAACCAAAGAAACAGACCAGATTTACAGGCCCCGCCCCCCTCCAACAGCAAATCCACTATCTGACAACAAGGCACGACACGCACAGTTTGGAGGGTCCGATGCAATCATCGTGGCAGAAAGCGCCGCAGCCTTGGCACATGATCATGGCTTTGAGGCGGCAGGAGCACTTCAGCGCCACCTCGTCCGTCGCACTGTCCGCGAAGGCCTGGATGCTGAGCGTGGCGTGGCCCGGCGCCAGCCGAGGGCGCAGCTGGAGCACGCTTTCAGTCACGCCCCGGGTGAAGCCGCTGTTGTCCATCATTGACAGGTTGGCCGTGTAGCTGACGGCTCCCACACAGCCGCTCTGTTTGGGAAGCTTTCCGTACAACGGGAAGGGCAGGGAGGAGGCGGAGGACGACGGCGAGGGGGACGAGGACAGGGGGGAGGGGGAGCTGGAGGAGTACGAGGCTTTTCCGTGCTCTTTCTTGGCTATCCTCGCCAGGGTCAGCTCCATGTTCAGAAGTCCCTCCATGGCGCCTCCACACAGGTACCCGTCGATGGAATTCCCTGGTTCCTTTTTGAGGACGCCGTGGGTTAAAGCGGACGTAGCCTTGGCCAAGGCCTGGCAGGACGGCCGGGCGCCGGCTTCGTGTTTGGGAGGGGAAGCGGGAGATACCTGCTGAGGGTGCGGAGGCCGCAGGTTGACCTTGATGATTGCCACCCCCTCCAGGGGGCAGGGGTCGACATGGGGAGGGGAGGGCAGAGTACTCCTGTGGGTGTCCTGGCACTGGTTGGCAGCACCCTCCTGTGGCAAGTAGGAGCCGTGAGACTTGTTGACTGGAGGCTCCGCCGCAGTGACATCTGGTTTGGCTTTGGAAGACAATCCAGGAGAGGAAAAAGAGGGCGGGGCAGAAGTGATGACGGGGACAGCACTGGGAGTGTGGTAGTCTGGGGCCTGACCAGAGCCGGGCTGCTCTCCGGACGACAGGTTAAGAACCTGAGGAGCCGCCGGGTCTTCTGGACTTGGGGCCTCAGTTTTGCCCCGAGCTCCTGGGTTCTTGAGATTAAGAGTCCTGGACTGAGTTCCTGGCAGTCGGCTGATCTCCAGCCTGTTGTTGGCGGAGTGTGAGGGGAGGACCTTCTCCAGGGGGAGACTGCCCTGCAGCAGCTGAGTCACCAGAGGGTTGTTGGCCTCCACGCTTGAAACCGACCTGGCCGGACCGGCCGGTCTTTTGGGAGCAGCGTTTAAATGAATGACCGGAGACTCAACAGAACTGGCTCTGGAGGCTTTGCGGTCCTCTTTGAGCTTCAGTTTGACCACAGAATTCTTTTCTCGGAGACTCATCGGCGCCGTGATGACAGAGTGGTGGTCCTGGGAGTCGGGGAGGTTGTGCTGAAGCTCAGGTAGACCGTTTGAAAAGCAAGGCTGGATGACGGTCTGACCTGGGTGACCCAGCATGTTGGGTTGGAGGATGAGCTGCTGGGTCGGAGTACTCAGAGGGTAGCGCCAGTCCTGGTCCGGGTCCTGCTGCCCTTCATTCTCACAGTCGGAGGCCGTTTCTGTGGAGTCGCTGTGTGTATTTACATCGTCTTCTTTCTTTCTGCTGATGCTGAGACTCACGTCACACTGAGGAGGAGAAAGCTCTGGCTGCTTCACCAGAGGACGAGACGGGACTTCCTGCTCCTCCTCGTGGTGTGAGCTATACTGGACGTTGACACAGGGTCCGTCCTTCTTTTGTCTGTCCTGCTCTTTGTTCTGAGAGGAAGTGGAAATGGTCTGTAAAATGTCCACACCCTGAGTCCCAAACCTGGGGATGGAATCTGGGATGGATGTTTGGGTCAGGATGGTTTTCACACAACCTTTTCCTGCCATCTCTGAGACTCTGGCAGACTCTGGGAGATGGTTTGTCTTTACAGATTGGGAGGCCGATGACTTGGATGTAACGTTGGGATCTGGGGAGAGATCTTTGGGCCGGTCCGTGAACCTACAGGGCGGAGCTGCTGATGTCTCTTCGACTTCTTCAACTTTCAGAGGCCTGACTGTCCCGTCCTGCTGAGGACTGGGGGCCTGTGGGGACTCCGCGGACATGGAGGTGGACGTGTTGGATAACGACGGGGAACAGTGAGCGTCTACATACTGAAGCTGTAATTGTGTTCCAGACGAATTAGCGTCTGAAGACGATTCCTGCTCCTCCGTTTCGCCGGCCTTCTTCCTCTCGTCTCCGCCTCCTTCCTGCCCCCCTCCCCCAGGCTCGGTGGGTCCGGGGTGCTCTCGTCTTCGTCGTTCACTGTTGCTATCCGGTAGCCCAGCAGCAGGCCGCAGCCCGACACCGGCCGGCCCTGTCCTCTCGCCAGAGGCCGCAACAGCAGCAGCGGCCTCCCTCTGGGCTCGGGCTTGCTGGGCTCGGGCTTTGATGTCTGCCAGAGTTCGTGCCCCCCCAGTCCCAGAGCGCCGCGAGCCCTCGCCGGAGGGCACGATCCGCGGGCAGATCTGGTATGTGGGATGCCCTTTGACCCATGGAGGTTTGATCCTTGATAGTTGAATCTAGGAGAAAAAAGAACAGAAAGAAAGCTGTTGACATGTGCAGGAATAACAATATTATTCATCTGAAAAAGTGATGTCATAAATATCAGATACTGTCTAATGAAACAATTGCTGGATTAATAAGAGTTCGTTTAAATAGGAAATGTAAGATTTGATTTGCTTTAAAACAATCATTTGAGCAGAAACACAGACAAAGCTATGTGTTGGTGTGAGACGCTGAACCACAGCACAGCTCGTCTGAGAAAGACTGAGGTTAGTCCAGAGGTCTCAACCTGAGGCTCTTTTACCTCTTCGTAGTGGCGCTATGGCTAAAGAAAATTGTATTTTTTTCAAATAATAGTTATTAAATTAGCATATATTTAATTTAGATTAGTTGATTTAATAAATTTATGTCTGAGGTGTGCCTCAAAGATAAACTATGTAAAGGTTTTAAGAGGTCTTGTTTGCTCTATGCTTCCTCCAGAATACACGGATTTCAAATACTAAGCAAAACTTATGTAAAAAATCTCAGCTTTTATTAAATTAAGGCACATGTTATCTTGTGCTGTCCACTGGGATGATCCAGTCTGGCTCAAGGCATCTTTTATTTTGAAAGGAAATCATATGAGCTTCTGTCAAACGTAAAAAATAAATTTACATACTAGTTTCTTCTTATATTTCTTCTTATATTTCTGCCACAAAATAAGAATAGTTCATATTAATGATTAAAAAGTACATTGTAATGAATGCACAGCAGTATCAAATGCGATTAGTAAACATTCACACTATAGTGATTCTGCTCCTTTCTGTACGTTTTTCAGCACGTAAAAACTCCATCACACTTTCAGCGATCTTGGTATCAAAATTTTAAGCTCTTTCAGGACATTACAGCTTGTATTCTTTGTATTCATAAACTTCACAGTTTCTGAAATGTTGAGGAAGATATGCCCCGTAAGAAATTAATGAGAAAGTCTTCAAACTTCAACATTTTAAGTAGATTAACAACAAACCTATAAATATCTTCATGGGTTGTGTTTCAATCTTTCATAGTAATTTAAAAAAATGTTTTTAACTGAATATTTTAGCAACATGCTAACATTTTTGGATAATGTTTAATGAGGCTTTTTAGGCTAATTTGGAGTTTGGCTAATATTTTAGCAACATGCTAACGTTTTTTGACTAATTTAGTTTACTGAGGAATTTTAGGCTATTTTTGAGTTACTTAATTATAAAGTTCAGAAGGAATCTATTGCCCTGGACCTCATATAGATCACCATGTCACTCCAACAGCTGTTTGCTTCAAGGAGAAGAAAGGCTTCAGCTGAGATGTAGAAGAAAAATATCTAATTACCTGGTACTTTTGAAAAGAGGTAATATTTAATGTAATATTTTCCCTTTTAGCAGAGTAGAATGTGTCACTATTTCATCGTTTTTGGAATAATTAGTGCAACGCAGCGGTCAAATTTAAGTGTTTTCCTGGAGCGTTAAAGTCTTCAAACGCAGAGGTCACACATTCTTACCCGGATGGGTGGCACCTTCGGTTCTTCGGTTGTTGGCTGTGGCTTCTCTGAACAGACACCGTCAATTGTGGTACGAAAGGACTGACGGCTGTCGAGTCGTGGCCTCTTCTCTGGAAAGCTGGGCAGAGCTTCAGGCTCGTTTTGCCTCCTCTTCTGCTCGCCACCGAGCACGTCGGCGGTGGCCGGGCTGGCGGACGGGCTGCTCTCGCGGCTGCTGGTCGCAGTGCCTCCGGTGATGGAAGTGACCACGGAGGCTGCATCGTCCAGGGGATCAGCCGGAAGGGTTGCACTGGAGGACGATGAGGAAGAGGAGGAGGACGAGTCCAGACCCGATGCAAACGCTCCCTGCCTGTCGGGTGATGAGGTTGAAGACGCAGGTGATGAAGCAGACGATGAGGAGGAGGATGACGACGGCGAGGAGGTGGAGGCCAGTACAGGTGGGATTTCTTTGGGGAGAAGGAAAGCTGCAACTTCCGGTTCCTCGTTGGCGCTGGTGGAGGTCGGACTGGAGCTGCGGCTGGGAGCCGGAGTCGGAGCAGCCTCCACGACGGCTTCAGGTGTGAAGGGCTTCTGCTCCTCGGAGGCCTCCTCAGCTGGGAGCTCGATGGCACAGTCGGCCTGGAGCACCACCTCCGCCTGCACCACTGTGTTGCTGCCCACAGGCGAGTCAATGGAGACCGCTGTGATGTCCAGTGCAGCGCTGGACTCGGCCGCGTCTGCAGACTGCAAAGCTGGAGAGACCTTGCAGAGCGTCCGGCGAGCTCTGCGGCGGAGGTCGACGCGGGTACGTCTCCTCATCCTGCCGTCTCTTCTTCTTCTGCCCACGCTTCGTCTCTTAGGACCGGTCGCCACCAAGGAAACGTCGCTCTCCAGTACAGAACCAGCCACTTCATTAGCTTCACTCACGGTGAGCTTCAGGGATTCCTCTGGAGTTAGACCAGACCTGCAGAAAACCAACAGTTAGACTGAACTAAAGAGATTTCTGCGCTGAACATTGAGTATTATTTAGAGAAGAATCAAACAAACGTGATGCCGTTTCCTTCAGGTCTGGCCAAACACTGAATATATGCAATCTAACATAATTTAGCCTCGTCGCCACAACAACACCATTGATACTCGACAGGAACTGGTATTCATGATGCTGTTAATGTCTTAAGATGTCCAAAACCACACATGCTGGTCTTCCTCTAAATCTTGTAACATAAACCTGATGCTGTAAATTCCTTCGTTCTAGAAGGATCACTTACTTCTGTCCGTGGTACTCCTCAAAAAACTTCTCTTTCCAAGCCTCGACCTTCTTTTCTTTCTCCATTTCCTGTCGTAAGCGGACTTGCATCTCGTGGGTAAATTCACCTAAAAATGAAAACAACGATGTAAGATTCCATCCCAGCACTTCCTCATCAGCCTGACTGCAGCGCCGCTCTGTGCTGACTGGGATCAGCTTGAGTTTGGTCGTGTTCAGGCACAAAACCAGAACTGGAATGGAACGGTGCTCGTCCTTTCAAAAAACCATGAAAATGTTACAGAAAAAAAAAAAAGATAATTCACCAAAACTTAATGAATATTTACTATCTGAAGTAGGGTTGTAACAGATCACCTCACAGTTTAAATCATCTTTCAGATCAATTTAAAAACAAAAAAACAAGATGAAAAAAGCCTTAAGCTTTAAAACTTATATTTAAGAGATCATATCTAAGTATTTCAGAGCATAAATAAATACTCTCACACATCTTTGAATTTTGAACATAATTGCAGTTTCTGGAGACCAAATCTACAAAAACTGAGAAAAACGAATGCTTCATATGCAACAAAATAACAAATTAATCAAGTCGATAAGTGAGAAATGCTTACGACTTCAAGACTTTTGTATTTGTCAAACATGCTGATATTAGGAGCTTCTGATTATTCAAAATGAGCATCCTCTTACCTTCAGCTAATCTCTCTTTCCAGCTTTGAGAGGCGTGAGTGAAGAATTCATTATTTAGAGCTGAACTACTCAGTCTGGCTGTGCCGTCAGGCCCGACCTACAACAACAACGGAGCGTTAGCTCTGAGGTCAACCGGAGTGACTCCGCCCACAGCTGCACCGACGGTCACTCTACCTACCTGTCGATCAACTTCAGGCAGAAGCTGAAGCAGCTGCTGCTGGGAGTGCGCGGGGAAGGCGGAGAAAGTCCTGACGTTGATCAGGGCTCTGATGTTGGTGTTCACGAGGATGGAGCCTGGTGTTTCAAAGTCGACGTCCACGCCTCCGCGGTTCCTCTTTATGGGTCCTACCACAGCAGCAAACAAACAGCGCTTCAGGGGGGAGACAATAACTCAGATCTACACTTCTGTCATCACAGCAGAAAACACCCCAATAAACCACGGCGGTGACAGGCAGAGCGGGAAAACACTTCATGATCTCACTACAAAACACATTTTCAGCTCTTTGGTTTGTTTTTATGCTTTTAAAGGAAACGTTTTCATTTCTAGACATTTTGGTTGAAAATATTAAAGCATTGTCGGAGCAGAAACACTGAGATGAATCAGTCCTTCACCGACAGGCTCTTGAGGAATAACATAAATGAAAGTAGGCTCGATTATTCCCACATTTAGATGAATAAAAAACGTTTAACAATGTATGAAAACTGTTTGGCTAGTTTGTTTTTCCAGGCACAATTTCCAAAAGTAACCCCTTTATGCCTCTTTGAACGGCTGAATCTTTAACCGTAGATCCAACAAATTCTGACGTGAAAAAAGCAGCTTTGGGAAGCAGATTTTTACATTTATTTTCACCTGTTTTTATGTTTTCCCTCTTTGGACTAAGACATTTTAGCATTATAGAGAGTCTCTGGTCATTTTTTCCTCATCAATATTTCTAAACATTCACCTAGAGCTGGGCGATAAGGGCAGAAAAACTAAATGTCACATTTTTTTCATTTTAAATTTTATTTTTTGTCTCCCTGCTTTTATTTCCTTTAGCAAAAATTACAAATGACAGAATATAAATTAAAGAAAAAAATTATTATAACATTTACTTTGGAAATTGAATTGAACAAAACTAAATACAATCTGTAAAAATGTTTGTGACACAATGTTTTACACACCAGAATGCAGCAGGTTTTTGTGAGCTCTTATACAGAGAAACACGTATAAGCAATTCTGTAGCAACAGCCTTGAAACTGATTTTGCTGATTGTGGTTTGATGCTCCAGGTTTAAAGTCTCAACAGCAGTGATCAAAATCTAAGCGTGGGTCACCATTTTTGTTGGAAACTCGTGTCTCTGCCTCACGGAGCAAGGCAAGTCTATCTGTATCGCACATTTCATGTACAGAGACAACTAAAGTGCTTTACATAAAACATTAAAAGAACCAATCAAAGCGAGCTCCTCTTTGCTAGCTGCTGCTTTCACATCTGTTGATCAGAGCCGGGCGGATTAACCGCACTCTGATCAACAGAAGGAGCAGAGAGTTGGAAGAATAAAATCTAGATTTTTCACAAAAAGAAATCGACCAGAGCAAAAAATGTGAATTAATCGATTGAACTCGATTTATCGCCCAGCTCTACATCCACCTGAATTCAGCATATTTAAACCAGTCAATCCAGTTTACAACTTTACCAAAGCCTCTCAAAAATGCATCTATCTTCTATAGTCAAAGATCAGTACAAAATTTAGGGGAAATAAATATTCTCGGTATTGGTTACAAAGTTTCCCATCTTAGAGGGAAGTAGAGTTGAAGGGATGTGTCATTCATTCATACAGAGCCATTGACAGTATATGAGAACTGGACTCTGTAACACCTCCTCCCTCACATTCCAAACAGGAAGTACATGCTGGAAAGCCAAAAAAACTTCTACTGAGAAATAAAAAAGCTGTTAGACATTCCAGTCGTGTCTTTTTAACAGCTTTGTCGCAAGTTACCCAAGTTATAAACGGACCAATCAGGCGCCTCAATTAAAGCATGTGTGCCCACTGGCCCCACCTCCAACATCCAAAAAGTTTGACAGATTCTCCTGATCCCGCCTTCAGAGGAAAAGGTGCGACTTTCTCTCCTGATTGGCCAGAGTGGTTGCCATAGAAACTCAGACCGACTCGGACCAATCACTGCTTACTAATGCGGTCTGGTTCCAGCATGATCCGTACCACAGAAAAACGGCGACTGAATTGACTTCATTGGAACTGGAGATGAGTCATTTTCTATGGGTGATGTCACATCTCTATATACTGTCAATGACCAGACGTAATCTTTGAAGAGGGACATGTTGTACAGTTCCATCAACCACATGTTTGTGTGTTTACCTGATGAGACATGCTCTCCATTTACTTTTAAAGGAGTCAGGACAACGCGGGGCATCATGACGGCTTTCTTCCTTTGTCTTCCAGACTGTCATCAAGAAACAGAACAGTTTAATATGTTTATGTGGTCACAAACACTAATATATACTAAAGCTGTGAACATGAACGAGTTAACACACTGCAAAGAGCGGACTATTTGATCCATGTCGTCACTGCAACACGACAAGCCCTGTTTTTGTTCAAAGGTCACACATTGTCTAATAAGATTAATATGAATTAATCACAATACAAAAGTGCAATTAATTGGATATATTATATTAATCAATTGACAGCCTTAATTAAAAATAAACTTTCTGAATAGACAGTTTTGTGTGTACATTTTATTTTGAGATAATTTGCAGAGAATAAGCGGTCGGCAAAACTGTCACTAAAAAAATGTATATTAATTGGGATTCATTTTATTCCCGGTTTGCGATTAATTCGTTAATTTTTTTTAGCGATTCCCAGCCCTAATAAATACAAATGTTCAGGAACTTTCTCAACTGATAAGATTCTAAACTCTATTTTAAATCAAGTGCTAACAGAGGAAAATGAGGAAAATGTCAACCAACAGCTACAGACAGCAGATAAATTTGTTCAAAGCATTTAAAATTACACTTTAGGATTTCACTGAAGCTGAACCTCGTGGGTCAGAGGTGTCAAACGCTCAAGGGGCCAAAATAAAAAAATACACTTTAGGTCGCGAGCCGAACAGGATAAACATTTATTGAACACTCAAAAACTATATTTTTAAAACTGTAACTTCTTAACATAATTATGAACTAGATATACAGCATTACCTGTGATAATGCTAGTGTGAATGCTGGAAGCTGATAGCCAGCTAAAATATTAGCTAAATGCAAAATTAGCATAAAAACAAAAAAAACAGGTTAGCCAAAACAGCTAGCATGTAGCTGAAATATTAGCCAAGCTCCAAAACAGCCTAAAAAAAAATCTTAGTAAATCCCAAAATATCCAATTTTTTAAAACATAACTGTAACTTAACATAATTATGAATAAAAAAGGCAGGAACATTGTCCAGAATAAATCAACTTGAACTTTAAATAACTTTTACTTTCCATAAAAATATATTCTGTCAAAATTATACAAGTTAGAAATGAGCTAAAGATAACATCAGGTCATTCACAACAATAAAAAAAAATGATCTGGAGGGCCGGATCCGGCCCCTGGGCCGTGACTTTGACACGGGTTTTAAGGCTTTTCTAACAGCACCTCTTTAGATCGTTTTGTCCTGAATGTTATGTCTTCAACCTACGTTCACACCGGCCTTGGCAACTGTTGTTCAAGCGACCGCGTCACTTGAAAAGTCGATGTAAACGTCCATAAACTCAAACTTCCGTGTTCAAAACTCTCGTATCGCGTCACTACTTCAAGTATTGGATAGACACGTCGAGCGTTTCTCTAAAGTCGCCGCTGGACGCTCACCTGTCGGGAGCGGCTCAGTCTGGTCTGGGAGTGTTGGGCTTGCTGAGCGTCCAGACGTGCGTGCTGTCCTGCCATCCTGCTGAGTCGGGTCTGAGGCTGGCTGCTGGTGGGCTGCAGCTCTGTGGAGCAGGACGCGCTGGAGGAACTCTCATCCACCAAAGCTGTCACACACAGCACAGAAATGTCAGTAAGAGCATCTAGCAGCAGCAGCAGCAAAACGTCTAGAATTAAAACACTTCCAGGCTTCTCCATTAAAGAGCAAAGACTTAAATACATATTGAGCCAAAACATTAATAAAATATCTAAGTTCTCGTAGGAAGGGTCAGAGGAGGTGATCCTTCCTGGTCTTGTTTACAAAGATCAACTTTTTGTCTGAAAATTTGTCCAATCTAAGGTAAGTTGTGCAAAGAAAAAGATACATACATGCTGGTTGATTACTCGTCTCACTACACTGAGCATTAGAGTATCTATGATGAATATTTTTAAAGACACTTGAGGAGTCGGTTTGTCGCTGAAACGCCACTACCGGCCACGATGGAAACGCCCCGCAGTGAATGTGGCGGCGTTTCTAAACAGCGTTTTCTTAAGAAACTGTCTTCATTTATAATCACTTTGGTGATATTGTGGAGGGATAAATGTGACTCCTGTCCATTATTGTTCTTTAGATCTGTTCTGAAAATGAACGGGCCAGCAGGTGGACTGTGGCGCAGCGCTCCACCTGAAGACAGGTGAGGAACATGATGAAGAATCCCTCTTGGATCAGCGGGTGATTAGAAAATCATGTTTCAGCTCATTGGTGATCTTAAGGTTTGAGAGGAAGTCCATTTTAAGCTCGTAATGGCGGCTCCTTTACCTTCACTGATACAACAACACTTATAAAAGTCATCGGTGAAATGGGAATGCGTGTGCACGGCCGTTACCGTCATTGTCCATCACAGTAGTCACAACGGTCTCCGAGTCGCAGCTCTCCTGCTCCACGGTTTCACTGGAGTCTGCGATGACTGTATCCGATGCAGCCACAGACGGGACGTTCCCGGAGGCAGACACGCCCGTGTTTCCACCCTGTTCTGATGCTTCAGATTCAGAGTTCGACTTGGTCCACTGGACGGCGTTTTTCTACACATCACAGGAAACGGGAGCATTCAGACACGCCTGGGTTACAATCACAGAGCATCATGAAGGAGATGCTGATTAGTCTGCCTTATCTGTGTAGGACAAGTCACAGAAGAAGTTCACTAAGGCAGCGATCCCCAAACATCCAGCAGTGGATGAAATAATTCATTATACCAGTTTTTTTGTTTAGAGTTTCAGCAATCTTTTATTTTGAAAAATATGGAAATTCTCTCAACTACACAGTTGTTGACCGTCATATTTATTCAAAGAGAGCATTACATTCATATTCATTCATAGTATTAATATGCAGAATATGTTACCAGAGTTTGATGCTCCACTGGTGTTCATTATTAATATGAATAAAGTCGTGTTGCGTTCAAGTACACGGTGACTTGATCACATTTTGATTGATCAGATGATTAGGACTCGTTTGACTATTCAATAATAAAACAATGTTTGATTGGTCCTATCCAGCTATAAACAGGACACGACACAACAGGGCAAGAGGCAAACATCCAGGTAAAGACTGAAGATCTCATGGGGTCAGAGATTAACCACTGTACCTTGAGAGTGAAGAGGCTCATTCGTCCTGGGAGTTTAAAGAAGATGCTGTTCTTGACTCGGTCTCCCCTCACCTGGGAGTGCAGCATGGTGACCAGACAAGCCAGAGGAGCTGTGCCACTACAGACGAACACGGAAGGAAATGGAATTACTAAAGCAGAAGGTGGTTTCACAGGCTGCATCATGAAAAACTGCCAACATCTAGATTTTCATTTAGATTATCCACAGGTTTAACCTGAGCAAGCTTTATGTGACAAAGAGGGATTTTCATTTTCATTGTAGTTGCTGTGGGTAAGAATGTCTAATTGACCAGTGTTAGAACATGTGGTTTAAATTAAGAAGTTTAAAAAATAAATTAATCATCTTCTATTGAACAAATTAATAGTTTTGAAAATTATTGCCCATTTTAAAGGCTTTTAATGAGCAACGACATTGCAGAACAAAATCTTGTTCTCTGTGTATTTTTCTTTGCAATTTTACATTTCTTTTTGATGTTAACTCACGAGAACAAACAATTTCTTGTGTTCATGTTCTGTTCTTAAAGATTGCCTGGGTTCATGACAGTCTTTAGACAGAGAAAAATCACTAGTGCACCCAGAAAATATGAAACATATTAATATAGATTAAAAACTCCTCCCACCCACACAAACATAATTCCTGTACGTCCTTCACACACATCCATAGCTTCAAATCTTGTCCACAACCAACATCAAAACTCAAAACTTCCACATTACAAAGGACAGAGCTGCAGGGTAAAACATTTCTGCCTCAGAGGGTATGTGGGTGACACTACAGACTCACTGGGGCTGAACGAAACATTAGGGAGAGGGTCCCATAATACCTTAGCATCAAGCTAGTGGACTTTAGCATGATGCATTAGATCGATCTCTACTTTCATGGATCAATAATTGATTTATTAAGCAAATCAATTTTATCAACTCTGCTCTACGGTAAAGTAAACAAACTGAATTGCTGTAATTTGCTGGTCAATTTGGGTATGTTTTTTAAAGCGCCTATATCGAACAAAATCAACTTTTTTCAGCTTTGAAGTGTATTTAAATGTTAATTCCTGTAAAACAAAAAAACACCCCAAAGCAATATTGTGATCCGTTCACACATCTCTGAGCATTCCTCTAAAACTTGCTCTCTGAACACCAGCCTCTCAATCCACAGACATGACGGGCTTCCATGTTCAGGACAGCCCCTCAAAGGAGGAGTCTGTGGTGCAAGCCCCGCCCCCAGGCTAACACACCCCCTCCTTCTACACCCAAGACACTTTCATCTTAGAGAGAAAAGTGGTTCCTCTAACACCTAATCTGAGACAACAACAGCTCATGGGCAAAAGGCGGAGCCTCAGAGATCAAGGCGTCTTACTTCCAGGTAAGAAAATAAGTTCACAAAAATAACCTATTTTATTCAAAGGTATTCTTTAATGTGCAAAAAGGTAATATTTCAACATATATGCTAGATCTAGTTTACTCTGAAATATTTAAGAATCACGTGGTACAGACCCCTGCCTGAAATGGATTATTTACATTACATGTAATTGTTAAAGATACAGACATCACGCTTACCTCCTGTACAGGGTCGGCATCAGGGCAAGAAGATCAAAGAAAAAGAAACAGAGACAAGTTAACACATGAAATCTGCTCCAACGTGTACACACACACAAATAAAAAATAACTCCCAAAGATAACATTATTTTTGCCCAAAATGAAAACCTTCAAATGTTCCACAATGTTTGAGGAGCCACACATCGACTGTATAATCACTGGACATATCAACTCTTCCCTTCTCATGCTCCGAACAGGAAGTACCCGCTGGTTTCAAAAAGGCTAAAATCCCATAGAATCCAGTTATTACTCAGTCATTTTATTTGTCAGAATAACAGTTATTGCTCTGATATATTTTTTAAAATCTTTCAAATCCTGTTTTTTAGAAGTATTTTTTCTTTATAGCAAGTTATTCAAGTTACAAAGATTACGGTTTTGTTTTTCCTGAAACATCAAAGGTTTTCATTTCTTGTTCAAGACATTCAACTATTTCATGCTTTTCAGCTGCAGAGATCCTTTTCCTGCTCATGTTGCTCGATAATATCGGTCTGCTCAATGATGTGGAACGTCATTTACATCATTGTTCACTCACAAAGGCATCAAATTAATGTACACAGTCTTTGCTTTAACAAGTCAAAGTTTATGCTTCTAAAAGTGTTAAGCTGAAGCTCTCATCACATATGGGAGGAGCTTCCTTTAAAGCATTTTTTTACCTCATCACATAGAATGTTTTGTTTTTATAGGCATCAATAAGCAACATTTTGATGTGATATATTCGTGTGTGTATATATATGCGTTTTGAAGTATTTTATATACGTTTCATAAAATACGTATTTTGAAGATTTTTTTAAAATGTATCGAAGGCTTTCACTGATCCGAACTGAGAGTTTTGAGATCCGTTGCAGCCCTATTTGGATCGCCCTGTGGTTTCGTCTTCACTGTGAGGACGTAGCATTCTGGAGGTTTGTCTTACCTCATTTCCTTGAGCCCTTTGGTCTGGATGACATGCAGAATTTGTTTAGGGGTCATAGGTGCATCGGAGAAGTTCTCCAAGACCTGAAAACAAGGTTATTAAATCTCACAATGTTTCTCACAAAGAAAACATAGTTGTACAAACAATGAATAAAGATGAATAGTTCAGATTGTTTCTCAAAAGTCTGTATTACATATTTTCTGGTTAAAAGGCACACTGTCAATAAATGGACTATTTTTGAATATGTCCTATTTAAGGAACACTGAACTGTGAGGTGCATAAAGTGAGACAAGAGTCAGAAATAAGTCCGTCAGCAAGACATCGCTGCAAAAAGTAAAAGGTAGCAAAACTGCTAAAATACAATGACTGATGTTATGACCAGATAGAACTCAGCATATCTCAGAGCAATGATGTGTCTTTTCTGGATACTTCCACACATGATTTTCAGAACCATCAGAACTACAGAAAAGTTCTGTTTTTAAAAATGACACATACAAAACAATGCTCAAGCTGATGAACAACAGCGTATTAAGACAGATTTGTTGGTAAATGTACAGAATCCACCTCCATAACTCAACTTGCACCAGGCTGGAAAAAACAGAATCTGCAATAGATAAGCAGCTCAATATAAGGAAACTGTGGGAAGAATTATTAGAGAATGAAAGAAACATAAGACTACTGATAATCTCCTTCATTGTGGGGCTTCATGCAGCATCTCACCCTAGGGGGTCAAAATAATCACAAGAACAGTGAGTAAAACCCCCAGAACCACAAGAGAGCTGGGACCAAAGTAACAAAGACTACCATCAGTAACACACTACCGTCAGGATCCTGCAGTGCCTGACATGTCCCCTAAGGGGAAAAAAGACATGCCCCATGTTTAGGTCAACACGTGCAGAGAGAATTTGGATGATCCAGAAGAGGATTGGGAGAATATCATATGGACGGATGAAACCAAAATAGAACGTTTTGCTTTTATAAATAGGGCTCAGTGAGCAATTATTTTAAGTGTGTTTATATGTGTCAATAGGTTTTGAAATACTTTGTGTTTTATTAACTATACATTTTAAAGTTTTAAAAAATGATAGCAGGTTTTTATTTAGTTTTTGTTGTTGATTATGATCGCCAACCTCATTTGATTTAAGTCTTGTTTTAATGGCAGAAACAAATGAAGGAGGAAAGCTGCATGATTCATTAAAGCTTTAATAGACTGTTGTCTTTATTTTTAGTTAGCATAGAGCTGAAACACTTCAGGTTTTAAGCTAATGATAGTTAAGATGCGTTTTTTACATCCAGTCAACATGCGACCTGATTAGTCAACTAATCAAAAAAATTAATTGAAGATTAGTTTATTACTATTAAAATAATCATTTGTGGCAGCCATACGTATGAGTCAGCAGCAGCAAAGTTCGAACACGCTGCATGGATTGGCGTCACAGAGCCCGCCCCCTGGAGCCAAGCTGGGGTTGGGCCTCACAGGTGAGAACCTGGTGGCTGTGGCACTTCCCACTAGACCCAATCTGAACAACTACCTGCACGGAGGTGGAAAAGGGGATGCAGCAATGTGGGTTCCACATTGATTCCCAAAAATGGGATCCAAAGCCTCCCTGCTTAAACATTAAGGGCTTAGACTAGGACAGGGGTGGCCAACCCTGGACTAGGAGGTTAATCCACCAAATGGTTCCAGAGTGCAGCTGTGTCTGCAGCTCACCGCTCCCCCAGCGGATGGGTCAAACGCCGAGAACATGTTTCACACACCTAGGTGGGTGACAGCTAACGGGACTTTAACTTTATGGTGAGACTCAGTCTTGGCCGTTCAACCTCCAGTCATGAAATCTAACTTGTTTTAACGCAAATGAATATTTTTTTTCTTTTTTGCTTTTTCAAAAACAGAAACGGTTTTAGGTGAGAACAGCTGGGGCATGCACATCGCATATTACATTTGGTGACATCTGATTGTCTGTTGGTACAAAGAGGGAAAATGAAGCACCCCAGAGTTCAGTTTGACGGTCTGACAATTAAGTTTTTGTTATAGAAATTGTGTTTTTGACTGATTTTACTGCAATTAATCATTCATG
>NC_050518.1:25187999-25197125 GCF_002922805.2 Oryzias melastigma | reverse complement strand
TTTGCTTTTTCAAAAACAGAAACGGTTTTAGGTGAGAACAACTGGGGCATGCACATCGCATATTACATTTGGTGACATCTGATTGTTTGTTGGTACAAAGAGGGAAAATGAAGGAGCCCAGAGTTCAGTTTGAGGGTCTGACAATAGAGTTTTTGTTATAGAAATTGTGTTTTTGACTGATTTTACTGCAATTAATCCTTCATGTTTGAGTGAATTTCAGTGCAGAGAGCAAGAAAATACGATAGAAACAGGATATTGACATGAATGAAGAGAAATTACTGAGAGATTGAGGATTCAATCAAAATATAGGGTTGCTGATCATTTAGTAAACTATGTGGAAGAAGTGGGAGGTTGGTGGATAAAATCCTACAAATGTCCACCGGTGTCTTTCATGTCTAGACCAGTTTCTCTGCTCAGATACACTAAAGCCAATAAAATAATGCTGTATATTTAATGTAAAGACTGAGTGAAGACCATGGCTAACAATTTGTGACTAAAACATTTGGAGCAGAACCAATAAAAAAGCATCTATAAAACACACTTCGTGCTGTGAGCGATGCTCTGTCAGAGTGTACCTTCTGCCTTTCTGCAGCAGCAAATAGACTTAAGTTTAAGAAAAACAAATTAGGGTACATCTGAGGGGAAAATAATGGAGAAGTACAAGTGTCTTCTCTGAAATGTTGAAATTATAAAAAGTACGCCTGAGTAGAGAATATATAGCATATTCTTTTGTAAAAGAAGAAGGAATTCCATGATTCTTTCTTGTCACGAGATAATCATTTGCAAACAAAGTTGGGAGAATGGAATCATTTAAGGCGTGCAAATGTGTTAGTTTGCTTTACTTTGTAATTTCAAATTCTATGAACATCAGTTTAATAAATAATGATGGTTAGAGTAAGAAGATATAGTGCAGACCTAACCTCTGTTTTAATAAAGCTCACTCGAAAATAGGGCCGCCACGATTAGTTGACTAATCGACTATAAAATACTTGATATTATATAGAGTCAAGAGTGTAGTAAAGTTGAACACAGTTGTATTTAATTTGAGTCACTGAGACCAAAACTTTATTTTGTGAAAAAAGGTCCTTATTTTTAAATGCCGACCTCATTGTTTTAATCCCAGACATTTAAGAAGATCTGAATTTGATGAAATATCATCTTAACCATCTTTATTTTCATTTAGTTAAAAGCTAATGATGGTTAAAATGTGCGTTTTACATCTGGTGTACAATTAGTCTACCAATCGAAAAAAATCAGTGATTAGTCGACTATTAAAATAATCGTTTGTGGCAGCCCTACTTTAAAAAAAGAGCTTATATGTGCCAGAAAACACCCTGGGTGGGCCACAGGCTTCCAGCTCTGCTCCATTCTGATGCATCTCTCTGCAGACAAATAGACCCATGAACATCTTTGTTTTCTTGATCTGACTGTAAACTGTACGCCTGGAAAGCTCTGATATTGCTCGCCATTTTTTGCACCACTAATGTTAAATAGGGGGTGTGAGGGGCTGCTACCTAAGGAGAGAGAGTAAACAAAGGAATACTGGGATATCAACAGAAGGTTACTTCCTCTTCTACAGACCCGCCCACAACAAAGAGGGGACTTTTGAGTTTGGCTCATATATTAGTATAATTGAAAGCCTAATAAGTGTTTTTACAAACATAGTTGGATTTTAAGAGGCCATTCAGGTTTTGCTTCCTAAAATGGAAGTGAGAATCAGTGATGAAACTGGGAATGGGAGAGTTTACCAACTAGTATACCTGTTAAATGAATGATTATTTACCCTCACCTGTGAGGTAGCATGTTTTGCTGATTAGCCAATGCAGCACGTCTTCATTTTCAGGTTTCTAAGCGACCTTTAGGGTCCATGTTTACGGCGGCCATATGTATGGTGGGGGTTGCCAGGGCTGCATCATGCGAGCCACGCGGACACGACCTCACCAAAATGCGTCCAATAATGACTGTTGCGGATTCACACTAGATGCAGCCCATAACTTAACCTACATTTGGTTAGCTAACACACGTACGTCTGGTGAATCAAATAACGACACATACGGGGTTCGCTTCATTGGCGTATTGATCTGAAGAGGTGTTCTGGACTGTTTAAAATGTCAGTAGTAAAGAAAGAAACTATGAATTTTGCTGGAATTAGCATAGATAAATGCTAATAAGCGTGGCGCTAGCTAGCTAGCCACCTAGCAAACAAAGAGCTCCCAGCGAGCTCGAGGCAAACATGCTATCAGGTTTTACTGAGTTTCACTGCTAGCATATCAAGGAGGGAGCCGGAAAGACGAGTTTCATTTAAAACGCCGCCTTTTTACTCCAACATTAGCGTTGAGACCAAACAAAAACCCAGACTGAGTGGATTTATCTCCGTCTGGGCTGCTGGGTAAGCTGCTGCTTACAAACAAACGTATCACTCACACACACAAGGCTACGTTTGAATTCGAAAAGCGTCAAAAGTCAAATTTAGAACAAAGCAAGTGAAAACATCGCTCACCATGCGGGCCGCCTCAGCCCAGGTACGCTCCTTCTTTCTTTTTTGTTTATCCTTCATTTCTTCTGCCTGTTGTCTGGCGAAGGCCCCGTCCGATGTGTGAGGAGGTTCTCAGTCAGAGGGGAACAGGAGAGCAGAAACAATGCGCTCCTACGAGGTGCAAACGATACGACGACGCGGCGCTTGTTGCGGCTGGAACGAGCTGTACACACAGGCGGGGAACCGGAGCGGAGAGGAGCGGGGCGGAGCGCGGTCAGCTGCAGCGCTACTGCAGGACGTGCCGCTGAGGAATGCTGCAAACAGGTCAGAGGTCAAAGCCTCCGCAGGAACGCAGCGACACCACAACACTCCTCCGCCGGAAAATAGTCCCTGGATGCACGATTGTCAGCAGCTCAGGATGAGGGATATACAAGCTGAACCGTTTATATTTTTAAATTAATTAATTTAAAAAAATGAATAAAGTGTAAACACAGTTCATGTTGTGATAAAAATCTAATTAAAGAACAAAAAAATGTAGTGTTTGTTAACCTAGGTGGGGGGTCTGCAACCATTAAAGAGCCAAATGTGTTAATGCTACTATTGTGACAAATAAACAT
Source organism: Oryzias melastigma (assembly GCF_002922805.2). NCBI lineage: Eukaryota > Metazoa > Chordata > Actinopteri > Beloniformes > Adrianichthyidae > Oryzias > Oryzias melastigma. Next base: position 25,194,032 of record NC_050518.1, on the reverse strand, counting down.
TAACTATTGTTTTTTGCATAATAAAGCATAAACATATAATTCAAATCTCCTTTTTATTCAAAATATGAAATAATTCATAACATTTGGCAAAGGTTTGCATGACACCCTTTCAAAATAAAAGACATAATGTGTCACAAAGGATTATCTCATTGCAGCAACCATAGTGGTAAGTGGTTTAATCTCAGGAATTACTTAAGAAATGTTTATTTTGCCATTTGTGTTGCTTCTCGGTCCAAAATTCGTAAATCTGACTAACTAAAATGAAATCAGCTAAAAAAGTGACCCTTATGGTTTTAATAACCATACAGTGTACTTCAAATCTTTGAATTTGTTTCTGTCCAACACAAAAGGCCTTCACCTCGTATCTGTTTGCTTGGCTGTTGGACAGGACAAGTTGAAAAAATCTTTGAATTTGTTCAAAAAAGAAAATCTGCTTTATAGTCCGGTGTGCCTTAAGTATGAATACTGGTTATGCCTACTGGCCTCAAATTGATTTTGTGGCGCTGGAAAATCTGTTTAAATATTTTTGTCCGACTTAGTTAAACTACGAAGCAGAACTGGTATGTTGAGGTCTGGATGCTTCAGAGTGATACGTTACTTTTCATTTTTTTCTTTACGTTACTCAATTTTTACTTTAACCCTTGAGTATTAATATCTCTGGCTGATTTTCATGATTTTCAATTCTCATTTTCTGAGTAATTTTCAAGCATGTTTTAGGATCTTCCTTTGTTTTTATTTTTTATTTTATTACATTAACAACAGTTGAAAATAAAAGAAAACTACTCTAATTTATCATGTGTTGTCATATTTTGATCTATTTTTTTTAATGAGAAATACTGTTTACTGGGTCTATTATATCAGGTAAAATTACCCGACAAAAGTGATGGTGTAACTTTTTATAGCAAAAGTGCTTTGGGGTTAAATACACTTTTAAAAATGAAAAAAGATTACTTTTTCTGTAACCAAAGGGCCACAATGGAGAGGTTAAAGGCCCCATGTGGCTCCAGAGCTGCAGGTTGCAGACCCTGACTTGACAGACTTTGGTTCAGACTTTTAGTCATTTCAGATTTACATCATAAATAGAGTTTCAATGCGCTGAGCTAACGAGGCGAGGAAAGTTTTATTCAGTTATTATTCAGTGATATTCATTTCTTAGATGACAGTTCGATTTGCAGTTTGAAAATGCATTTTGCCATTATAATTATGAAAAAAATACAATTTAATCTTGTATTTGTATTTGAACTTTTAAATACAAGTAAAAATTTCTACCAGCTGTGTTTTTTAGTATCATGGCTGAAATCAAAATGTCTTTTGCTTTTGACATTTTATATGGACAAAAAAATACATGTCAATTTGGGGTCCATTTTAAGTCCTTTCAATGTAATTTTAAAGTAACTTAAAATATATTGAATTTTTCTATGGTGTTTTTTGTGTAAAAATACAAAAAAAGTGCAATAAATCCAGACAGGCAGGACTGCCTGGATTTACTTTGGCCACAGCCACTCCTTTTGGGACACCTTGAGTTTATAGAAACTCAATCGATGTATAATTAATCTGCCCTTGGAGGTTAGAGGAGATGTGGTACTAACTATTGAATTAGTTAGTCTTGCCAAACATCTCCCTCATGTATTTTCTTGTGCTATATAAATACGTATGCATGTACATGTCCAAACATCTAGACGGATACATACAGTCCAATGATTTAAAAAGGTTGTTTTTGAAAAGCTTAAATTTCAGGTAACTTTAAAAATGGTAAAAATGCTAAACAAAAAAAATAATTAATTTCTATTAATTTATCGTTAATAAAACCCCTAAATTGTGAATGTTTTATACTATCAACAAAAAACAGAGAACTATCCACATAGTTAAATTGAATGCATACGTTCATTTTTGAATAAAGGTGCACTCCAATAAGTTGTTTTCATGTTTCAGACACCCACCCCCCAAAACCCCTCTTTGCTTTAGCTTCTAAACAAAAGTTACTCAATCTTTTACATTTAGCATTAAGAAGATGAAAACATGTACAGACCCAAAGTGAACAGTAGTTGTATACTTCAAAGTGAAAATAGTTTTAAACTAGTATAAGTAGATATGCTGCAGCTTTTATAATTTGATCAGACATGTAGAGTTGTGAAAATGGGGCTAACACTGTAAATTTATGCTTATTTCTGCTCTTTTTCATTCATAATTTTCAAATTGAATAGTAAACAGTTAGTAAATGGTAAATCTCTTACACTTGTATAAAGTTTTACATTTACCACATTTCTTGAAGGCCCTAAATCTTTTACATTCACAGTCCCATTCAGTCATTCACTCAGCTGCTGAACACTGACATCAACCTATAACCAGAGGGGACGTCGGGTTCAGGGTCAGGATACTTAAACACATTGGTGGGCAAGATGGGAATCAAACCTGCAATCTTCTGATCAGAGGTCGACCGGCCTACCGCTGCACCATGGTAAAATAGAAAATAAAAATGAAAATATTTAAACATTTCTGCGTTTCTGGTGACCATAACATTACACCTTCAGCTATGAAATGACAGTTATTATGTTCATTTTTAAATGAGCCGTAATCCGTCCTCTGTCACCGTAGATGATTGAGAGCTTAAAGTCTCAGTCCAACTGTGTTTTGATCTGTTGCAAAATCCAAGTGGTCTTTTAATAGGGACTTTTCTGTGTGGAGTTTGCATGTTCTCTCTGTGCATGGTAGGGTTTCCCCCGCCGTCCAAAAACATACATCATAGGTTAATTGGTTACTCAAAATCAGGGGTTTCAAACTGGTGACACGCGGACAATTCGTGGCCCCCCAAGTCGATATAATTAATAATAATAATAATACTTAATAAGAAAGTTCAATGTTGGTGCGGCCTGTGAGTTTTGTATGAATGGCACTTTTACAGTGGTGAGTGCGGAGCTGATGAACAAACCAATCACAGTGGGGTATATGGCTCTTGGGGGCGTGGCATTGATCGGGGTTGAAGCAGTGAAACTTTAGGGCAGGAAACCTGACACCCCCAGACCACATTAATGAGTTCCTTATTTTCTTTAGAAATTGAATATTTGCACATAATTTTCTCAACATGTGCAACCAGTGCGGTATGGAGCTCCATAAAATATGACTTTGCATCCACGGTCTATATCTGTGGTCCATTGTCTATATCTACTGAACACGTTTATGAAACATTTCTTCATTTCTTTGTACAACTAAACAACATCTTCTGGCCACACTTCTTTGATGATAGCTTTGTATTTGGTTTATGATGTTTCAGCTTTATGTTTAAAACTTTGCATTTGTTATTGCTGTTGGATCTGGTCGTCGTTTTCCCCTCTTAGATCGTTTATAAATCAAAGTACAAATCCTAGTAATCCTGTCTGCAGTCAGAACAGCAGCTCAGCTGCTTCCCCAAATTCCTCTGGATGATATTAAACGAGTCGTGGATTATTTCTCTCTAACAACCCGTCACCTTTTATTATTTACATAAATTGTGTTAAAGAGTGTTCAGCTGTCAGCTTTTCCATTCTAAATCCAAACACCAGAAGTAACTTTTCGCTTTTTCGGCCCCGTCTCCATTTTATCTGACATCACCGATAAAAGGACGCAAAAACACATTTTTGACACAAATGGAACCCCATACAGCCCAGCCTGAGTCACACTCTGCCTTCAGTGGCCCCAAGGTAAATTGAATTTGAGACCCCTGTTCTAAATGAATCAACATTGAAAATGAATTGTATCAGCAACATAAATTGTGATATGAATCCATTGGTAAAACCTCTATTGGCTACACGGGGGAAATTGTCAACTGCAGATTAGTGGTCAAGTTCACAAATAGTCATTTTTGTGTTTCCACATTAATCATGATTTCTTCTTTGGTAAATTAGATTAACTTTTCCCTCCATGTGATAAATCAGACTTGAACATATTTACAGGTAAGAAGAAACTGTCCCGCACGACCTGAGAGCTCAGTGACGCGCGCGCTCCACTGGACTTCCTCTAAATCCAGACCGTGACGTCAGCTTCCCAGAATGCCTGGCTTCCAACAGTCCAGGCCCAGCTGCACGCTTGGCACAAAACTTGTCGCAAAATGTCGATCATGAGGCGAAATGGAGCCCGGGGATCTGGCTGAACCGAGGAAGTGTGGGTGAGTCCCGCCGGGCGGCCGCGGTTCGTCTGCGGCCGCCGTTCGCGCCGCCGCTCCGCTCCCAGAAGTTCCGTTTGAAGACAAACTTGGAAAAGTTGCTGCAGCGCCGCTCTTTGTTTTTCGGGAAGCGGCGGGTTCTCCCGGGCTCCATCGAGCTGCGGCTCGCTAAAGGTTCGGTTCCCTCACAGATTCGGGCCATGAACTCGGTTCTAAGAAAGCAGACGGAACCGGGGCGCGTGGAGGAGTCAGTAGTGGAACTCGGAGCCGAGCCTCGCGGCTCTGTCCGCGGGTTCGTCTGACAGAACGAGTCCGCTCCCGCATGTTGAGTTCTGATCGTTGAAGTTCCTCCTCATCAAGCAGAACTTTCTCCTGCTGCTTCTGACGGTACCATCAGAACTTACGGCCCACTGGAAGGCCAGCCGACTTGTGCAGAGCACCAGCAGTCAAACACAAGTTCAAGTCAAAGCAGACGTGCAGGTGCGGACTCGAACCCGCAACTGTTGGGACAGAATCCATCCGCGCACTTTGACCGACTTTGTAAAGTAAAAGTTTAGTTCATGTACTTAAATATGTGCATGATACTGAGTAATTATCACTCCCACTAACTAATACAAACAGTTAAATTAAACAACAGGATAATAAAGTTATCAATGAATTTTAGTGAATAAATATTCACTTTTTTATATCATAGTCTATAAATTAGGGGTGTAACAATTCATTTGATCAACTATTAGATTCATATCATAACTTATGGTTGCCGATAGTCGATATTGATTTATTGAGAGCAGGGGTCCCCAAACTGCGGCCCGCGGGCCGGATCCGGCCCTCCTCCACATTTGCCCCTCAAATACCACACACAGCAGCATCAGTTTGAAGGCTGTTGCTACCAAAAGTGTCCTGCCGAGTGATCGTATAATTTCTCTTTATTGGATGCTAAAGCTAGCGGTAGCTCACCAAACTCCTGCTGCTCTACGGATTCTGTTGCTTCTTGTATTTAGTTGCACTTCGGTTTTGAGCCAATTTCCAAAAAGACAAGTTAAAATAAAATATTTGTTGTTAAAATATTCTGTCATTTGTAACCTTTGTTTAAAAAAAATAAAAGGAAGGAGGGAATAAAATCAATTAAAATCAAAAATCGAACTTGGAATTTAAAAAAATCGGAGATTATTATGTTTGGCCACACCCCCCAGCTCTAGTTTCTACGATTTTTATTTTTACAATGCCGGTGGTTGTTGTTGTAGTAAAGTCATGTTGGACCCCATCCCAAAATAAAACTCTGATTGGTTTCCTCCATGTGAGATTTTTAATAGCGGACAGCTCCGTTTTGCTCCGCCCCCACCGCGGGCGCCCTGCCCTGCCTTTTATCTGTCAGATCGAACTTCGTCTTCCACTTCATTTATTAACATTTTGCCCAAAAACTACAAATAAGAGCTGAATTCTCCCTTTAATCCAATAAAATTTCACTTAAAGAACATTAAAAAAAGTTTATTTTAGACTGAGTTTTGGGTTAACACGGGAACGTAAAGTGATGCAGAACGTTGAGGATGGAGAAGCTGTGAAGAACATTTTCAGGATTTGTTCTCAAATGATCAAAAGCAGCGATGATGTTTATGCTTTGTATGTTGTTGCCAAAATAGTTTAAATTGACAAACACCATTTCTTTCTATCAAAATCTGTGTTTTTATCAGTTTTGTTGATTCTGATCTCCTGTTCTAAATAAAGGTGTTGATTATAATGATTTAATAGATATAATTTTGATTTTCATACATGCAGTAAAAAGTCATAAACAACAAACATTCTATTAAAAAGTAAGAATCTTGGTTCAATTTGTGAATCAAATCAGATCGCCACATCCAGAGTGTTCACAGCGCCTCTTTTTTTTTTTTTTTTTT
>NC_050518.1:25184390-25187979 GCF_002922805.2 Oryzias melastigma | reverse complement strand
CAAAACAAAAACAGGAACTGTACACATGAAGCACATGGTCAGTTCTTTAAAGACAAAAATAAGAAGAAAAAAAAACAATTAGTTTAATTAAGCAATCAAAAAAGTAAGTAAAAGAGACTTAGAGTTAATCTATATAACATGTGTCAAAGTCGAGGCCCGGGGGCCGGATCCGGCCCTCCAGATCATTTCATTTTATTATTATTAATGACCCGATGTTATCTTGAGCTTATTTTTAACTTGTATAATTTTGACAAAATATATTTTTAAGGAGTAAAATATTGAAAGTTATTTAAGGTTTAAGTTGATTTATTCTGGAATAATATTCCTGCCTTTTTATTATTAATAATTATGTTAATAAGTTAGTTTTAAAGTTTTAAAAACTGTCATTCTGATAGCTTTTTGGACTATTTTGTTATTTACTAAGATTTTTAGGCTATTTTTGAGTTTAGCTAATATTCTAGCTACATGCTATCTGTTTTGGCTAATTTGGGCTTTTTTCAGTTTTTTTGGTTGTTTTGAAGTTTAGTTATTTTTTTCAGCCACATGCTAACTGTTTTGGCTAGCCTAAGTTTCTTTTTTTTTAGGTTAATTTTGGATTTAGCTAATATTTTAGCTGGATATCAGCTTTAGCATCTTCAGCGGCCAAATTCAGCCTACAGCATTCACACTAGCATTATCACAGGTAATGCTATATATCTAGTTGATAATTATGTAAAAAAGTTACTGTTTTAAAAGTGTAGTTTCAGAATGTTCAATAAATGTTTATCCTGTTCGGCCTAAGGTGTGTTTTGGATTTTCAAAACGGTTTAAAAACCTTAATAAATGCCATAATAGTCCATAAATCTAGCAGAATGTCATTATAACTTTCATCTTTACTGCACTCTGACTCCATATCATATAAAGTAACGACTAATCGACTGTTAGTCTTCGATCAGTCGACTAATCGTGGCAGCTCTAAATGGGAGAAACAAATGCTTTGAGTTCAGAGGTTATATGAATAAACGAATCTAAAGTGGTTTCCTCCTCCGTCTCTGTGCAGGTCTGGAAGGATGCTGTCTCTCGGCTGTGACCTGCTTCCTGGACATGTGAAGAAACTCCTGACCTCTGGATCCGTTCTGTGGAGCAAACGTAGAATCCGGCCGATTCTCTCGAGGTTCTCGTCTCTTCGGCTCCTCAGGAGCAGCTGCAGTTGATTCCTCAGAAACTGTGGGGTTCTAGTAAGACTAGAGGAACCTCCGACTCTTGCTCCCAGGATTCCATCCTTCTGTCATCCAGCAGTTTCCAAACATTTTGTACCAGAGGTTCTGCGTTCTGGTGGTCTGTTCTCCCCATGAGTGCTGGCCGTGTGCGCTTGGGCTGTTGCCTGGAGTTGCTCTGCAGCTACGTAGCGGTCTTCTCCGTAGCTGTTAGGCCATGTTCCACCAGCAGAACCCCTTGAAGGGCCAGCTGGATAACAGCCTTTCCACCAACAAAGAGTTCTTCTTCTGCCACAGCTGTGGAAAGCAGTACAACACGCAGATCGGCTACAGGCGCCACCTGGTGGCCTTCCACGGAGCCTCGGCGGGAAAGCCCTGCCCGGAGGACTTCCCCGACCTTCTAGAAAATGTGAACAGCCTCAGCGACATGCCTCCAACGCCAGAAGGCGGCATCACCGTGCCTGTGAGGGAGCGAAAGTACTCCTGCGAGCGATGTGAACGGCGCTTTTACACCCGTAAGGATGTGCGGCGGCACGCCGTGGTTCACACCGGACGGCGGGACTTCCTGTGTCCTCGCTGCACTCAGCGCTTCGGTCGCAGAGACCACCTGACCCGCCACCTTAAGAAAAGCCACGCTCAGGAGTCGGGCTTGATGACCCCGTGCCCCCCGGACCCGCCGCCGGCGGTCAAAGAGGAGTCCGGCGACGGGGGGGCCGTCTCTAAGGATTCGATGGAGGTTTTTCCGTCGTACCCTCTGGTCAGTCACGCCCACATGCAGGGCTCCCTGCCGTCTGGCATGGGGGTGGGGCCCTCTCAGGTGCAGCAGCAGCTGCAGCCCCCCTCGGCCCCCCAGCAGCAGTCGGTCAGCAACATTTCCAGATACCAGCACGGCTTCACCTCTTACCCGCGCTCCGACATGGACAGCTTCCTGCTGGACCTGCAGAGCGCCCCCCCACCTCAACTGAATGCTGTCAACTCCTCTACCTCCACCTCCCCTCAGCGGGACGCTCTGGTCGGCGTGACTGCAGGTGGCGACACCCACCTGATGCCCTGTAGCCCCTCCCTCTCCACGGCCGAGCTGCCCTGCAGCAGCAACATGGAGCTGGGGCCTCTGCTGGGCTTCCTGCCCTTCAGCCTGCCGCCGTACAGCCCCCACATGGGAATGGGGGGCTTGGTGATGGGCTACCCGCCCGCTGCCACCACCTCCAGCTCCTCCTCCTCCTCCTCCACCTCCACCGTGCTGTCGGGCCAGGCTCCGGGAACGTTTTCCTTCTTCCAGCCCCCGCAGGCCCACGTGCCCCAGGGCCCCGCGGTCCACGGCCACAGCCAGCTACCTCAGCCCTCCAGCTGCCTCTCTCACTACTACCAGGCCTTCCAGCAGTGATCGCGACGGGAACGGCGTCTCCACTGGAAACCAGTCACCTCATGATTAATACCTCATAATTTAAAGTGGGTGGTGTTTCTGTGTCTTGAAACTGAGGCTGGTTTCATTTTTATGTTTTTATTCTTTGCTGTAATACTAAAACATTAACAGTTTAACTGAGTTAAAGTGATTGGAGATGTGATGCCGGTGAGAATGGATAGACGTTCTTTCACAGTATAACCCCAGTATTTTATATCTAGCTTTGCTAATCTCCTTTTTATTTGCTTTTTAGTGAATACAATTCAAGTCCAAGTAAACCAGAAATAAATTGGCCTCTAAAATGGTTAAAACTGAAGGATAGTTTTGGTGTGCAACGGACAGTTTGATGTTGTGGTGGAGCGAACGGCGGTGGAAGACGAGTCCATCCAACTCTAACCGACTGATCGTTTGAGTCCATTTCAACGGCGGATTTCAAGGTTTAAACGGCTTAAAAAGGGAGACACTTTTTTGAATTGAATAGTATTTGGACGTGGTGCTCAGGCCTCATGATAGTCCGAATAACTCTGAGGTCCCAGTTGAAACAGGAGTGTCAAACTCAATCACACAGGGGGTCAAAACCCAAAACACCCCTCAGGTCGCGGGACCAACAGGATAAACATTTATTGAACAATCTAAAACTACATTTATAAAACTTTAGTAACTTTTCAACATTACTATAAATAAAAACAGGCAGGAATATTATTCCAGAATAAATCAACTTAAACCTTAAATATTTTACTCTCCATGAAAATATATTTTGTGAAATCTATACAAGTTATAAATAAACTAAATGTTAAAAGAAGAACACTCAAATATCGTTACTTTTACATCATTTTATACAAACAATTAGACTTGTAGGTTATAGAGGATAGACTATTTATTGGTTTAATATTTTGGTATTTTTTTTCCTGTGAAGTTTTTACCCTTTTTCTGTCAGCCTACAAACTGACCTCAGCCCCACACCAGGGAAGAAAACAGTTATGAGGCCATC
>NC_050518.1:25148089-25183880 GCF_002922805.2 Oryzias melastigma | reverse complement strand
TAGTATTTCGACGTGGTGCTCAGGCCTCATGATAGTCCGAATAACTCTGAGGTCCCAGTTGAAACAGGAGAGTCAAACTCAATCACACAGGGGGTCAAAACCCAAAACACCCCTCAGGTCGCGGGACGAACAGGATAAACATTTATTGAACAATCTAAAACTACATTTATAAAACTTTAGTAACTTTTCAACATTACTATAAATAAAAACAGGCAGGAATATTATTCCAGAATAAATCAACTTAAACCTTAAATATTTTACTCTCCATGAAAATATATTTTGTGAAATCTATACAAGTTATAAATAAACTAAATGTTAAAAGAAGAACACTCAAATATCGTTACTTTTACATCATTTTATACAAACAATTAGACTTGTAGGTTATAGAGGATAGACTATTTATTGGTTTAATTTTAAGATATTTTGGTATTTTTTTTCCTGTGAAGTTGTTACCCTTTTTCTGTCAGCCTACAAACTGACCTCAGCCCCACACCAGAGAAGAAAACAGTTATGAGGCCATCACTAGAAAAAGTTTGGGAGCCCCTGGTTTAGATTGGGGCGGAGCCGGGAGTGTTTGGCCCCGCCCATCGCTGTTGCTTAATCCGCAAGTTTTTATCTGTTTCTGTATGGGCTCAAATCAGGATCAGATTAAAGTGAGCAACAAACAGATTAAAAATGTGGAAAACAGACATTGTGCCTGAAAACAATTTGAAAGCAAGACATTGTAAATTTGGGAAAAAAAGGAAAATTTGAAAACAAATGTTTCAAAATTTGGGGGGAAAAAACCCCAGTAAACTTGAAATAAATCTTGAAAATTAGAAAAAAAAGGAAATTATTATTATTATTATTTTTATTTTTTTTTATGGAAACTTTGGAAAAAATACAGAAAACTTGAAATAAATCTTGAAAATAAAAAAATCTTAAAACTTAAAATAAATATAAAAAATTTGAAAAAATACAGAAAACTTAAAATAAATTTTGAAAATTTGAAAAAAAAAAAAAATACTGAATTGAGGCTGAAAACTGAAGCCTGAAAGTGAAGTTCAGAAAAGCGCAAAAATAAAAAAGTTGAAGATTCAAAACGGCAGCTGTCACTAATGGATACATTGCTTTTCAATTGGTAATTTTTACATTTATAGTTTTTTTTTTAATTCAAGTTTTCCTTTTTTTTATTTTAATTTTCAAGGTGTATTTTAAGTTTTCAGGGTTTTTTTATTTTCCAACCTTCTTTCTCTGGCAGACCAAGTCTCTCTGAGATCCAATAAAACAAACCACGAGTCTGAATTCCTTCCCTCCTGACTATATAGCGCGTTCATCATTTTCTAGTGCTGTCCAAATCTACAATTCCAAAATCGAGCGCACTAGAAATTTCCCAGAAGTCTTTGCGAAAAACTAGCGTGCATCGATGCTCACTAAATTAGCAAATATCGCCCACAATGCATTGCGGTGGAACTATTTTTGCTGAACAAAACGTGTTTAAATGTAATTTTCTTATAAAGCCTCCACATTTTCATCATCAGTGGAGTCACAAATAACCGCAAAATGTTCGTATTGAGTAGATTTTCACTTGACGTGAAATCGGTGATGTCATATCCACCGTTAAAAAAAAAAAATAAATAAATAGTGAGCATGGTGTTGGAATTACTTTCAAAATCCAGGGGTGTCAAACTCAATCATACTAGGGGCCAAAATCCAAAACAGACTTTAGGTCGCGGGCCGAACCAGAGAAACATTTACTGAACACTCTAAAACTTTAAAACTTTAAAAACACAATTTTTTACTTTTACTGTAAAGACAGGCAGGAATATTATTCCAGAATAAATCAACTTCAACACCGGAGCTCCAGTGTTAATGCTCTTTGATTTACTCTAACTTTTCAATCCGTAACATGATCATTCCAGTAGATTATAAAGGAGAAAAGCGGCTCAACTCCTTTATAATCTACTGAATGATCATGTTAACGATTGAAAAGTTACGGTATTTTAAAGATTTTATTTTCGTTACAAGTTGGAAATAAGCCCAAGATAATATTGGACGATTAATAACAATAAAATGACCTGGAGGGCCGGACATCCCTCGACTTTGACACACGTGCACTAGATAGTCCTTCATAATGAAGTTTTTTCGTAGTTCAGGTCAGAATTCTGACCCAATTTTAATGTGGCCTAAGCACCATTTATGAACCTACAGCTGCTAACTTTTGGTAAAACTAATCAACAGTCACGATAACATACAGTATGATAGAATAACATCATCAGATCTCTGAATTTGCTTTACTTGGACTTTTCTTGTATCCTTAACCATGTTTTATTTTCTGTGAACTGTTTTTTTTGTGTCCAACTGACTCTAATCTGTTGTTGAACAACTGAAATGCACTTAGCTATGATCTCCTCCGTTGAAGCGGCACAAGAACACATGAAGTTGGTTTGGAGTTTGGTGTAGAACGCTGCTGGGAAAAGGTGAAGTCCACCTGTAAAGACAGATGTACGTACAGGTAGTGGAGGGAAAAGGGAAGCGTCTTCTTCCAGCCGGGTCTTCCTGCTGGTCTCGGTGGAGGCTGTTGCCTCCTGAACGACACATTTAGTGGAGAAGGTGGTCCTAGGTCAGGGGTCAGCGACCTTTAACAGTAAAGGAGCCATTTGGGGTCGTTTTCTACTGATCAAAAACTGAAGGAATTTTACTTTAGCCTTTAAGAAATTTGGATTTGCATTCTTTTTTTAAATCGTAAATATGAATTATGTCTATTTTTTGGCACAAACGAAAGCAAAAAATGTAAAAAAGAACTTAGCATCTCTCAAAATGTGATTTCTTTTTTACTTATTTTCAAAATATAACCAATGTTGTGCAGCACAAAATAATATAAGCTTTTAACTCATAAAAGGTCAAACTTTTTACCAAAGTTTTGCTTTCATATAAAATCTTTTCATTCTGGAGGTAGAGTTGATCAAACAAGACGTCTTCAGGTCAACAGGATGTAAAAACCTACATAGTTTATCATCTATGAGAACCTCAGACATCAATTTATAAATGTAACTAATCTAAATTAAATAAATGCTAATTAAGTAATCCTTACTTTAAAGAAAAGCTTTTTTCCTTTTTCCCCTCTTTGTCCTCAGCAGTCTTACACTGCTGGGTTTAGTTATTTTAGTTTGGGGTTTGGTAGTCTTAGTTTGCTGGCTTTGTTTATTGGTTTTCTTTAGGTAGTTTTGGTTCGGAGGAGCTGCTGACTCAGACGGTCCACATGTCTGGGTCAGCCGTCTCCATGATTTATTCTATGTCTGGCCGAGGATCCACCATGGAGAGATGGAGGAGCCACATGTGGATCTGGAGCTGCAGGTTGCTGACCTCTGATCTACTTCATTAGCTTCACAGTTTGTCATCTGCCCAGCTTTGCCGGTTTGTGTTTTAGCAGCATATCTGCTGCTTGACCCTCAGACAGAAAAAGTGAGTCGTTGTTGAAGAAGAAGTGGTCAACCAGCGGGTTGTTTAGTCCCTCCTCTTTAGCTGACACGACTGTTCAGGAGTAAAACCTGGAGGTTTTTATTGAAGGACTCGCCTCTGAGTGTTACAATAACCGAGTTCTACAACTAGATCTGACATGTCTGAACTCCTGATTGGCTAAAGCACTAAATGTCTCCTTGAATTAGACTGAATAGTTTTTGTTACATTTTCCTCAGATCTAAGCATAGTTAGATACGAGCTTCACGTCATGGTGGAGCAGTCTGTGTTCAGGTCATCACTCACCGTTAGGAAGTCTTTGGTAGCACTCTCGTGTGAACATATCCATTTTCGCTGACTGTATGATTACTTAAATGCACAAAAACGGTCTACCTCTACTTCACAATTGTTATTTTTTTACATTCACTCTGTTGCTGAAGGATGTAAATGGGCGTGAGGCTGCTGCTGGTGGTGTCACCGCGGCAGGATACTAACGCCGTTAATTATTTACGGAAGACCTTCTCTCAATGCGTGCTTGTGATTTAGCCTTACTGATCTACTACCTCAAGAGACGGGAGACTGTCCATCCTCTTTAGTTCTAGTTGCAACTAACATGCTTTGTAGCTCCATATTTAACCACTTACAAAGGAACAAAGTCTGCTCAGAGTTCACCGCGGCGTCCGCCCGCCCAGTCTGGAGCTTTACGGAAACGTCTCAGTCTGTAATCTGCAAATTGTCATGAATAAAATAAATGTGACAAGATTGTTGCGTCTAAATTCTCTCACTACTCTAAAGACGATCCCGTCTGCTGGATTTAAAAGCATTTTGATGCTCACTACTTTTATTTTTTTAAACTGATTTCCTCAAGTTGAAACCTAATGAATAAGATTTTATGAAACAGTTGTGCTTTGAAGTGGCTCTTGAATGATTTATTAAAAAATAAAAAAAGTTTTAAGACTCACGCCAATATTTCAGCTTTAATTGGTTCCAGATAAACAGAATGAACTACTCTGTAATGAGATGTCCACACGTGGACACCAGGTCTGGTGACATTAAAGATGTTTTCTTAACAAATGGATCAAATGCAATGCAATGTGGTCTATATCTGCCAGGCTAGTGAGCATTGACAGAGACTTGTCAGAAAGCTCTGGAGTTTGGAATTGAAGAATCACACAACAGTAGTGAAGGAATTCAGACACAACTGTCTGCAGATGTTGGACTGATGACTCCACAACCACTAAAGCTTCTGCTGGTTAGCATGAAACAGAGCGAACTCTTGGAAGTGACGAGAAGCTCCAGCTGGGTGCAGAGATGCTGCTCATCCCGGTTCTTCTGCATTTCAGCCGATTCTGAGCCACTGGGACGGCGGTCGGACTGGTTTCCTCGGATCAATTTTGTTTTTTTTTGTCATTTAACAATACTGTAAAACAAGTCTTGAGTTTTTTTTTCTTCACCACTGAAGATGAAATGGTAACAAAATAAAAGTTTGGATTTGTTTTTTTTCCTTTTTCCTGTTTTATTTTGAAAGGTTTTCTCTCTTCCTGTTATGACATGGAGTCATTGGTACTTTGGTCACCAGTTAACCTTTTAACTCAAGTCATGTTTACATCTACTGGAGTAATATTTACTGAAGTACTTTCCCCGGAGCACTAATTCTGGATACTTTAGTTGCTCTAAATGTCTGTAGTTCCGTTAAAAACTAAAGAAGTTTTTGTTTTCCAACGCTGCCATCTACTGGCTCCTCGTCATTCAAGGATCCAGCAAATGTAGCATTTAGCTTTAGCACCTTTTTTAGGTTTTATCTTACGTTTTGAGGAACTTTTTATTTTCTATTTGCATTTAATTAGTAGAATAATCATATTTACAAATGTTTCACATTATTGCTAACATCTTTTAACTATTTGAACTTTCTATGCATCTATTTTTGGTTTCACCATTAACAGATGAGCAAAAGTTTAAAAAATAAGAGCTTCTGTGATTGGTTGAAGAACTCTATAGGAAAATTCTAGAAAAAAAAGTCTATAGAGTTTAAGGATTGTTTTCAGAATAGCACTGATCAATTTTCCTTTCTGATTTATTAAACCATTTTGTTTTATAAAAATTAAGCTAGTGTAGGATCTTAATTAAAATTAAAAGAATGAATCCATAAAATCTAAAAAAAAATATTCACGGTACATTAGTGTTTAGTTTTTCTAAATCTTAATTTTACTTAAATTGTCTAATTTATAAGATACAGTTTGTTGCTCAGTCACTGAACCGATGACTTCCCAATCAGAGTCGATCACTCCAACAATTCAGCACTAAGTGTTGGCACTGCTGTTCATGTTTACTATTAACACTGAGCTTTACAGATCATTCAAATTCTATTGGTGTCGATGCTTGTTAAAGACAGTATTACTGATTTCAGCAATGTTACACAAAAGTGTCTATTTGTTGCACAAAATAAATCACACATAGTTCACTATGATTGTGTTCAAGCTAAACAATAGTGATATATTTTCTTTAAAATGTGTGTTGTGATTTATTAGATATTACCAATTATCGCGATATTATCAATATCGTGAGCTGTGTATCGTATCATGACGTACCAAGTGAGCTTTAATATGTAGAAGTTAAGGATTTTTAAGACCTTTTTTATGATTTCTTATAATCTAGTTTAAGACTGTATGTGCAAAGAAAATGAAACAAACGAAGGAAGTAGAGCTGCGCGATAAAACGATATTTATCGCGCAGCCCTAAACAGAAGTCTGCGGTTTCTTGCTCTGCATGTGCGATTCCACAGCCTTGATCCCCAGTTTAACAAGTTTAAATGTCTTTTCCGGTTTTCCACACTGACGAGCATGAAGTAATTAGTTAGCCGAGGTTAACCAATTAACGACCGGCTCCTGACCCTATGACACAGTCCATCCTGGATTTTTTTTTTTTTTTTTTAGGAAATCACATCATGTTTACAAGAAAACAAAATGAAAGTCCCGCTCTGATCATCTTTTGTTTTCATGTAAAATTGTTCTCGGTGGTCTATTAATTATGATTATGTCGTATACTAGGACATAGTTTCTGCAGAGTGGTTGTGAGCGAGACTGTTGGTGGGGAGTAAGCCTGGACTCATTTCCCATCATCTCTTTGTTTACTCTCTCCCACCAGCTTACAGCTCCTCACAACTCCTGTGTGATTCCTCCTGAGTTCTCCTCTTAAATCCTCACAAAGTCTGTTAGTGAGGAATGAAAACACTAGGAAGCTTCTGACAGCGATGAGAAGAGCAGGTTTGAGTGTGAGGATGAAGAGCTGCTGCCAGGAGGAAGAAGAAAGCTTTAGGTAGAGACTCAGACATCCATGACCAGGAACATCTGCAGGAGGCTAAGACAGACTCCGCCTCTATTTAGAGAAACACTTTGGTCTGAAATTTCACAAGCAGAATAACAGGTTTGGTTCATTTTCACATGGATCGGATCAGAATTTCTAAACATCTCATTTTCTTTGTTCGGTTCTGTGGTTGTTAACAATGGGGGTGTGTGAAGGATGGGCACCAGCACCCCTCTTTCTCCTCAGGGGGCGGAGCTTCAGAGCTTTTCAGGCCCAGATGCTGATGAAGACATGATGAAGCATTTCTGTTGTGTTCTCACTGTTGAACGGACAGAAAAAACATCAGATTTTCTTTCTAAACGTGGATATTTTGTGTTTTTACCTGCTTTTAGTGTGTAGATCCTCATGAATGAAGCTCCTGATGAGCACTCACCTGTGGTGGGAGTTCAAACTCTCACTGACCTCCTGACTTCAAAGACAACTGGATCTTAAAGGTCCATCTCCAACCTTTACATTTTTGTTTTTTGTCGGAGCCAGCAGGTCAGGTCGGCCCTCCTGGTGATTCTCATCCTTTCTAGGCCGGTATTGGTTTAAATTCTGAACATCAGTGAACTTTTCCTTATCGAGACTCTTAATTATTTTGGAACACACGAGCTGCAAAGATGTTTGCTTCATCTCCACGAGGTTCTCCGGCCGTGTCCACTGTTGGAGGGGAGAAGGCGAGTCGAGTCAATCAGCCACACAACACACGTGAGGGGACACCAAACGCTTTTAGTGAGAAAGAAAAATAAGAAAACAGATAAAAACTAGTTTGTCTACAGCAATAGTGAGTTCTGGAGTTTCACTGAACCAGAGAAAAGCGGAATATTCATCCTGGATATTAGCAACTATGAAGTCACTGCACATCACTAAGTCTAGAAACACAACATGGCTCAGCTGACATGGTGGCTTCTGGCAAGACGCACAACAATATAGGCACTAAACTCAGGAACATGCAATATGTTGGCTGGTTACTGCAGTCGAGGTCGGTCCGATCCGGTTTAGAGCGGGGCCCCTATGAGGACACTCGACTGCCAGTCTGAAGAACAGACCGAAGAGGAGGATCTCTGAAGGTTCAGGGCTGAGAGTCACAGAATCCCAACAACATGTCTGCAGGAAGATGCTAGAAACGACGGATCTGAAGGTTTGAGTCCCTATGACAACAGTCTTGAGTATAACTAGAGACCATGTATGCGTAATGGAGGACGTATCCTAATGAAATACTTCTAAATTGTAACATTTTAAGTTTATAATACAAGTACACTGCCTCACTTTTAGTATAGACTAAGTATACTGTAGGACTACTTTTTACCTTACAGGAAGTAGGTCCTGGTTCAAATCCCAGCTGGGACCTTCCAGTTTGCATGTTCTCAGATTTCTCCAAAAACATGCTTCAAAGCTTCACTGGTGTCTCTAAATAGGTGTGTGATTGTGCGACCCTGCATCAGACTAGTAACCTGTTCAGGTTGTACTCCGTCTTCACCCAACTGTTGCTGGGATAGGCTCCAGCAACCATGTGACCCTGAAAGGGATTCAACAAGTTCTGAAGATGGATGGATACAAAAAAAAAAAAAGCGCAACACCTTTTAGAACACATTAAGGCACAAACAGCACCCACTTCCTGTTGGTGTAATTGTGGGTACATTGACTCAGTGAAGAGGGACTGACAACACAACCGGACTCAAACCTCACCTAGCTGGACTCCTTACTCAATAATAAATTGCAATCAGACGTATGGCCCAAGGGCACAAAGTCTTGAATCTGAAGCCTGATTGGCAGACGGATTGGCGACCTTCACTGAGCGTCCGGCTCAATGAACCCCATAGATCAGCCAGTTCTGGTCCAGAAGATCGAGACGGTTCACGATGTGGCCACAAGAGCAAAGCTCCTCCTTCTCCTTCATGATCAATTTTCAAAGAGTTTGAATTTCTATGAATTAAAGGGGGTGGCATCCATACCTCACTACCAAATCCCAGTCTCTGATTGGTCGAGTGGTTTCACTTCGTTTTGAGGGTAGGGCCCTAAAACGGTCGTAGAAACTTGTGCAGTGAAACATGAACAAAAGAGTTTGGAACACGGAAGCCTGAAACGTGCACTCACATAGACTTTTCATTGGAAGTTGCCGCTTGAACGCACATTGCCGACAGCGATGTGAACATAGCTCAAGGTCAGCCGTCATCTTACAAGTGAAGGAACCAGGACTTCCTGTAGAACCCTCAGCAAGAACATCCCAGCGTCTCATGGATTTCTGCCAGTTCTAGTCAACACAGACGGAGGAATCTCTCTCTGAACATCCTGACCGACTCCAGGAGATCTTGTGCTTCTCCCTCCATCAAAACAGGAAACTAGCAAAGCCTGAAACTGTGAGTTCAGAAAGTTCTGAGCAGAGATGGTCACGGGAGCCTCAAGGCTCACGGGAAGGCTGCACAGGACGCTACAGCATCCTGTCACATGACTTACTTACTGCTCTTCACTAAAACCATAACACAAACTCTCCACAGGAACAGCCAGGCTTTTGGTGTCTCTGAAGCCTGGGTTCTGGTTCCAACAAAACCTCTTTCTCATTTGGGCCACAGCTATTTGTCAATCAGAACCGGGCCTTCATTGACCCATCATGGTTTGGAGGAGTTTTGCTGCTACGCAGTTTCATCGCTGAAAAGGAGTTCACTTCTCCAACCTAACATGGAGTTAGTGCCTTCCACAGAGTGACGAGGAGTTTTCCTCTCAACTTACCTGCACTGTCAGGTGAGTCAGACTCTTTCAACCACCAAACTCTCAACGTGAACTGTTCCATGTGAGGACGAAGGTTCTAAGCAGAACCTCTGAGGCTGAGCGTGACCCAGAGGCAGATCCTGTGACTCTCAGGCTGAAGCTCAGACATTTCTGTTTGCACGTGTCAAACCACACGCCAGCTTCTGGTTTGATCGGTCTACAGGTGAGCAACGTGCAGGTGGATGATTGTAAAGTGGAAAGTGGGGGGAGTGATGAATGAGCAGCCCCCCACACACACTTCCGGGTGGGTTTGGTTTTTAAAGTGCTTCCTTTGGAGACCAAACATCATGAAAACAAACAGACTTATGATGAGCAGCTCACAAAACTCCTGGAAGACGGCTGGCATCCTCAGAAAAGCAACCCGCCCCCCCAGTTTCTGCATGGGGGGGCGGAGGGCCTCTGACATGCCAGACCATGAGGGCGCTTTGTAGATGCAGAACAGGGAAGGTCTAAGATGGGACGGCCTTCTTCCTGCTCAAATGAGGTTTAAAACCGAGGAAATAAAATATTAAATTAAAAAAAAAGTGAGAAGGAAGCGTTTTAAGGTGCAGAGGATACGGTGGCCCTGAAGGGCCAATCCCAATAACAGATCTCTCAACACAAAAACATATTAAAGATCACAATGACAGTTAAAAAACAAAACAAATAATGACAAAACAGCATTACATTTTATAAAGCAGAACTAAATTCCATAAGAAACCTTAAAGGTAGGTACTATGGGACATCACTGATTGGATGACGACGTTTCAGTTTTGAAGAAGAGGAAAAACAGAAAGATTTTTGACCTGAACTGTCAACACATTCTCATCGCCAAGACGTCACATGTTGACGTTTGGTTAAGGAACCAAAAGGTCTCCTAATTTTAGTTTTACCCCTTGGGTTAATACGAGACAAGAGAGCCTTCAAGCTCAGCCACAGAGACACAGAAACACTGTGGAAGTGGCTGTCATTCAGACACAACCCCCTTTACCGGAAAAATCTTTAATAATAATCATATAAACCCGAGCATGGAGACACGGTCACTGACATTTTGGAGAAATCTTAACAATAAATAAACCAGATTTCTCAACATCATCTGTGTCTTCCTACATTCTAATTGAGATATCCACTGACATCGTTCCTTTTAGCATTATCCTAAAAACATTAGCTGGTAGCTCCTCCCACATATGGCAGCGTTAAGCTCAGGAACACATTTTTTGACAGGCGAGCAGCGAATTTGTTGCACGACAAGAGAGGGGCGGGACACACGAATTTGTGGCACAAATTCTATGTGAATGCACCTTAACACCTGAAGTGTCGCCAGTGATGCTTAAACACAAAATCTTTAACATACTGTAGATTCTACACAAAAAGCAAGCCACTTCTCTCCTTCAGAATCTTCTGGAATTATCGTGTTAACGGTTAAAAAGTTACAGTAAATCAAAGAACAGAAACACTGGCGTTCCGGTGTAAAAGTTAAAAGTCCCATTAGTTCTCTTCCTTTGACCCCTCTCTGGGGGAGGGGTGAGCGGCAGACACAGTCGTACTCAGGAACCATTTGGTGGTTTAACCCCCCATTCCAATCCCATAATGCTGAGTGTCAAGCAGGGAGGCACAGGGGCCCAATTTTGGAGACTTTGATATGACTTGGCCTGGATTTGAACTCACAACCTTCCAGTCCTAGGGCGGACACTCTACCACAAGGCCACTGAGCTGGTTAAAGGGTTAAAATCACGGGTCCCCAACCTCCAGTACCCTAACGCAGTTCCGGTACTGGTGTTGGGTTAGGGTACCAGTACTGGGTTTAGGTACAGCTATTGGACATGTCCCAAGAACCAGTCCGGGTCCAGTATTGCTTCTAGTACCGCGTCCGGTACCAGGTTAGGGTACCAGTACTGGGTCAGATGCTACAAGGACCAGTCCTTGTCCCGTACCATATTCCGAGGGTTGCGGACTTGTCCCTTGATTTTACGAACATCCAGCACGTCAAAAAACGACAAATTTGGGACACACAAAACATCAAAAAGTGGCGTAGAGCGGTCCTTCGCCAAACGTCAAAATATGACGACTTAGGGATGAGAATGTGTTGGAACTGTGGGAAGGAATTGATTCTCACCAGACTTTTGAAGTGGGCGTGGCCAAAAGCTTAAAGACATTGTTGTAAGATATCACCATGCCAAATACCTTCCAGTTGAAAAGAAGAACAAACGGCGTCATCCCATAGTACCGACCTTTTAAGGTTTTCTATATTTTTGATTTCTGAAAAATTACTTTTGTTTTGCAAAACATTTATTTTTTTTTTTAATGGTGCTTCAATTCCTAAAATGTAATGTTGTTTTTTTTTCTCAACTGTTTTGTTTTTTTTAATTGTGTGAAATTTACAGTTTCTGCGTTGAGTGATTTGGCCTTCAGGGCCACCGTAAGACGGCGCCTCACATCTGCTCTGAGGCCTTCAGGACCATCATCACACTCTGTCAGTAACACAAGAGTTTAAAGCTCTAGAAAACAGACAAAAATTGCTGACAAACAAAAACTAAACAGGTTATATTCTGGAAGCAACATCTCATCGGAGTAATGCGTTAAGCGTCACGGTTTCAAACCCCCGCCTTTCCCACAGAGACCAGCGGGACACAACAGCTGCCTTTTGATTATATACACACACACACGCACACACACACAGAGTTTTGTGTTGACTCTGGCCGTCGCTACAGACCAGCGTCCTCTCAAACCCCGACAGTCGAAACAGAAGCTGCGCTGCTCCTTCAGGCCTGCGAGGCGCCCCACCCCCAGCAGCCTGGCCACAGTCCTCCCCCCGGCTCTGACTCCGTCCGACCAATCAGCTAACCCGCTCGCTGACGGCAGTCCTCGACTCCACGGTCTCTTCCCGGCTGGGACGGGGCACGGCGGAGACGATGTCCTCAGGCAGCCTCGCCCTACCGTCGACACCAGCCACAAGACCAACCCCCGCTGCCCCGCTGGCTCCCGGGGGGGTGGGAGGCACTGACGTGCTGTTTGACTCTCTGTTCTCAGGTGCTGTGATCGGCTCCCCCCGCCCCTCGGCCCTCACACCCTCCACGCCGGCCTCTTTCCGCAGAAGCTGGCTGTCCCGGCTGGGCCGGGTGGTGCTCAGGTCCTGGGGCTCAGTCTGGTGAACGGGGACGGGATTGGTCGGAGTGAGGGTGGGGGGAGACGGGTGGAGTGCATGTGGACTAGTTAGCTGACGGGGGGGCTCAGGGTGTTGTATATGAA
This sequence comes from Oryzias melastigma, assembly GCF_002922805.2. NCBI lineage: Eukaryota > Metazoa > Chordata > Actinopteri > Beloniformes > Adrianichthyidae > Oryzias > Oryzias melastigma. The sequence goes on along the minus strand of NC_050518.1, from coordinate 25,171,100 downwards.
TCCTCTGGAACTGGGGCTGCACTTGAGAATGGAGCACAGACGGTCTGGAATGGGACAGGGGGTGTCTAGGCTGGGGTCTGCACTGCGGCTGGGTTTGGTGTTGCAGAGGGGGCTTTATCTGTGGTTGGGGCACTTCATGCCGAGATTGGGGTAGAAGCTGAGGTTGGGAAGAGGTCCTGACCTGGGGTTCGGAATGGGACTCCATCTGAATTCTGGACTGTGGAAGAGACTGTGTCTGGGAGGGGGTCCTGGAGTGAGGCTGGCCCTCAAGCTGTGATGTGGTCTGAGTCTCTGGCTGAGAATGAAGCTGGGTCAAGATTCGGGGTTGGGATTGGACTGAGGTTCTAGGCTGGGGCTGAAACTTGTGCTGGCCTTGAAGTTGGCCCCTGTACTGTGTTGGGGTCCTGGTCAGAGGTTGTGACGGGGCTCTTGGTTGGGGCTGAGACTGGGGTTGCGTTGGGGTCCTGGTCAGAAGCTTCGACTGGGATTGGACTGGAATTCTGCTGTGGAGTTGAGGCTGAAGCGATGACTGGGGTGGGGACTGTTGTCTCATCTGGGAATGGGTTTGGGGTGGAGCTTGTTTTAGAAGCGGGGGTGCTGTAGGGGGTTGGGTCTGTGACTGTGGGTGTCTGGTTTGCTGTGGATGAACCTGTGGCCTGGCTGTGGATTGAGACGGGTCCTGAAGCTGTGTTCTGTGCTGAGATGGGGAGTGGGCAGGTTTGGACTGGAGTTTCTGACTGTTAGACTGAGGGTGACTGTGGATTTGGGTTGGGAATCTTTGGGCTGGTGGCTGGGCCATGACGTGCCAGGCAGGGGAGGACTGGGGGACCACCTGTTGTGTTTGGGCTTGTGTCTGACCGGGAACTTGTGACTGAGGACAGAGCTGAGGCTCAGGGTGCAGTTGAGAAACACGAGGACGAGGCTTGGACTCAGACCCAGGAACGGATTTCGGTCCAGGAAGTGGCCCGGGTGCCACCTGCCGGGAGACTTCGGAGCTGGGCTCAGGCCCGCAGTGAGGTTTGACCTCTGGCCTTGACTTACGGGAAGAGTCTGGGTGTTCAGTGACTGGAGAGAGAACAGGACACGGCCGCTGGTCTAACCCTGCAGCAGAGGCCTGTTGGTGGCTTTGATGGTGGTGTTGGTGGTGTTTGTGAGGTGGTCTCTCCTTCCTTTTGTGGCTTTTGGCATGGCCAGTGCTACTTCTGCCACCTCCTCCTTTATCCTCAGCGACTTCTGGTTGTCTGCTGCCTTCATCCCCTGTCTTCTCCTTATGCTTCCGCCCCTTCTGTGTCTGCGGCCCACCAGTGCTCTTCAGTGACTGTGACTGGCTCTGTTCAGGGGGAGTTTCCTGAAGATCCAAACTGGAAGCCCTCTCTGTCGTTCCTCCCTCCTCCCCTCCCAAAGCTTTCACTTGGCTCTCAGCAGGAGTCACCATGGGCGTGTGAACACTCTCCACTTCCTCCACGGTCTCCCTTGTTTTGCGTTTTTTAATGGGCAGGGCGGTTTCCTGGACAGTTGGTTTGACAGAAGACTCCTTTCCAGCTCTCTGTTTGGCCTCAGCAGCCAACATGGCGGCGACGGCGTAGCTTCCTGCTGCCGAACTGCCAGACGATGCCGCAGAGGAGGTGGATGCTGTCGCAACTGCTGCTGCCGTGGAGGACGACGCCGGTTTTCTTCCACGTTTCTTAGAAGGCGGTTGAGGTGGAGGTTGGAGCTCCTGCTCAGACTTCCTCTTTCTGCCAGGGCGGGACTTGGAAGACGGGACAGGAGATGCCACCTTCAGAGGAATAAGCAAATCAGAGAGAAGCATTAGCTTTTACTTAAGGAGTAACACACAGAATGTAGTGACATCGCCTGACTTCCTTTAACCTGGTAGGGATGTAGAGTCACCTAGGTCAGGATACATGTATTTGGAAAATGTTAATTCAAACTCAAGTTCATTTTAAAGACTGCACAGCACAAAGACAGCAAGAAACGCTCCAAACAGGCACTCCGATACAACCCAAGATTCTGATAGTTGAGTTTCTGCATCAGTTTAATGAGGCTAAGCTTTGTGAACAGTACTTCTACGACGAACCATGTAAGTGACCAACAAGGTAATCTGTACTGTACTGAGCATCCAAGTGGATGACTGTCCCACACTGTGTATGCAGTCTAGAATGAGGATCATAATTGATGGTTATTAAACCAGCTGTACATTGGAAACATTTTTTGTGGTTTCTGGTGACATCTGCAGGAATAAAAAGGTAATTACACCCAAGTGTCAATGGAACAGTGTATTAATTTCACCACTAGAGGGCAGACAACATTTTCTATGCTTCTGTGGAGAAAAGAAGACTCTTGACGACATAGTGGGACAGCTACAGTTGTGTCTTTGGAAATGGCAGTGTTGTGCCAAGGCACATTCCCCCTGCCAGAATCTGTTTCCCTGCTCTCAGGCATTGTTGATTTGTTTTGTAAGGCTCATACTTTGTCCCAAACAGTGTTAATTGAAGGTAGACAATTACAACATACTTTATTCTGGAGCTTTGGGTAGTTTATTTGTCATTTTTGATTTATTTCCCCACATATTCTATGTTAAACAATGAGAGAGGGCACGGATTCTGTCGGGTCGCTGCTGATCTAGCCTACCAGAATCTTTCCCTCCAAAAACTTTGATGTAGAAGCAACTACTATTTATTAATTGTTCATTGTTACATATATAAAAGTATGATAAATATAAAAATATGACAAAAAACTCCCAAAAGTTTCAGAATAAAGTCTATCTGTGACAGTTGGGCAATCAGGAGGAAACCCAGATACAGGAAGAAAAAATCACTAGAACATTAAAGGCAAAGTCCAAGGGCTTTAATTTAGCCAAAACAGCTAGAATGTAACTGAAATCTTAGCATAATTTTTTTTCTCAAAATGTTAGCGGAATGGCATTATTACTTTCAACTTTACTACACTCTGACTCCATTTATAATAAAGTAACGATTAATCGACTATTAAAGTAGTCGTCGACTACTTTAATAGTCGATTAAAAGTTGATTAGTCGACTAATTGTGGCAGCCCTACAAATCAACGATGCCAGAGAGCAGGGAAACAAATTCTGGCAGGGGGAATGTACCTTGGCACAACACCGGTGTAGAAAGCCCTTCAGTGACAGGGAGCTTCTATAAGAATGTCTGCTGAAAGTATCTCACATAAACATCATTTTGGTCTGACGTTGACCAAAATTGATGATATTTCTGCATAACTGTACAAATGACACTCGGTCATTGAAATTGTTAAGAACAGTATTTCAGTGTTTATCCATTTTTTTCACCAAAATTGTCCCCCAGTCTAATGTTGAGTTCTTGATTTGGTCCTCTGCTACGAAAACTTTGAGAACCCTGTCGTACAGGATTAGCATGAGCAGATGGACAGCTGCAGTTCTCTGCAGGACGAGCTCTAAACCGCTCATTACAGAAGTGAGGGAGCAGAGCAGGTTACCGTGGTTCCAGTGGAGCTCTCTGCCTTGCCAATGGGCATTTTCACCAGGAGTTTGCCTGGGGTCCTCTCAACCACACGTTTCATGGCCACGCCCTCAGTAGCCTGGCGCACCTTTCCGCTACCTACGCACAAACAAAGACAGAACTGCCAGAGTCCAGGAACAGCTGATGCCGTTCAGCAGATCCAGGTTACTTCTTTTCGCCTGAGTACCTTTGGGGCGCCCACGGCCTCGCCCGGATGGCTTTACCACTTTTGGTTTTTTGGGAGAACGTTTTTCCCGCCGGGAGGGGCTTCCGCGACCAGTGACGGTGAAATCAAAGTCATTGGGGTCAGTGGTGGTGTCCCCGATCTTCTGGAAGTATGCCAAAAGCTCCACCTTGGAGCGAAACGCCTTTCCCTCTGAGCTGCAAGGCAGAAAAACCCAAACCCTGTCAGTGCTGCTGAGTTTACTGATTTGATTAGCATGCAGTGGGAGGAGCTTACTTGATCAGGTAAACGTCAAACTTTCCTGCGGAGCGTCCGGATTTCCTCTGCTTCAGTTTGCGGGTCCAGCCCTGTGGAAGTGTGGGGTCATCATACAGCGGCCCACGATCTCGAATGACTGAGCGCCGCTGCCTGGGAGATTCCTCCGATTCAGACGGGGGTCTTGGTTCTGAGGGACCGGCCTCTGGCTCAGCCTCCTGCAGGGAGGAAGAGGACTCTGTAGACAAAGTCAAGGCCCGGGGGCCGGATCCGGCCCTCCAGATCACTTTATTTCATTGTTATTAATGGCCCGAGTAATGTGGTCATTTCTAACTCGTATAATTTAGAAAAAATATATTTTTATGGTAAATATTGAAAGTTATTTAAGTTTTAAGTTGATTTATTCTGAAATAATATTACTGGCTTTTGTAGATCTATGTGTGTTTTTATGTTTATATATATGTGTATTATGTTAATATGCTACATGCAACTTTTTTTTTTCCTTTTTCTGGTGCCATGACAGATTCATTTATCCCTCTGGGATATGAATAAAGTTCGATTCAATTCAATTTTAGCTGGCTATCAGCTTCAGCGATTTCAGCTATTAGCTTCAGTGATTTGAGCTATTATCTTCAGCTATCTAGCATCTTCAGCAGTCAAATTCAGTTTACAGTATTCACACTAGCATCATCTCAGATAATGCTATTTATCTAGTTCATAATTATGTTAAAAAGTTTCTGTTTAAAAGTTTTGAAAATGTATTTTTAGAGTGTTCAATAAATGTTTATCCTGTTCGGCTGGGGTGTCATTGAGTTTGACATCCCTGCTGTAGACCCAAACCTGTTTAGACCCTTTTGGACTGTGCTGGCCCCAGTCGGGATGCATTTTTTACCTGGCTCTGTGCTGGCAGCCTTTTAGCTGAGTCGGTTCTGACCGCTCCCTGCTCGACATCAAGACGCTCTCGATGAGTCTTCTTGGAATGGGACTTGTCTCTGTTGGGAGCCTGGGGCTCGACTGGTCCCTCCGGGCTTCCTGGTTCTGGCTCCCTGAGGAACCCAAACATGATATCTGTTAACTTTGGTCCCACTGAGGAGGAACGCTGTTGGGGTTTTGACTTTTGATCCCTTCATCATGACGTTCCCCAGAGAGAAGTTGATATAAACAAACATGGCCGTCAATGACTTGCTTCTGGTTCCAATGACATGAAGTCAATTCAGTCGCCACTTTCTCCCAGTACGGATGCCGCCATGTTGGATCCAGACATCATCAGTGAGCAGCCATTGGTTCGACTAACTCTGAGTCAACATTTCTATGGCAACCACTTTCACCAATCAGGAGTGAGCCTGTTGGACGTCCACACCCCCACCACTTGAAAGCAGGCTCAGGAGAATCTGTCAATCAATTTTCGATGCAAGACCGCCCACTTTTATTGAGGCTTCTGATTGGTAAGTTGATAACTTGAATAACTTGCTCGACAGAAGAAATATAAAAAAGGATTATCAAGAACTATCAGAATAAGATACTGTATATTTCTCCAAGTATAACCATTGACTGTATATGACAGGAGTCTGCAACCTTCCACATGTAAAGAGCCAATCAGGTTAATTTCTCACCAACCACAACTCAGCAGGAGCCACAAAGTCTTAGAATAATAAGACGCACCTTTGTGTTTAAGTTATTTTTACTATTATGGTCAAAATCAACAAATTATTGTTTATGTGCATGAATAAAACTTTTCTGAATATGAAATCGGTTATAACTTTTGACATGACTCCCTTTCAAAATAAAAGACAGGATCACCTCAATGCAGTTAATGCTGTGGTAGGTGGTTCAGCAGTAATTAAAAAATGACTATATCCAGTTTATTTTATTGATTTTGTAGAAATTAATAAGTGCTAATTAGTGACCCTTACTGTGTTTTCCAAACCATATGGAAAATATAACCCTTGAAACAGTCCACTTTCTAATCCAGCGTGTTTGAATCTTGGTTGCGCTTACTGACCACGAGTGCGAATTGCTTGAATACTTATTTGTAAGTAACTATAGTATAAGCGTGATAATGCCATTTAATGTGTGCATTATCAATAATAAATGGACTTAGTGGAACCGTCAGAGGTGAAGCGGTTCCATGAATCTTATTTTAATTGTCGACTAATCACCAATTATTTTTTCAGATTAGTCGACTAATCGGGTCATGCACAAACTAGATGTAAAACAAACATCTAAACCACCAAAAGCTTTAAATTAACTAAAAACTATATATATAGCATTACAGGCAATAATGCTAGTGTGAATGCTGTAAGCTGAATTTGGCAGGTGAAGATGTTAGTGCTGAAAGCTGAAGATGCTGAAATTGATGGCTGAGAACGCTGAAGCTGATAGTCAGCTAAAATATCAGTTAAATGCCAAATTAGCCTAAAAATAAAAAAAAGCTAAAATTAGCTAAAACAGCTATCATGTGGCTGGAATATTAGCTAAACTCCAAAATAGCCTAAAAAAAACCTCAATTAATGCCAAAATAGTCCATAAATCTAGCAGAATGCCATTATAACTTTCAACTTTACTACACTCCTAATCCATATAATATAAAGTAACGACTAATCAACTATTAAATTAGTCATCGACTATTTTAATAGTCAATTAGTTGTTGATTAGTCGACTATTTGTAGGATCCCTATATACATGTAAGGGATAATGCCCGTCATCAGAAATTATTGGCATCCGCCTCATCCAGTAGATTCTGATAATGCACACCTCGTCAGGCATTATCCCTTACGGGCATGAGATTAAAAATGCGCTTTGCTTTAACCATGACAGTAATAGAATATTCCCAAGAAAGAAAGAATGGTGTCGTTGTCAACAGAGCAACACGGGAGCGCTGCGTCACACTACTACAAGTTTCCCAACAAACTGTTGACTCCAGGAGGATGATGGATTCAAGATTCTTCCCATCTGATTTCTGAGCTGGATTTGTCCCGCACCCCCCGGGTTTAAACATCTGTGTCTGAAACTGTGTTGCTGGTCTGTTGGCGCATTAATCAATCCAGCCCCCCAGCTGAAGTCGGGGTACTTCAATTATCTGCACAGTCAGCGCTTCCCCCCTCATCGTCAGGAGCCACAATGCTGAAGGACGCAGAACCCAAAATCTGATTTTTTTTGTCCTGAATTCTGATCTAAACAAGTGGAGAGCATCACCTTTCAGTTTGTCTTTAGTCTTTGTGTCACCATCTCTTTCTGCTGCTGTTTGTCTTTCTTCTTCCTGAATGTCTGAGTCTCTACGTAAAGCTTCTCCAGCTCTTCCTCCTCCGTCAGGAGCTCCTCTACCTCGCACTCAAACCTGCTGCTCTCGTCGCGATCGTCTCATTCCTGATTGGCTGTTTCCAACATGGACGAACAGGAACAATGAATAAGAGAACACACATCTACACACAGCTGACCGCAGCTCTGTAGAAAGAGCGTGACAGCATGTATGTGCTGCACGCTCTTAAGAACTTCAACGTTTTCATGCATTCACACATTTCCCCGACGCGTTGTACACTAAAATCCAAACTCAGCTTTAGAAATAAGGTCTCAGAACAAACAGACTGGAAGAAAAATCTCATTTTCTGACCAATCCTGAAACAGAAACACCAAAAAGACTGAATGCTTTAGGAAACAAAAACCAGAAGACAAATTGAAACAAAGCTCAGACGTAAACACAGACCAGAAAAAACAGAAACTTGAGTCAATTCCACCACAAAACATAGACTGGAGTAGAGACCAGAATCCTGATTATCCCAAAGTCAGTAATTTGAAGAAAAAAAAGGAGGGGGGGGGGCATTAACTGTATATGAGAACTGGACTGAGTGAGTGTGCCATCACCCATAGAAAATGACTTGCTCCAGGGTTCAAGAAAAGGAAGTCAATTCAGTTGCCTTTTTCTTTTGCAATACAGCCGTGTTGAAACCAGACATTAGTCGCGTTTCCATTAACTCTGAAATTTCGCAAATTGGAATTTCGATAATAAATTCTCCTAATGGAAACGCCACAATTTCTAAACAACTGGCTTTTTTCTAAAAAGAGTTTTTGCACTGAGAGGAGGTGGTATTTGGGATGTATCGAAACAGACATTTTTCGCAAAACTGTAATGGAAACACTTTTTTCTAAATAGATCCGCTTCTCGGTATGAAGTGTCTGCTCTGAGCGGAGCGCTGCACAGCCGGCGCACCGAGAGGTCCCACGGCGTCACAGCTCTTTAGAAACTGCGGGTCATACGGAATCGCCAAACTCCTCCTCCTTTCCTCATCACTTCATGTGCAGACGCACTTTTGCAGCTTGGAGCCTGAAGTCTCATGAGTATGAGAGCCGTGACAGAAACTTGAATTTATGATGTCGTGTTTTCAAACAGCAGAAAAACCTCCAGACGCTTCCCTGTTAGAGTTCTTTTCTTTTACCCGCTGAACAGACTTCTCTCTCTTCAGAGTCGAGCTGAGCTGCACGCGCCCCAGAAAGAGCTGTGACGTCACCCAAATGAACCTTTTAGTGAATCAAATAAAAAAAATACTTGTTCTCATTCATCGCCCTGTTTTTAATGACTTATCGCGTACGTTGGTTTGTGCTTTATCGCAAAATTATGATTTAATGGAAACTGTCATTTCGAAACTCCTAAAATTTCTATAAAGTTTTGCGCAAATGTGTGATGGAAACGCAGCTACTGTCAATAAGCAGTGATTGGTCCAAGTGTGTCTGAGTCGACGTTTCTATGGCAACCACTCTTGCAAATCAAGAGTGAGATTGTTGAGAGGCCACGCCCCTACCACTGAAAGTGGGCTCGAGGTAAATCCGTCAATCAAATGTTCTGAATGTTTGACGTGAGACCTCCTACTTTTATTGAGGCGTCTGATTGGTCAGTTTATACCTTGAATATCTATCAATAAAGAAATACAATGTCTTGAAAAATTAGGTTTATCAAGAACATGTTAAAAAGGTTTTTAAGAAAGGTTATTCGGACAAAAAGAATGACCGAGTGACAGCTGTTTATTGTTCCATGGAAGTCTATGGGATTTTGGCTCTTCCTGTTCAGAAGGCCAGGGGGGAGGAGTCACTCAGTCCAGTTCTCCTATGCAGTCAATGACCAGAACATGGGGTAGAATCTCAGACCACTGCCAGACCAGAACAGAGTCTGAAGTCAAACACACATGAAGAATCAGAGACTGATCTCGATCAAAACAAATTAAGGAACAAAAGATAAAGCCGAGCACTGGAAGGGACCAAATCCCCATTCCAGACTACTGTGTAGCAGCATGGGTGTGCGTCTGTTTGTGAGTCTGCATGTTTTTCTTTTCTGAGTGTGTGGCTGTTTGTGGGTGTGAAAATGAAAGAACACAAACAGGAAGTGATGAACCGGATTCACTGCACATGCACACATCGTGTTGCTTATAGGCACTAAAAGGCGATGCTTTTTCTGTGGTCTCATGCAAACGCGTTTCTGGTTTCTGGTTCTGGAAGACCAACGTCCCGTTAAGTCTGGTTCAAGTCGAGTAAAATCTAACAAAAATTGGATAAAACAAGTTTAAAATTAGGTTCAAGTTGTGCACATTTAAGATAAAGTTAAATTAAAACCTATAGCATTAAGTCTGGTGTCTAGGTGAGGTTACCTTTGTGAGGGTCTGGTTAAATAACTTTTAGTAGGCATGCGCGATTGTACAGCTTAGGCACCGGAACTGTCTGCAAGATAGTGTACATGCAAGTACATATAGTGATATTATGGTCCAGAATTTTGTCTTTAACTTGCTTCTGGAATTTTTTCGATCCATGGAGTGTAAGCTAGGAAATTTTGCAGACAAAAATTTCAATTCACAAAACCACTCGTCAGTTTTTTAAGGGACGTTGGTTGTCGTCTAATTTGGTTACTAGTCAATTACTGTTGTTGTTTTCTCCATCTCCAGCAAATTTAATGAGAAAATAACAAGTAGCAGATACTGTATTTATGTTCGCAAGCCTCCGTGTCCAAGAACTGAACGCTGAAACATGAGGTCACGTGACCAAATTTAGCCAGCTGATTGGCTACAGCTAGTGCTGCCACAAACTCTTACTTTGATGGTCGACTAATCACCAATTATTTTTTCAGATTAGACGACTAATCGGGTCATGCAAAAACTAGATGTAAAACACACATCTTAACCATAATTAGCTTTAAACTAACTAAAAACTAGATATATAGCATTACCTGCGATAATGCTAGTATAAATGCTGTAAGCTGAATTTACCCACTGAAGATGCTAGTGCTGATAGCTGAAAACGCTGAACCTGATAGCTGAAGCTGCTGAAGCTGATAGCTGAAAACGCTGAAGCTGATAGCCAGCGAAAATATTAGTAAAATGCCAAATTAGCTTAAAAAAATAGAAAGAAGCCAAAACAGCTAGCATGCAGCTGAAATATTAGCTAAACTCTAAAACAGCCTAAAAATAAAAAAAAGCCTAAATTAGCCAAAACAGTTAGCATGCAACTGAAATATCAGCTAAACTCCAAATTGGCCTAAAAAAACTGAAAAAATCGTAAATTAGCCAAAAAACTAACATGTAGCTGAATATTGGCGAAACTCTAAAGTAGCCTAAAAAAACGTAATAAATGCCAAATTAGTTCAAAAAGCTAGCATAATGCTAATATAACTTTCAACTTTACTTTTCTGCGACTCCATATAATATAAAGTAAAGACTAATCGACTATTAAATTAATCGGCAATCAGTCGACCAATCGTGGCAGCCGTAGCTGCAACCAATGTCTACAAGCATACAGGAGCAGATTTCTGTATTGTTATTGGATAATATGGAAATTAATATTGATTTAATACCAAATTTATGATTTATTTCTTGCAGTTCCTTTGACTAGCTTTGCAATGATATCTCCCTTTTGTTGATTGGACAAGTAATGAGAAAGTTATGACACTTTGAACATTCTTATTTTTGTTTCTGGTCACAAAAATGTTGGAAATGTCTCTTTTAGCCCTTTCCGGGGATATAGAGATCAGACCAATCCACTAAATTTTAACATTTTAGTCACATACCAACTTATAGTCTCATTAAAGTTTGTTGAATCCATAACAAAGTTTGCAGACAGTGTGGTCAAAGTCAGGCTAAAGTCAGGTTCACCTGCAATGACAGACGCGGCACAGTCCACACAGGGATGAGCGCGCGGGAACACGCGTATGTGTGTGCGGGGGGGCAGGTCACTCGCCACCCCTCCTTCTTTCCTTAAAAATACCGCGCGTGCGTGCGTGCGCGTGCAAGCTCAGAACCTAGCAGCCGTTAGCTGGCTGGCTGCACGCTCCGCGCGGCGGGTGGAGCCGCTGCCGCTAAGCAGAGGGGGGCGCTAGGCTCGGACACTCCGCCGGCGACCTCCGGGCTTCCTGTGGAGTTGTACTGAAGTGAACCGGGGAGGGCAGCGCCAGGCAGCGGGCTAGGCTAAAGCTTAGCTCGGCTCAGCTAAAGTACGGACTTAGCAGCAAGTTGGTGACGTATTCGCGCTAACCCCGCTCCGCGGAGAGGGCCCGGGGTAAAAAACAACGCACTTTGATTTGGATAAAACGCTTGAGAGTCGGGACTAGTGGAGCCGCGCGCGGTGGCGCTGTGACGGAAGAAGAATATAAAACACTTACAGCCTCTCCTCCGCGCTCTCCACAGCGGCCATTTTTATTTAAATAAATAATTTTATATAAAAAAAAAGACCAAACAGCCCCTCCACCGCACCCCGCCCCCTCCGTCACAATACACATCGCGAGATCTGCGCTCACTAAGGTTGAATGAAGCTGCGCATTAACGTTGTGGTCTCGCGAGAAGTGAACTCCATGACGAAGTGAGGGGCGTTCAGGGTCAGCTGGACTGTGGGAAAAATAAACGGCATAAACCCGCTTTTAGAAAATACAAAGACCGATTTATGGTCAAAAATCAGCCATATCAGTTTGTAAAAAGTCATCACCGGACTGAAACTTTGAAGTCACGATAGACCGCATGATAACAACAATATGAGCACTGGGATAAGGACAAAACTATGTTTGTTTTTGCCTAATTTTAATTTCAAGTGGACTTTTTACTGGTATAACGAATCTTGTGCCAGAGAGGTTTTTGTCATCCCTGGTTAGAATCAACCACAAAATAGAAATATGTGCTTAATGGAGTACACTTTGAAGATGCTTAGGTGTGTGATTTAAATGACAAATTTGACATTTGAAGCTGACATTACACTCACTGAATGTTACCTAAATGTTTCACTCTTAATCCTAAATTAGCAGAAGCATTTGGATTAAATAAAAAATCTGACAAAATATAAAAGCTGTTCTGGCTTTTTAAAAAAATAAACTAACTGAAAAAGATAAAACATTATTGTATCAATGTAAAATCAAAAATTTCCAATAACTGATACAATTGCTTTTATTGATGCTAAATTATGCCTATTTGAATGATTTACAATATTGTTTTTGTACATACATTAAAAAGAAAAAACTAACAGGATGCCTAAAATGCTTTTGAGTCCCACTGATATATTTTCAAAGCGTTCCAAGTGGTCTTTTAATTATGATTAGGCTAAAATCTAAAAAAAAAAATAAAAGTTTTGTTTTTTACGACATGGATTCTGCAGAACAGGAGGCGTTCATTAGAACACACCTCTTTTTGGGTGGGAGTGTTGGAATGCAGCAACCCCGCCCCTCCTTCCCGTCACCCATAACTGAGGTCTCTTTTTACCCACTTTCAGCCCCTCACACCCCTAAAATAGCACCAGTGGTACTGCAGAAATGGTGAGCAATATTGCCGCCGTCCAGCCGTCCAGTTTTGATCCAGATACCACCTCAGACGGGGAAAACAAAGACGTTCATGTATAGCACATGTCAAAGTCAAGGCCCTGGGGCCGGATCCGGGCCCCTGGGCAATTCTATCCGGCCCTCCAGTTCATTTTATTCTATTGTTATTAATGGTCTTGTGCTTATTTTTAACTTGCATAATTTTGACAACATATATTTTTATGGAGAGTAAAATATTGAAAATGATCGTAGGTTTAAGATGATTTATGCTGGAATAATTTTCCTGCCTGTTTTTTTTATAATTATGTTAAAAAAAATGTGGTTTTAAAATTTAAAATGTATTTTCTGCTAGTTTTTGGACTATTTGGCACTTACTAAGATTTTTTAGGCTATTTTGAAGTTTAGCTAAAATTTCAGTTACATGCTAGCTGATTTGGCTAACCTATTTTTTGTCATTTTTTAGGCTAATTTGGCATTTAGCTAATATTTTAGCTGGTTATCAGCTTCAGTGTTTTTAGCTATTAATTTCAGCATTTATAGCTATCAGCACCAGCATCTTCAGCGGTCAAATTCAGTTTACAGCATTCACACGAGCACTATTGCAGGTAATGCTACATATCTAGTGCATAATTATGCGAAAAAGTTACAGTTTTAAAGTTTTAAAAATGTAGTTTTATAGTGTTCGATAAATGTTTATCCTGTTCAGTCCGCGATCGATGGGTTTTGGCCTCTTGTGCGATTGAGTTTGACACCCCTGATGTATGGGGTCAAACTTGAATCAGCTTTAAAAAAAAATGAAAAACTAGATTGTAAATTTAAAAAAAACATTAAATAGTTTTAAATTTAAATGTAAACTTAAAGGAATTATTGAAAATTTGAGAAATAACATTGTAAATTAAAAAATATTTTTAAAAGAAATGTTGAAAATGTAAAAAAAATATAAAGAAAATTTGAAACTTGAATGTAAAAAAACTTTAAACCTTAAACTGTTACCAAATGAAAAATATGAATGATTATTTATAACAACTGCTGGTCTGTATTTTCAGCTTTTTGTTTTTCGTTTCTTTCCATTTCCTCGTTCAATCCTCAGTACTTTTCTACACGGTCCGTCAGCGCTCAACAGTCCCGTACACACATTCATACATTGATGGCGGCTCCGCTGCTGCACACTGGTGTCAACCTCGACCACCAGAAACAAAGTCGGGTTCAGGATCTTTCCCATGGACACCGACAGCATGGGCAGGAAAGGCGAGAACCAAACCTAACAGAGCTAACAACACAAATTGCTGTTGAGCGTATGGAAGACGGACTGCATGGGGGAGAGGCTCCTTACCAGAAAAAAGAGTGGTGAAGGTAGACCCCCACCCACCCACACCCACCCACACACCTCCAGCCTCAGGTTCCTGAGGAAGAACACTTCCTCTCTGCTACTTCTTCATACGGTTTTTCAGCGAGGACTGCACTGCTTCATCCAGCAACATAATTCACCTGAACTCCGAACAACCTGTCAACAGTTTCTTCTAAAGTGCTCACCTGACACCCCCCTCCCACCCCAACACTTGACTTGGAGTCTTCTACCAGGTCCTCTCCAGAGCAGCGTGATGCTCCTGCAGGAGGAGGAGCTGCTGAAAGGATCATCTTCTCCAGAGGTTTAGAGGTTAAAATCTGTTCTCCCAGATTTCATTTATAGTAGAAAAATGAACCACTTTTCTTTCAGGAGTTCAGTCGTCATTGCATATTATCTCTGCTTATCTTTAATCGTTCAGATTCAAATCAAAGATATTGGGTTTTTGTGTGCTGCAGGTCTAAATGATGGAGCTGAAAGTTCATCTTGACTTGAACAGGCTGTTAAATTCTGTCATTATCCAGGTCAGCTGTTTTTAGGCCAAAGCTCAGATGAGCTCTTCTTCGGTTCAGCTCTGTCTGTCTGCGATCAGCTGGTTTGCTTTCGTGGTTTTTTTGTGTGCAGGCTGACGACGGCCCTTCCTGCACCCCCGGCATGGCGTGGGAGTTCATTGATTAACCTATACGGAGTCTTTGGAGTGGGACCAGGCTCTGCTTCCTTTGGGGGCATTAAACCTTTGGGTTGGATCCAGTTGCCCTCTGGTTTGGTTTATTTTGTCCCCCTGTGGGGTTTCATAAAACGGTGTTGTCTTATAGTCTCCCCCCCCCGATGAAAAAAAACAGTTTTTTTCGTTTTTAAAATGTATATGTGGCATTTTTCTTCTGAAGGAGAACAAATATGATAAGAAATCATTACAGCATTTCCGAGTGTTCATAAGGATTTAGATCAGAGTCATGGACTTAGAGACACTTGGTGGATGATCTCTGAGTTTAATCATTGAAATAAATGAAGCTGAAAGGGTGACGAGCACATCGACTGAAGTTTGGTCAGGCCACCTCAACAAGATCAGCGAGGAAGACTGAGAACAGTCCGAGAAGCTACAGACAAACCGAACGAACAGAAGGTCAGTATGCAGCACCTCACACGATCCGCATGAAGCTGAAGGCTTGGACTCTGTCAGAAACGAGTGGAGCCAGACCTGCAACCTTCAGGAGAGGTAGAACTCTACTCCAAAAACAGGAAGTCACAGACTGAGCTTTCACGGCAGCTCCCCCTGATGACAGCTCAGGAGTCGGCCCCAGAGGAATCCCTGCTGTCAAACCTGAGAGGAAGTCTTCACCCACAACTTCCTGTTTTAAAATAAAAGTTTTTTAGCTGTCAGACTTGAACAGTGGAGGCCCGTGAAGGTTTCTGGACCTCTGTGCCGCCGTCGTTTCATGAGCTTGTTTGTTCACCAGGGGGCGCCAAGTGGTTCCACTGATACCTGAACGTCTTCTAGTAAAATGGTCCGACGGACTAGTCTTTTTTACAAGGACAGCTCAGATGTTCACCCTGAGGAACTCCTGTTACACCAGCCCAGCCTAATTCAGCAGGTTTCAGTGATGATGCTGAGAGTACGTCTGCTGACAGCCGGAGAATTTGATTTGATCAACGGGGATCAATGCAGAAGGGTCATTCATGAATTTCTGTTTTCTGTGTTTCACAGCTTTTACAGACATTTCAGAATTGTGAGGTTCACTATGCTCACATGTTGTAACATGTGTTGCGTGGGGGGGGGGCACAACACCCAAATGAGGAACAACACATACCAAATATGTTCATTTACATGTTTGAACACAAAAAACAAAACAGAAAACAAATAATTAAGAAGTAAAAGAATTTATATTTTTGATTGTCTAGTTGTTGTTTTTTACAGATTAAAGTACAGCGATGTTTAAATCAGAAGGAGGTCAAAGACAGACAATTATTAATGACCTACTCCAATGAAAATGATGTCTTGTAGTATTTTTCTCACGATGGAGGACATGTATTTGGAAAATTAAAGTTGAGTTTCGGAGTATTTCTTTATTCAAATTATTGTGAACCATGAGCAGATGAAAAAATGTTTGAAAAAGCTTGTAGTCGTGACATGGGTCTCGTGTGCTACAGTCGATGGGCCACAAACTTCCTGATCTGCTCCATTCTGATCAGCCATTAACACTTCCATCCACTCTTCTGGAATAAGGTGTAATGTTATAACGCGATCGCCACCAGGAGAAGCAGAACAATTATCAGAGCTTCTCTGTTTGAGAATCCATGTGACACTGCATGCTATTAACTACCTCATTATTATTTCACTAATACATTTTACAGTGTGAACTGTATGAGATTAACATGAAAACCTTCAATTTAAATGCATATTAATAATGTATTTTCTAACAAATGTGTCTAAATGTGTAAATCGTGTAAATTAAAAATTAAATTAAATTGAGAGGATCAAAATGATTTTAAAAATCAGAATCGAATTAATCCAGGCTCTGGTGAATAAAATCGGTTCTGGAAATTATCGCTGATAGCCAGCCCTAAGGACAGCTGCTGTGTGACGACTGCTGGATGATTGTAGCACTGAGACTGGTGAAGAAAGCTGGACAGGTGATTGCTTCTTTTTGGATTTCTCCTGTCTGATCTGCTTTTACAAGTAAACATTTTTAATAGTATTGAGAAAAAGGAAGATTAGGGGGTGGAGTTTTGGACACTTGCTGTCTGTGACACATGCTGATGTCAAAACCAGAACACTTTGTTATGCAGACAAATGTGTATGTGTGTGTGTGTGTGTGGGGGGTGGGGGTGGGGGGAATCCGGTGGCTCTCATACAGAAAAAGTCAAATTAACTCAAAATTATTTAAATTAATAAAACAAATAAATTATAAATAAGCTATAATAACTTAAAATAATTAAAGTTGATTAAAATTAAATTAATTAAAATATGTTTTAACTGAAATTATTAATGATATTAAAATAAATTATAAATACGCTTTAATAACTTAAAATAATTACAATTAATTCAAATAAAACTAATTAAAATGAAAAAGTTAAAGTTACTTAAAATAATTAAAATTAATGCAAATTAAATGATAAATAAGTTATAATCACTTAAAATAATTAAAGCTAATTTAAATGAAATTAATGAAAATTAAATTATAAATATGTTTCAACATATAATGATTCAAAATTATTAAAAATATTTAAACTAAATTATAATTTTTTACTAACTTAAAAAATAAAATTAATAATAAGTTATAATAATGTAAAATTATTGCAATCAATTAAAATTAAATTATTATTAAGTTATAACAACTTAAAATTATTAAAGTAAATTAAAATGTAATTAATTCAAATTAAATTATAAATAAGTTACAACAGCTTAAAATTCGACATTGTGAACCTGTTGGTGATGCTTTTAATTTGATAGCCTCCACCGGATGTGGATCTTTTGTTTTAATGAGCTGAAAGAGCCCCACGGCCGGAAGTTCAGATTCAGAATTTCTGAGCTGAAAGGAAATTCGGGTGGGTCCCGGGCGGCTCCGGTTCATGCGTAGGGTTTGGACCACCTTCCCGCCCACTTTGTTCCGAACAGGAACCGAGCCCAGAGGAAGAAGACATGTCCGGGGACTCACTGCGGGGGGTGTTCCTCCACAAACTGCCCCCCTCTGTGCTGGTGGAGTTCTGCCGGCTCATGGACGGGCTTTCGGACCTAGACTGGACCCGCTTTGGTAAGTCGGAACCAGAAGTTTGTGCTTGTTGTTGGGGGCTGAGGGCGCAGCAGGTGGGCTTCACGCTCCACGCGCTCGGCTGTGGTCACGTGACCGACTTGTGACGTCGCCTGGTGTTCTTCTCATAGCGCTTCTTCAGAACGTGAGGGGGGATTCCGTGTTGACATGATCGTCTGATAATCGAGGTTCCCTTCGTGGTTGTTTGTTGTTGTTTCTGCGGATCACTACAGATCTTATCGATCGTTTCAGGAAGTGTTGTGCAACACGTGACGCGCAGCGGGCGCGTGCCCCAGTCCTGAAAAAATCCCACATATCCCCATCATTCCCTGTTCCCCTTCAGACCAAACCCCTGAGGCTGGAACTTCTCTGTACTTCCCGGTGTTTCAGAAGAAAAAAAGCCACCTTTGTTTCAAACTTTTGTAACTTTATCACAGCCTGGAAGAACACTGACAGGGTACATGTACTTAAATGTATATTTATATTCTCTTTTGGTCTACTGTCAAAGATTCTCAGTGCTCTTTTCATTATGATAATGCTGTTTTTAGCCAAAATCTAAAAACCTCTGTCGTTTTCAAAGACATAGTTTCTGCTGAGCGGCAGGAGTTCATTAGAAATTCATCTCTGAGGATTTGTCCTAAGTTCCCCCCTAACTAATAAAAAACTATACAGTGCAGGACTGTGTACTGTCCTGGATTTTAAAGATAATTCGGACACCATGCTCACTACTTTTCTTTAGTTTTTCTAAAGGCAGGATATGACATCACCGATTCCACAAAGTCAAAATCGAATCAGAACGGACATTTCTCGAGTTTTATTTATGACTCCATTGTGTTCCGATGATGAAAACGTGGATGGTTTGTTAAAAAAAATAATTTAAACACGTTTTTTGCTCAAAATTGTTCAGCCGCAATGCATTGTGGTCTATATTTGCTAATCTAGTTAGCATAATGCCCGCTAGTTTTCTAGTGCACTTGATTTTTGAATTAGTAGATTCGAAAACCACTAGAAAATGGCGAAGGCATTATAAAGTGAGGAGGAGGGGGGGGATATTCGGACACAGCTTAAGTTGGGACTGTCGGCGTTGAGTACGCCTGCGCTCATTTCCCATCATCCCTTTGTTTACGTTCTCTCCTGCTAGCTTACAGCCTCTCACGTTCTTAGCTAAGAATACAGCTGCAGTATCAGAGCTTTCTATTCCAGCTCAGACGAGGAAAACTAAGACGTTCATGGATCTATTTCATAGAGTTAAATTAAACATGGATAATTTTAAGATTTAACAAAAAGTTAAATATTTGGGAGTTATTATAGATAAAAAGCTAACTTGGAATTCACAAGTCAACAATGTCAAACTAAAAAAACAAAAGTAGTTGCAGTACTACACAAAGTCAAATGGTTCTTAGACAATAATTCACTGTATCTACATGTCGTTCTGTTCTGATACACACGAAGGATTTCTCTTCCTCCCACAACTACAGGTCTGCAGCCGGATGGACTTCTGGGGAGGTGAAGTCAGAGCTGGGTTAGTTTTGGATCTGCTGGATCTAGATCTCATTTTGGTTCAGGGGTCATCTGAAATGGGTCGGACCAGTAACATAATCACAGAATAACCAATGGTCAGCGTCTTAACTGTAGCTTTGTTTTTGTTTTATTATCACACATTTATTTACAGAGGCCAATGGATTAAAAAAATGCATTTTACAAAAAACATGTTTGTTCAATTTTGTATATTTTACATCTGACCCTGAAGCAATCCTGAAAGTAAACTCAAGAGGGAGCTACAGAAAAGCATCAAACACTCTGTCTAAAATATAAATGTGCAAATCAATGAAAAATTAAACTAAATTAAAGCCTCGAGCGGCGTTGGATGACACGTGCCATGAGCTTTTGTTTGCGTATTTCAAAATATTTTTCCCTAGGTGTGATAAAATTTTGAGGTACTTTTCGTTCATATGGCGGAGGTGAAATTTTGGCTCAAAGGTAGAATGTTAAAGCAAAAACAATATGGTCCTTGCAGTCAGTAGACCATAATTAAACTGCATCTCACCCATGTGCCACCTGCTTGCAAAGAAATGCTGTTTATTTTTTGATCTCTTGTTATGCTGGTTTTGTTTCCTTTGCTCCCTCTAGTGGCGGTTTTGCACATTGTGTCCATTTCTCTAATGAACCATAACTCGCCACAGAATGGGCTAGAAACTTGATTATTTTTCACAACCTCCTTATATTTTTTTCTCTTCATGACTGGGTTGGATGAAACCATCTGATGCATATGTTTGACACTCCTGCTCTAGACGCAGACGAATGTCTGCTCATTTGGAACAGCAGATTTGACTCATAGTCCAAAGACAGACGATGTACGGTCCAGCATTTTGATCAACTCTTTGTCTCATAAAGAGGTAATATAACAGCTCTATAAACGATAACAGGAGTTAAAGAAAACATCTGTCAGTATTTCTATGATAATATATTTAAAGTAACAAACTCAAAAACTTTGATTAAATATTTACATTTTCCTAACAAAAACTCAATTTTCATTGGAGTCAGTTTTTTAAAGACCGCTAGCAGCGCTTTGAAAATAGATCAAAGGATGATCCAACTTTAAAAAAACCAGAATTACGAAACCAAAACAGAGCTCTAGACTACATTGTTGCACTGGTTGCATCGGTGCGCCCTACTTTTTGTTCTTAGGGGCACGAGCGCGAAGGTTTGGTGCACACATCTTCTTATTGCATTTAACTCAGCACTTTTACACGGTCACTTTCCTTTTTAGTTGCTGTCAGTATCAACATTAAGACTTGATATTGGTTAACGTACAAACTGGTAAACATAAAGCTCTTTATTTAAAACATTATGTTAAACTACATTAAAAAGTCGACACTTAAAGACCCACTTCAATGAAACTTGTGTTGTTGATGTTTTTATTATATTCTTGTAGCATTTCTCTGATGATAGAGGACGTGTAGAGAAGAATTTCACATTAAAACTGAATTTCTGAGTATTTTTTTTCTACAAATCTAAACACACAGTTTGAAAAAGCTTCAATTTGTGAGCGCAGGTGAAGTCTCCATACTGATGGATTCACTTACAGACAAATAGATGTTCATCTTTGTTTTCATGGTCTGAGCTGGAATCTGGATCAGAACTGTTTGATGGATGGGTCCTATAATGCTCACTGGGCTGTAAGCTAGTGGGAGAGCGAGTAAACAAAGACTCCTGCCGCTCTGCAGAAACTATGTCCTAGAAAACAAGTTTTTAGATTTTGGTTAAAGACAGCAGAATCTTAATGAAAAGAAGGAGAAACGCGGAGCAAGCCGCTGAGATGTGAATCCAGGTGTTGCTAAAATGAACCGTTACACCCCTAACTTCTGTTTCGGTCCTGGTTCTGTCTCCAGCCTCGGCGGTCCTCAAAGACCAGAACGACGTGCGCCTGTGTGAGCGGATGATGAGGCGCACAGACTGGGTGATGAACCAATGGGGGAACAGGAACGGGCGCGTGGGCGAGCTGCTGGACCTGCTGGACGCCCTGCAGCTCTTCAAGCAGAGGGACGTCATCCTGGCCTGTGAGCGACCTCTGACCCCGCAGCAGCCCCCCGTACCGTACGTCTGTCTGAACCTGTCCTCTGCAGGTGTGACGGAGGTGACCCCCCCGCCCCCTCTTCCTCCTCCTCCACAGTATAAGTCTGTTCCAGCCTTCAAACCAGCTGAGGCTCCGCCCACAGGTGCGTGCTCCCATCTTCCTCCGATCAGCTCCTCTGATTGGACAGCGAGGATGACTTCTTCTCTTCATCTGCAGCTGACGTTTGTCCAGCAGCTCTGCCGGGGCCGGCCCCGCCCCCCCGCACCCTGCTGTCAAAGGTGCAGCCTCAGGTACAGACAGCAGTTCAGACGGCCCCACCCCCCCGGGAGGGATTGGATTCTGTTACGAGTCATTCCTCTGATAATCCTGAACAGGAAGTACTGCGCAGTGACGTGGTCCCGCCCCCCTCCTCTCTGCCGCCCTGCAGCACCAGTGCAGTCATGTGCTGGCCGTACGAGGAGGTGCATGCTGGGACACGGGGGTTTTCCCCCGCCCTGCAGGTGGGTGAGGGGGGGTTTGGTGTGGTGTACCGGGCCTGCCTGAAGAACGTGGACTGTGCCGTCAAGAGACTGCGTCAGGTCAGCCGTTTACCCCTCCCCGGTCCAATGAAGACCGGTTCTGTCCTGTTTGGTTGGTCAGCTGCATCATCAGAATCGGTGCAGCTCGACTCCTCTGATTGGCCGTGTGTTTGCTGGCAGGACGGCGTGATGGACTGGACCCAGCTGAGGAGGAGCTTCCAGACGGAGGTGGAGAAGCTGTCAAAGTGAGTTCACAAAATGTGTGAAGAGAAATGTGTTCATTTGACGTCCAGCCGGATGTGTGTCGGGGTGGGATTATATAAGTTCGTTTCCTCTCACTCCCTTTCAAGGGATCTATAATCGATGCCTACTGTCTGACATATCTTTGTACGCATATTAACTTTTGTTGATTGAATTACACTTGCATTATTCTTGCCTTGATTGCTTGAAATAAACCATTTCAAATAAGAAAAATGTGGGAGGAGCTACTGACTGACAATTTATTCTGTTCGCTACACGGAGCGGCGTCTGTGAATGTCTCGTTTACAGCACATGGAAGACACGGATGATGTTTAGAGATCAGGTGTATCTACTATGAAGAGTTCTACAAAAGCATCAGTAATCCCGTCTCCGTGTCTGGGTTCATGAGATCATTCAGAGACTCTCCTGGCTCCGCCCAACAGTACCCAGGATAGGCTCCAGCAACCCCAAAAGGGATGTAGCGGGTTAAGAAAATGCAAGAAAAAAGTAACAGCTCACTAGCCTTGACGGTTTTCCAAAACCTGATTCTCCCGCCGCGTGTGGGAGGAGCTTCCGTCAAAAACCTTTCTGGAACTCGTCATAGAGCACACGGATACTTAGAGCAGCAGCTGTCCTGCAGACGCTGCTCCTTCAACAGAGAAAATGCCATCAGGGGAAGGCAGTACGGCAAGCCAAAAGGGTCAAAAATCACCAGGAAAAGCATAATAATAATATATTGTTTGAAATGTTCCCACAGTTAGTTTCAATACTACATTTAAAACCCCCAAAATAATGAAAGTTTAATTTGAACTTTTTTATTTAAGATTTAATCTAGACATTGTGGGGTGGGGGGAGGGGAAATATTGCATA
>NC_050518.1:25147876-25148067 GCF_002922805.2 Oryzias melastigma | reverse complement strand
AGATTAAAAAAAGGTTGTTAAAAATAAAAAATGACTAATCGACTATAAAATTATTAATCGAATATTTTAATAGTCGATTAGTCGTCGATTATTCGACTATTCGTGGCAGCCCTACCAGATAGTAGTTCCCTCAGTGATGGTTCCTGACCTGCTGGAGCAGTTACATGGTGGACCAGCTGCTGCTCACTTTT
>NC_050518.1:25145885-25147853 GCF_002922805.2 Oryzias melastigma | reverse complement strand
TTTGCGTTAACAAACTTTTTTTTTCCTTTAAAAAAAATAGAAGTTCTGAGTTCTAGTCATAGAGAAACGGGCCAGAATAATTTCAGACTGTAGAATTCCAGCCAAACTCGGTCTCCAAGCAGGAAATGCGAGGCAGACACCTGATTGGATAGAATCTAGACCAATCAGCAGGCTGTTTGGGGTGGCACAAACATAACGCTGAGAGAAAATATTGAAAATCGCAAAATCAAAGATAGGGCGAGAGCGAGATGAGGCACTACGCATCTAAAATCTCTGGTTGCTAAAATTTTTCTTAAGAAAAAAAGAGTTTGCAAACGCAAAAAAATTTTTTTGAAAGCAAATACTAAATATTTTTTTTGCAAGTTAGGATTTTTTTCTAAACACTACATTTTGTTTGCAATCTAGAAAAGTTTGATCTCAAAACTGTGATTTTTGTTTGCAATTTTTGTGGCACAAAAATCCCTTCATATTCAGAGATCTAAATGTAATCAGAAACGACATGTTTTTACATTTTTGTTTATGTTCAAAGTTCAAAGATGTGAGAGTTTATTTATGCTTTGAAGTACTTCATATATGTTTTCTCAAATATATGTTTTAAAGCGTTTCAAAAAAGTAATTTTAGACTTTTATCTTCTTGTTTTTTCTTGTTTTTTTGTTTTGCTTTTTACTGGTTTTACTGACCCTAAAACTGAGACGCGATCCGAACCGTGAGTTTTGTGCCCCGTTACACCCCCAGACTCCACCCACTGGTCGAGTCATGCCTCGTGCCCAAAGCTGATTGGTTGACCCGATGCTTTGACCTCACCAAAGGTCAGATTTTTAAACTCTGGACGTGCCGCTCGAATTGTGCTGCTGCCGGACCAAAGCGCCGCGCCCAGCGGACCTCAGATCACGTCTGGACGGTTAACCTATCATTGAAAGTTCTGTCACACAAGCATGTGGTGTGAACAAACAGTCTGGAGCCAAACAGTTGGGTTTTGATGGGGGGTGTGGCCCCCCAGTGTTCACCTGTGTGTGGGTGTGTCCAGGTTCAGACACCCAAACATCGTGGACCTGCTGGGCTTCAGTGAGGGAGGGGGCTCCATGTGTCTGATCTACAGCTTCATGGAAAACCGATCTCTGGAGGACCAGCTGCACGGCGTAAGCCCCTCCCTCACAGTTCTGCCTGGGTGCTGGTATGTTTCTGCATGTGTGTGTTTGGGTTTCAGGGGGGGGTGCTGACCTGGTCCCAGAGAGTCAGCGTTGTGGCGGGAGCCGCTGCAGCTCTACAGTTCCTGCACTTCCTCCCTCTCGGGGAGGAGCCGCTGATCCACGGAGACGTCAAAAGGTCAGAGGTCCCGTCGTGGCCCCCCAGCAGTGAGTGTTGCAGGAGGACTCAGACTTTCCTCTGTCTCCGCAGCTCCAACATCCTGCTGGACCGGCACATGGAGGCAAAGCTGTCAGACTTTGGCCTGGCCCGGTACGCCCCCCCGAGCCTGCCCAGCTGCTCCGCCACACACACGGCGTCTGTGGGGAGGACGGCGACGGTGAGGGGAACGCTGGCCTACCTGCCGGACGAGTACGTGAGGAAAGGGGAGCTGTGCACCGCGGTGGACGTCTACAGCTTTGGAGTGGTGAGGCTGTAGGGCGGGGGGTCAAACTCAACCACATAGGGGGCCCAAATCCAAAACACACCTTAGATCGTGGGCCGAACAGGATAAACATTTATTGAACACTCTAGAACTACATTTTTAAAACTGTAAAACAGTAACTTTGTAACATAATTATGAATAATAAAAAGTCAGGAATATTATTCCAGAATAAATCAACTTAAATCTTAAATAACTTTCAATATTTTACTGTCCGTAAAAATAGATTTAGTCAAAATTATACAAGTTAAAAATAAGCACAATATAACATTGGGTCATTAATAACAATAAAATAAAATGATCTGGAGGGCCGGATCAGCTTTGACTCATGTGTTGTAGG
>NC_050518.1:25142609-25145757 GCF_002922805.2 Oryzias melastigma | reverse complement strand
TCAACTTAAATCTTAAATAACTTTCAATATTTTACTCTCCGTAAAAATAGATTTAGTCAAAATTATACAAGTTAAAAATAAGCACAATATAACATTGGGTCATTAATAACAATAAAATAAAATGATCCGGCTTTGAAGCATATGTGTTGTAGGGGATGATGGGAAATGTTGTCCTAAGGAAGTCTACGCTGCGTTCCTGTGGAGGTTGACAGAGTTTTTCACAGTGAGTGTTTCTCATGTTCTGGGTCCGTTCCAGGTCCTGCTGGAGGTTCTGACTGGACGGAAGGCTCTGGAGAAAGACCGGAAGACCGGAGACATATACCTGGTCAGAACTCACACCTGCTCATGGGTTTTCATCTTTAACCATCATTTTCCTCATCTTGTGTTCCTGCTGCTCCACACTAACCATCAGACACATTCAGACTCAATGTGTTGTTTTTTTCCACACTATGAGGCGCACTTAAAAGTCTTAGTTTTCCATAGGACACCTTATAATCCTGAGGACCACATATATATGATAATAGTTAATACAAATGTTAAGAGTTAGAGTAGTCTCAGTAATCTTTGTTTTTAGGGGTATCAGTAGTTTTTTTACATGTTGCCAACAGGGTTTTGAGCTCCACGTGTTGTTAATATGCTAATCCAGCTAGCATAGCAACCTTTTTGACTTAAGGGACAAAAAAAGCTCTAAAATTTGACAGACCAGGACCAGATGCGAGGGGTGTTTTGGGAATCCACCTCATAAGAGAAAGAATGAATCAAATCAGTACGAAAACAGGTTTTAATTTGAATTAAAAGGAATATAGAACATTTTGGAGGTTTTATTTAAAAACTGTGACTTTAGTTCTCATTTTAGTGCCGTTTGCACCAACGGTTTGATGTTCTTCAGGGAACACCGTGGAGAAATGCTGCGTTCATGGGGTGTTGGAATGATGGGAAAAAGGACAGTCCGACGCAGAAAACAAACATGAACATAAAAACCAAAAGTTCGTCCAACTCCACAGAAATGCAGAATGATTTCCTGCACCTAAACAAAGGTCTATGCATTTATAGTGTTCCATCTATGAGGAAACACCACAATTATAGGGACAACAAAGGAAATAGGGATTATCATTATAATTTAATTGTGGTAATGCACTGTACAGTAATTCTATTTCTCTTTCTTTTTGTTTATTTTTTTATTCTGTACATTTTTCAGCAAATAAAAACGTAATCACACTTTCATCAATTTCTGCATTCTTAAGGACATTAAGGACGTTAAGGACATTAATCGCTTGTATTTTTGGTATTTGCAAAATTTAAGCATTTTATGATTTTACGCAATTGAAGCAATTTTTCCGCCCCATTGGGGATTTTTTTTATGTTCTGCAATTATTACAATTATTGATTCAAAACATTCAGTATGTTCAGAGAATTTATGCTTGTACATTTGGTATTAAATTTCATGCAAATTTAGAAATTTTACGCAATTATTTTTTTTTACAATTTTATGTAATTTTTCCCATTTTTCCCATGTTATTCATCAATTTTTTGCGCACTTTGAATCCTCTGCAATATCGTTATCAAAACGTTCAGCATGTTAAGGACATTTATGCTACTGAGGTTTCTAAGACTAATTTTGAGTTTAGCTGATATTTTAGCGACATGCTAACATTTTAGGCTAATTTGGCACCCACTAATATGGAGTTAAGCTAGTATTTTGGGAACGTTCCAGCTTTCTTAGCTAATCCGACACATACTGATGATTTTTAAGCTATTTATGAGTTAACACTAGTATTTTAGCAACGTGCTACGTTTTTGGGGGGCTAATTTGACACCTATTAAGAATTTTTGGTCTTTTTTAGATGTAAGCTAACATTTTAGCAAATGCTCAATTTTTTGGTTAATTTGGCATGTAGTGAGGTTTCAGAGTTTATGTATTTTTCAATTTTACAGACTTCTTGCCATTTTTAAAGAAATTCTTCTAATTCTTTATACACTTTATGCAATTTCTGCAACTTTAAGTTCTTCACCAATTTTTAGCAGTATGCAGATAGCTTTAGGATTTTTAGCAAATCCCTTCTGCAATTTCAGTAAATTTCTTCACCAAAAAGCATTCACACTAGTATTATCGCAGGCTTTCTAGTTCCATTGGTGGCCCAGATTAAATGGTTTATCGGGCCACATGTGGCCCCCGGCCCGTAGTTTGCCCACCCCTGATGTAGTAGTATGTTACAAGCAAGTTCTAGAGTTTTCTAAATATGTCCTCCATCGTGGTAAAAACGCCACATGAACATGAGCATCTGAGCTCCATCTTCATGGACGGGTCTGTGAGCTCTTCTTTAGTTCACTTTTGGAGTCCCGGTTATGAAGCAGTGCTGGTCAGGACGTGTTCATGAACAGTAGAGGACCCTGAGTCTCTCTGGTTCTGGGTGCAGAAGGACCTGGTGGTGGAGGTGGAGGAGGAGGACCCAGACGGTCCAGGCGAGGCGGCGTGGCGGCGGCGGCTGGACAGACGTCTGGTGACAGGTCAGAGTGGAACTAGAGAAGGCCGCGCGAGCGCGTTCTCCTCTCTGACTCGGTGAATGTGTCTGCAGGGGGCGCCGCTGAGCCTGCGGGCTTCCAGGAGGTGGTGGCTCTGGCCTGCCAGTGTCTGAACCGGCAGAGGAAGCGGCGGCCCCCCATGACGGAGGTCAGTCTGCTCGCTGTGGCTTCATCTCTGCTGTCTGTCTCTGCTCCTCACCTGAGCTCTCGTCCTCTCAGGTGTTTGACTGTTTGAGGAGGGTCCACAACATGCTGAGGAAGGCTGCCTCCTCCTCCTCCCCCCAGCCCGACCCTCGTCTCCGCCCCCCCTGCTCTCCAGACCACGTGGATGTTCTCTCCCAGCAGCTGTCCCGACTGGGTCCACTGGAGCACAGTTACCCTCCCTCCCAGTCCTCCTCCTCATCCTCCTCTTCCTCTTTTTCCCCCCACCCCTTGCAGTCCTCCTCCCTGCCCCACCTCTCCTCCATCACTGGTCCCTGTGAGACAGATGAGAGTCGAGGTTTCTCCCAGTACGACCTCCATCCCCGATCCAGATGCGACTGCAGCTCCAACCCCGGCCCCCCCTCCAGCCACGAGTCCCCCTCCCAGAGCAGCAGCACAGGTGACTGTCCGAGGTCCTCCTCCA
>NC_050518.1:25133052-25135776 GCF_002922805.2 Oryzias melastigma | reverse complement strand
ACCGGGGTGGTTTAATTGGAAATGCTGATTTCGTTGTCTGAAATTAGCATTTCCATGAGGATGGTAGAACCCCTGGTTAGGGTGGGCCATGTGGTGTCTCTGGTTTCCGAACATTTTCTTTCCAAACAATCCTTGGATGCTTGCAAGAGCTGTGGTCTTTGAATCTCAGAGTTGATTCTCTCTGGCAAACACCCGCCTTCAAGAACTTTTACACTCAGGTTTTTGTACACCTTATGACATCATATGTCATCATGTAATTCTGCATGATAGACATGCTTGCATCAAATTACATCAGTGCTTACGTCATTTGACATCACTCGTTTTACGTAGCCTACTGCACGTTGATTGGCCAGCTAGATTTAACTTAGAAATAAAATAATGAAAATGTAAAAATAACATAAGAATTTTCAGGCTCAACTGCATATTATCAGAGATTCATCACTGACTTTCATAATATGGGGAACTAAAACCGCCATGGTGATGCTAATGCTAGCACCGGGCTAGCGTTAGCATCACGCAAAGCTATTGTTTCCTGTTTATTTTTGTCTACATCAGGGTTCCCAGCTGGCGGACCGCGGTCCGGGTCCAGACCCCGAGAACCTTTATCTGGACCGCCAAGCATTTTTAGTAAAAAAAAAAAAAAAAAAGTATGATATTACATTTATTATCAACCGCGGGGATTTTTGAACAGGCGCGCGCGAGGACAGCTACGTACGGACCGGGGTCCTTCAGCCGGCAAAAGTTCATAGCGGTGTGAAATGAAGCGGCGCTACGAGACTGTCCACAGAGACAAAACACACAACTTTTGAAACAAATGACCCGCCAGAATCAGCGCCGTGGGGACGGAAAATACAGTTTCCCTGTGAGGTACGTCCACCTGCTAGGATGTGTTTCCCTGCTCTCACGCATCGCTGATTTGTTTAACACTCGTATTTTGTTCCAAACAGCGCAAAAAGAAGATGGAAATAATTCTGCATGTGACTCGAGACTGCTGTTCAGGCTTCTCTGAAGAAACTGGTCATTCTGAAGATGGATCTGGAGGAAGAGTGAGCATTTTCCTTCATTAAACGGATCAATGTCACTGCTCATTCTGACTTGATCAAAAAGTTGATTGAAAACTTTAATGCTTCCTTTGATGGCTTTACTTTGGGACACCACCTCTTGATTTTTGTTAAAAATCCCTTCTTAGTGAAGAATGATGTCATTTTTCCAAAAGAGGCCACACATTGTCACAAATGGTCCACAGGTCCTCATATGAGCTTCTATTCGCAGGATGATGTAGTGTCGAGAGATCAATAACAGGCACAATATAAATGTATATGTCTTATAAAATATATAAAAATAATATTGGAACTATAATATCACATTACATTTAGCCAGTAGAAGAAGAAGACGTCGCAGGGGAAAGTTCAGGAACGTTTTGCAAACAGCGACCAAGAGAAATGTCCATTTGTGGTTTAAGATGCAGGTTTTGTTCCAGCCTCTCAGAGACTAGAGAGGTAAGAATTTGAATTATTTGGTTCACTGTTGCAAAGAGGTGAAATATTAACTCATTAGACCGAGTGGCCAATGGATTATGTACGAAGCAGTACATTGGCGCCTGTTCTACAAGTAGTTAGCACAAATTACTTAATGCTAGAGATGGAGATACCAAAGCTTTCTGAACCACTGAACCGAAATGAACCAAATTGTGTTGAAATGGTTCGGGGTTGTGAAGCATTTGACACATTAAAAACTAGTGACAACTGTTGGCCAGACAACAAAATTGCAGCTCTATGGAAGGAAAAAAAAAGTCATTATGTATGTTAAGTCATATGTAGCAATCAAACTTTTATTTTTTAAATCTGTATCTTTCATAATTAATCAAAACAAGATTTTGTCACATTAACATTTGGTGATTAAATGTGTAAAGCAAATACTGTTTTGTTTGGAAGATGGGTTTAAAAAGAATAAGTGATATCTTTAAAATACCACATTTCATAAAATGTCAATCAATCACAATAAAAGTTGCCAATCCAAATACCCCCCCACCATCCACAACACCACCGTCCTGAACAGAAACATAATAACTGCCTGGAATATGTACCAACAAATACGTATTTATTTTATTTCTTAAAACTTAAATGTTAACCATCTATGATCATTGTTAAAAATGACTGTGTCGATACCTTGAACCAGGTATCTTTTGATCAAAAGGTAGGAGCTTTCACACTACGCCAACTTGTACATTCTACAGTAAATGATGATGAATAGTGAGGCATTCTAACTGTTAGATCGCCGGTTAAATTCGCTTTCACGACCAAATACGAAGTATTTTTCAACATTTTATGTTTTTCTTCCTCCCTTTCTGGGCTTCCCCGGATGTGCAGCAGCTTTAACGTTTACGGTTGTGCTCGGCTTTCTCTGTCTCTTCTGCTGCGAGTGAAACAAGCGGCATTTTATAGAGAAATAAAACATCTGCGACCAACTCATCACTACTCTCTTAAGGCCACAAACACAGGATGAGTGAACAGACTTATTGAAAACCCCGCAATGAATTCAAAACTGCCGCGGGTGGTTGGAATTGCGCGAGTGACGAAACAGCTGTAAGACTTCTGCCAATTTTCTGTTTTCATTCATTGTAAAAAAAAATCGATTTTTTTTTCCCTCTAACTTTTGGTTTTCATTGTGTAGTTATTGATGTTATCGATGTGTTATTAACATTTTAGCCCTTTTCTTTCTGTT
>NC_050518.1:25129757-25132395 GCF_002922805.2 Oryzias melastigma | reverse complement strand
TGTTTACATTAAAAGTGGGGTCATCTGGACCCTACAGGACAGCACCCTGAAGGTTTTTTTCTAAGTATTTTTAATCTTGTCTGGTGTCTGTGGCAGACATAAGATCCTGTCCACATTTGTTATGGGAGAGATCGCACATCAATGTAATGGTAGGGTCATCTTGACCCTATAAGAGAGCACAAGGGTTAAAGTACTTTTAAATTATTAAAAAAACATTTTTTGTTAAAACCGACTTTTCAACAAGGGGCTTAGTAAACAATGTCAGAGCTTGTATTTAATTTATTTTTGTATCTCATTTATGTTTTATATTTCTGTATTTTGTTAAAAAATGTAAAGAGTCTAATGCTGTTATCCCAATACAAATGTTGTACTGATGGTGCTGGTCCAATGCCAAATAAAATGTAACATTTACATATTTTGTGTTGTTTTTACTGTTTCTCAAATCGTTCTCATTAATGGCTTTGGTGAGACATTCAAGAGAAATGAAAGAGACATGAAACAGACAATAATGAGATCTCTTTTAGAGCTAATCCTTCTCAGATGTGTCTCATCAGCGTCTCATCCTTTTCTCTTTAATCCTTCTTTAAAATAGCTGAGACAGTTTAGATCAGAGTGAGACTATTATGAGATCTCTTTTGTTTCTCCCACTTCTTAAGTCTTGCTCAAAAATCTTATCTCAATTCAAGCTCATTTGTCTCATTGATGTCTTTGCTCATCTTTCCTTAACTCTTGCTCCTAAAGGTCCCTTAGGAGCAAGAGTTAAGACACAAATGATCACAGAATGATACAAAGATGAGATGCTCAAACTGATCTCAAACTTATCTCAGGAGACGAGCTTGAGCCACATTTGAGCAACAGATTTTTCCAATGCACAACAGTGTGTTATGCTGTTGTTG
The DNA here is from genome assembly GCF_002922805.2 of Oryzias melastigma. Classification (NCBI taxonomy): domain Eukaryota; kingdom Metazoa; phylum Chordata; class Actinopteri; order Beloniformes; family Adrianichthyidae; genus Oryzias; species Oryzias melastigma. The sequence goes on along the minus strand of NC_050518.1, from coordinate 25,131,499 downwards.
CTGTTCAGATGCAAAACAAAGAACTAACATGGAGATAAAAAAGTGGATTCTACATTTGTGTCATGTTGAGTCCATATATATTTAGAGGAGAAAAAGGATGTTGATGCAACAAAGTCATGATGATAGAAAATGCCATGTTTGACTTGGTTTTCTGCAACAGGAAGACCCTGAAATACACAGAGTGCATTTTATTTTGAAAGGAACTCCAATTAAAATGAAAGTTAACATTTAGAAAACACTATAAAACATTCTAATAATTCAGTTTTATACATATTTAAAAGCTATTTTCTACAAAATATAGCTAAAATCTATTTTTCTTTTCTGGGTTTTATAGGAAACTGAACTATTCTAGCTTTAAATGTTTCAGACCAATGACACCTTCAGTCAATAGATAGATTTTTTTCCATGCCGGATGTAATAAACTTTGTTCACAATGACAGTTACCTGTTTGTATCCACAGAATCACAAGCAGAGGTGTGACAGAAGATGATCAGAACTGTGGACTAATGCGGTTCATACATAACTGTCTGGATTCCTGAATGAGTATAAAAGACTAGAATAACAGATTAAATCCGGAGGGATCAGATCTACCAACACACTGTGGATCACATGGGCAGAGATGTCATGAGTCAGCAGATCCGGTGTGACCTCTGCTGGAACCAAAAACCAAAAATCATGTCGTTTAAAATGATTTCTAAGTTATCTTTGTTCAGGCAGCAGAGTTAAAGAGCTCAAACGCGTCTGTATTCTACGATATTTGCCCCATCAACTGATCGAGGGAAGAAAAACAGCAGGCTTTTATTTTGAAAGACACGGAGATGCGCGCGTGGACGAGGGCGGGTGCGTGTTCGCGGCGTGGCGCTGGTGTCGTGAACGTGCCTGGCAGGTGGAAGCTGCAGAGAAAGGAGAGGATGAAGATGATCGATCAGCCTCCGATCACCTGAGCACGAGACGCGGCGTGGGCATCACGTGACGGATGATCCAGGTACGACCCGTCCGGAACCGCTGCCCCGGTCCAAACAAGCGCGCGCGACGCCCCTCATGAAAGGTGCATGTGATGCTGCACAGACGGTCCCGCGCGGCGGCGGCTCGGTTCTGTTCTGTTCTGTCTACCTGCAGAACCGGATCCTCGTCTTCAGGTTGTGACTGCGCACGCGGATCTTCACTCTGCACGATGACACGCGCGTGGATTTGCGGTTTGACATCAAAGACGGGGACCGCCACCGGACGGCCCCGGTTGGTGGCGTTTTCGGGCATTCTCAGGTGTGGCAGCCCACTTCCGGTGGCTGGCGTTCTAAGGTCGGGTTCGGTGGCACGTCATTCACGGCAGGTCTCAGGTGTGACAGCTTCAGGACACGTCATCGTCAGGTGTGCTGGTTCTGGGTTTGGCATTTGTTGTGAAGGATAAATTCACCTGACAGGTGCATCACGAGAGTGCGTTTAAACCCCGCCCACCCGTGTCCCCTGTGCTCTTATTTCAGCTCAGATTTTAACATTTTTATTGGTGAAGGATCCACACATTTAACAAACAAACAAACAAACAAACAAACGAGAGTTCATAGATTTTCTTGACCGAAAAATAGATTTTGACCCCGTTAGACAACAGCTGTAAGACTTATGACAATTTTCTGTTTTCATTCATCGTAAAAAATCGATTTTTTTCCCTCTAACTTTTGGTTTTCATTGTGTAGTTATTGATGTTATCGATGTGTTATTAACATTTTAGCCCTTTTCTTTCTGTT
>NC_050518.1:25111851-25129362 GCF_002922805.2 Oryzias melastigma | reverse complement strand
TTCCTCCCAGCGCTGAGATGCCGCCCCCTTTGAATCGGCGCCCCGAGCAGCTGCCCGTATTGCCCGTGCCTAAAACCGCTACTGCATCCATCCATCCATCCATCCATCCATCTGTCCATCGTCCATCCATCCATCCATCCATCCATCATCATCCATCCATCCATCCATCCTTCCTTCATCCATCCTTCATCCATCCATCATCCATCCATCTGTCCATCATCCATCCATCTGTCCATCATCCATCCATCCATCCATCCATCCATCCATCCATCCATCATCCATCCCATTTAATCCCACTGGGGCTCATGGGGTTGCTGGGGCCTATCCCAGCTACTGTTGGATGTAGGTGAGGCACACCCTGCATGGTTCTCCAGTTGGTTTCAGGACCACACACGCACATTCACACCATTGACTATATATCAGAACTGGACTGAGTGACTCCTCCCCTTTAAAAACAGGAAGTGGCTCCAAGAAGCAAAAATCCCATAGACTTCAATAGAGAAATAAACAGTTCCTACTCAGTCGTTCTATTGGTCAGGATAACCATTCTTTCTCTGATAACTCTTTTAAAATATGTTCATGAAAATCCTCTTTTAAAAAAAATGTTTTTCTTTATCGCAATTTATTTAAGTTATACGACTAATCAGATTTCGCCCAACAGTAGCCGGGATAGGCTCCGGCACCCCGCGACCCCGAAAGGGAAGAAGCGGTCAAGAAGATGGATGGATGGACTAATCAGATTTCTCAATAAACTAGGTGACCTCACATCAAACGTTCTAAGGGTTTGTTTACAAATTATACTGAGGCTGCTTTCAGTGGAAGGGGTGTGGCCTTCTGCCTGATTGGAGACTGCGGTTGCTATGGAAATGTAGCTTAAGACCAGCATGGACCAATCACGGCTCACTCGGGACGTCTGGTTTAACATGCTGTGTATTGGCGACTGAATTGACTTCATTTGTCTGGAATCTGTAGCAAGTTCTTTTCTATTGGTGACATCACACTCACTCAGTCCAGTTCTCTTGTACAGTCAATGACTCACACCTAAGGAACGATTTAGAATTATCAATGAACAAATGAAGCAAGTTTTTGGAGGAAACCTGGAGAAAACTCACACATGAACGAGGAAAACATGCAAGAACTCAGCCGGGATTTGAACCAGAACCTTCAATGTGTGGCAGCCACTACACCACTGGGTCATATCTTTAAAAGTTGTTAGGTTAGAGTTTTTTTAAATCTCTGAAAAAATTGTAGCTGTTTTGTCATTCCCCTGTGAGGGATTCTGGGAAATGAAGTTTAAGATGCGGCTCACTCAGTTCGAAGCTGCATTTTTGGAGGACGTCTTCATGTGTGCGTTTTCTCTGAGGTCTCGTCACAACAACGGACCAACCCAGTCTGAGTCTGCATGAACCAACAGCTTCACGTGTTCTAACCTGGTACCGCTCGGTCTGGACACACCGTACAGACATGTACGGTGGTTCAGGGCTGATGGAGATGCAGCTTTAACCGTTTCTGCTCCTGCAGCTCAAAGACAATCGGTTCAACACTCCAGAGAACGCACAAAATCGGGGGGTGTAAGTCAACTGGGGGGAACTGGGACACACACAGACTCACACTGCACACAGGGTTATTGGATGCCTGTCTGGAGCTCTCAGCCAATCATCTGTGAGTGTTGAGAGTTGGGATTTTCTGCTTGTTGCTGAGCAGAACATTTGCAGCTGACCTACATTCTCATGGTGCAGAGTGTGTGTTTTTGAAGCTGCTAAAGGGAGCATCCTTCAGTCGCGGGGGGTGCTGGCACCTGTTTGAGGCTTCAGACCCTCAGATATCGTAGTTCCGTCTCTGACCTCGGGGTCACATCCTCCGCTGACCTTTGCTCAGTCGTCCCCGCCCCCGTCTGCGTTCATCTGCAGCCTCTGGGCAACACAACACCAGAGACACAAACAAAGGGTTTGAGGAAAACACAGCAGTCCACCTTAAATAATCTCTGTTAGCAGCAGAATAACTACATTACTTTCAGTCCCAATCTGTGCGTAATAGTGAGACTCTGATTGTGTTTCTGTGCGTGTGTGTATTATAGTTTTGATGTTACGACGCGTTGTGTGTTCTGTTGTGTTTGTAGGTCAAGTGTGGGTGTGGTGTGCCTGTCTTTACAGGTCAGTTGTGCACTAAATTTGTGATGCTGCAACGTTGTGAGAGTTCTGTTGTGTGTTTGTAGATCATATGTGTGTTGTTATGTCGTGTCTGTTTTGGGTTTGCAGGTCAGTTGTGTATTGTTGTGGTGTCTCTCTGTCAGTTTAGCGTTGTTGTTTACTGAGTTGTGTTTTTTTTTTAAAGATCAGCAGTACATTATTTTAATGTGTGTATGTTGTGTGTTTGTTGTTTGTTGTTGTGACCTGTGTGTATTGTAGAAATTGTTTGTATTGGTGAATGTCTGCTTTGTGTCAACACTGTCACTGTGTTATTTTGCTGCTAGTCCATTGTGTGTTATTGTGGTGTGTTTGTAGGCCAGTTGTGTTGCACACGTCTTAATCTTCCCTCCCTCTGAACATCAGTGGATCCAGGACTGACAGGAGCTCCTCCCACATAAAGGAAAGCTTGTGGAATGCACTCATCAAAGTCTTCACACCAACTCTGAACGGGGTCCCTCAAGGATCTGTTCTAGGCCCTTCACTTTGTATGTTGTTTATTAATGGCATCTGTGATGTCTTCAAATCAAATGTTATTGTTTGCAGATGATACTTCTATTTACCACTCTGGAACAGACCTAGCAGAATTAACGATTACAAAAGTACAATTGGTTAAGACAAAAAAAAATGGTTTTATAATAACAAATGATCAATAATTTACTGGGAAAAATAATAAATTTATGATTTTTAGCAACTGCCAAAATAATTAAAATAAAACACTAAGAATTGACCAAATTTATGTCCAAAAACTTACTGAAATTACATTTCTTGGAGTCGGAACAGATGATAAAGCCAAATGGAAATCACATTATTTACTTTTTTAATGCCTGAGGCGTCAACGGTGAAGCTTAAACACAAAATCTACTTTAACTTTTCAACCGTTAACACAATAACTCCAGCAGATTCTGAAGGAAAAAAGCAGCGTATTCTTGTATTAAAATAACAAAAAGTTGTGCTGTTTTCATGCCTGCCTCACCTCGTGTCTTTTAGGTCAGTTTAATGTCAGATCTGAACACTAAATAAACAAAAAACCTGAAATACATCAACTATTGAATCGAGAGTTCGGATATGTAATAAAAATGTTTGAAAAACAGGAATAAATCATTACATCATTAGCATTCAGTGAGTGAACTAAAGATATGCAGTCCGGCCAGCTAGAATGGGATTGTGAGGCTGATTTTTGTGCTGCTTCACCTCACAGCTCAGGGCTGGCCTCGGGCATAGGCGGTTGCCTAGGGCGCTCTCTGCTGTAGGGGGCACCAAATTGCAATGATTTTTTTTCTTACAGTTTAACACAATACTTATTTTGTGTAAAAATATATCTTAAAAAAAGGTAATAATTAAAACCAAGAACAAAATAACTCAAAAGTTTGACGTAATCAATCATTTTGCCTGATGAAACCCCTGTCGCAGATAGGTGGCGGTGGTGTTGTTTGTGTGGGGGCGGGGTGTAATGTTAGTGCAGTGGTTAGCGCAGAGGTTATTGCAGAGGTTGGGAGTTTGTGTCCTGCCTAAGGCGAAGTGTTCAAATGCTTAAAAAAACATATTATTGTTTTATTTATAATGTAATGGGGGGGCATGTTTTGCCTAGGGCACCGCAGGGCTAGCCCTGTCACAGAGGTGAAGAGGTAAACAGATCAGATCTCAGTGATTCTCCTTCATAACTTTGTATTTTCTGCACCATCTCGGAGGACCTCCCTCTATAACGCTGCTTGTGCGGTCCCTGGTGGAGAATCGGAGCTCTGTGAGGATCCTGGTGTCTCCAGCAGCTCACAGACCTGCTGGCCTTTTATCGTTCCTCCTCCCCGTACTTCCTCTCCTTTCAGACCTATTTCCTCTTTCCTGTTTCCTGCTGGCCTGAACATCCTGTTCTCAGGACCGAAGGTTGCTCCGCTCTCACAGCTGATCCCAGACCCAAAGGGAACCACCGTGATGAAGCAGCTCCAGCTGCTGGAGGAGAACATCTGCTCCAGAAACTAAACGATTCTTTATAGCATTCTGACACCAATCATCACGTTTCTGTCATCAATGGACACTTAAGTCCTAGAAGATCCAAACGGTTGGTGGACTTTAACAAAGTTGGACCTCTACGGACATTGATGACCAGAACACCTGAATGTACAGGTGTGAGCGAGGAGGTTTGGACGATGATGCTCAGCTGTGTGACTGTGGGTTTTGTCTGCATGTGTGTTTTCATAAAGACTTTTTACCCATGAAACGTTCTGCTGACTCCAATTCTGTCTGCATGTGATGCAGCAAGCAGACCGCTGTGGACAGAGTGACTTCTGAAGGACAGATGTTCAAATTCACACAACTCAGAACATCTGCAGCTTCTGATTTCTCCTCTGCTGCAGCAAAGTTGTTACATCTGGGTTTAGAGTTGACTTTTAGTTGTTACATTTGTGTTCACAGTAACCTTGTAGTTGTGTGTCATTTGTCTCAAAAGTTAATGTTTAGTTGTGTTACATTGTGTTGAGATTCTTGAGTTTTTTGTTGTTGTATTGAAGCTCAGTTGAATGTGTTCAGTTGTTTTTCTCTGTTTTGTTACAGTTTTTGTTGTAATATTATATTTGTGTTCCAGCTGTTCAGAAGCTGTTTTAGTTGTGCTTTGTGGCACTTGTTGTATTTGTGCTAGAACAGTGTTACAGTTGTGTTACACTGGAATGAAAGCTTTGCCTCTAAATCAGGTTCATGTGACATTTGTGAGTCTTGACGGATGGTTGTGTAGATCAGTCAATCCTGACTGTCCAGTCTGTTCACAGATGTGTTAGAGTTGTGTTACACCTGTATGACAATTGTGTTGCACCTGTTTTAGTCTGTGTTACAGCTGTGTTGAAGTCACATCACAGTTGTGTTATAGTGGGAACATTTGTGTTACGGTTGTGTAGCAACGTTTATGGTATAACTTTTTTACAAATTAGATAAAACATTGTTGTGTGTAAGTTGTGTCAGTGATATATTTGTGCGGCAGTCTTGCTAGTAATTTTGCAGTCCTGTTACGGTTGTGTTACAGTTGTGTTACGGTTGTGTTACAGCTGATTTACAGCTGTGCTGGAGTGTTGCTACAGTTGTGTTGCAGTGATGTTATAGTAAAGAGATACTGATTTATAGTTGTGTTACACTTTTATAGTTGTGTTACTATAATTACACGACTTACAACTAAATTGAAGTTTTGTTTGTGTGGATTTCATGTTAGTTATTTTACATTAGAGTCTTGTTAAAGTCGTGTGAAAGATTTTTCTAATGATTTCCAGGTTGGTATTTTCGATACAATTTATTAACAATGTTTTTCAGTTATGACTACAAAACAATGCATTGTGGGAAACGGTGTCCTGACAGTTCCTGTAGTGTGTATTTAGTAACTTTTTCTGCTAGTGGTGAATTACTGATGAGAAAAGAAACAATATTTCTATCCATACAAATGTTTTAATTTAAATGTACTCCCTGACCTTCAGGTTCTGTCCTTGACGCCGTTGCAGACGCCTCCATGTTTGTTCATGATAACTGAGAGTGTTTTCATCTGATCTGCACTCTGTGTTATACCCCTAACCCCCCCCGTTCTTCTCCCAGGTAAAGCCCTTCGCGCCCCCCCACATGTCAGGATGGGAGGTGCAGCGTCCTCAGCAGGCCGCCTGAGCGCTGAACCTGAGTGGGTGCTGGGGGGTCTCGGGGCTCCATGAGCCGGACTGGAGGCTGTGAGTAACCTGTCTGCAGGTAGCCAGCGTCTGTGTGGGCGGGGTGAGTTTGTAAACAAGTCCAGAGGAGGCGGGTCACATGGGATGCCATGGAGGTCAAAGGTCACTTCATCTCTGCTCCTGGTAAGATTGCATTGAGGATGTGGGCAGACACACCTGTGAACTCAGTCTCTGACCCCGCCCCCCATTTCATCCACAGATTTTCTTACCTGTCGGGACAGGAAGCACAGAGAAAGAATGGTTGAACTGCAGGAGAGGAGGCGGGGCCTACAGGCACTACTGGGCACCCGATTGGCTGAGCTGAGGCACATATGTCTGCAGGAAGCAGTGAGTGAAGCCCCTCCCCAACACACACTGGTAGCCTGGCAACTGGAGGACGACCTCATGAACGTCTGATGTGATCCTGCCTGATAGCAGCTGCAGATCACAGAAAGTTAAAGAGGAAAATCTGGAAGAACATCCATTAATCACCTCCAAGTCAGAAACATAACAGAGCAGTGGTCTCAAACCCCCCAGGCCGGTACTGATCCGTGGGACCGTTGGTACCGGGCTGCAGAAAGGAAAAAAAACATGACTTACGTTTCTTTCTGTTTTATTTCTAATCTGATTCTGAAGGAAGTCTTATTTTGAAGAACTGTATCCTCTCCACCACATCCGACTCATTCTTATACAAGTCGGTCACGTGTTGAAAATATATCCACTACTTTCTTAAAGCGTCTGATCCGACCGCTAAGCTGAAACTCCCAAGCTGACAATAAACAAACGTATCTGGAACGATTCTTTCAGCAGAAGCGGAAACAGAAGAAAAACCCTTGACTTCAAAATAAAAGAAATCTGCATTTAACAGACAAAAACAGGAGTCGATGCTCCAAATATTGGGACGGTTGTTCCTGCATCCCATAATAATGCAAACCATTCAGACACTGACTGTCTAATGTTAGGAGGATGCTGCTAATAAAGTTGTTTAAACGCTGGATTCATGTTTATGATTATATCCAGAAAATATCAGATTTAGTGAATATTTTTATGTATTTTCTTGTTGTACCTTCAAAGTTGTACTTCAGCTTCAACTTTGACAGTTATGGGTTAAAGCACATGTCAAAATCAAGGCCGGGGGGCCGGATCGGCCCTCTGGGTAATTCTATCCGGCCCTCCAGATCATTTTATTTTATTGTTATTAATGACCCGATGTTATCTTGAGCTCATTTCTAACTTGTATAATTTTGACAAAATATAATTTTATGGAGAGTAAAATATTGAAAGTTTTTTAGGGTTTAAGTTGATTTATTCTGGAATAATATTTCTGCCCTTTTATTACTCATAATTATGTTAAAAAGTTACAGTTTTTAAGTTTTAAAAATTGGCATTCTGCAGCTTTTTGGACTATTTTGACATTTACTAAGATTTTATTACGCTATTTTGGAGTTTAGCTAATATTTTAGCTACATGCTAACTGTTTTGGCTAATTTAGGTTTTTTTGTTTTGTTTTTAGGCTAATTTGGGATTTAACTAATATTTTAGATGACTATCAGCTTCAGTGTTTTCAGCTATCGGGTTCAGTGTTTTCAGCTGTCAGCTTCAGTGTTTTCAGCTGTCACCACTAGCATCTTCGGCGGCCAAATTCAGCTTACAGCATTCACACTAACCCTGCAGTCCAGACATGCTTACAGATGAGTGACGATCATGTTCTTCAAGACGTCCATCTGAAAACAGATTGCACTCTGATGAAGGTTCTGTTCTGTGATTGGTCAGGAGCTGACAGGTACCGTGCCCTGCGACTTCCCGCTGGAGGTGGGGGAGAAGCCCCCCTGTGTCCAGAGACGGGGAGGAAACAGGAAGAGTCGTGTGGAGGTGAGCGGCGCCATCTCTGAAGGTTCATCATAGAAATGAAACGCTGATGATGATCTTCTGCTCATGTCCGCTCTTCCTCGTTTAATGACCCTGTCAGAGCACATATTTATGTCACGAGTCAAAGTCAAGACCCGATGTTATCTTGAACTTATTTCTAACTTGTATCATTTTGACTAAATATATTTTTATGGAGAGTAAAATATTAAAAGTTATTTAAGGTTTAAGTTGATTTATTCTGGAATAATATTCCTGCCTTTTTATTATTCATAATTATGTTAAAAAGTTACAGTTTTAAAGTTTTAAAAATTGGCATTCTGCAGCTTTTTGGACTATTTCAGGATTTACTTAAACATTTTAGGCTGTTTTGGAATTTAGGTTCAGTTACATGCTAGCTGTTTTGGCTAATTTGAGGCTTTTTAAAAAATGTTTTTTTATGATATTTTCAAGTTTAGCTTTTTTTCAGCTACATGCTTGCTGTTTTGGCTAACCTAAGTTTTTTTGTCAGATTTTTTTGGGCAAATTTGGCATTTAGCTAATATTAGCTTTAGCGTTTTTACCTATCAGCGTCTACATTTTCAGCTATCAATTTCAGCATCTTCAGCTATCAGCACTAGTATCTTAATCGGTCAAATTCAGCTTACAGCATTCACATTATTGCAGGTTATGCTATGCTAGATATCTAGTTTGTAATTATGTTAAAAAGTTATGGTTTTAAAGTTTTAAAAATTCGTTTTAGAGTGTTTAACAAATGTATTTCCTGCCTGCAGCCTAAGGTGTGTTTTGGATTTTGGGCCCTTGTGTGATTGACTTTGCCACATGTGCCGTAGAGCAACAAGCTGTTAACAAGTTCTTGTGAACATTTATACAACATACAAGCGTAAAGTAAGGGAGAAGAAGGTGAGACGGAAGCGCATCGTAGGGATTTTTCATTTTTAACCTCCCTATCGGTGCTGTTCAAGTTATAAGTGTTCACCTTGTGATCTTCTTGTTAGCAGCCTTGTTGTTAAAAACTAGTAGGAAATCCTACCGTCGCACTTCTTTATCACCTCCACACAACTGCAGCACTTGCATGAGGTCAGTAAGGACTCAGTGCATAAACTTTACTCACAACTAAAGTGTTGCGTGAGGACAGCATCACCTGTACATCATAAATGTGTGTAACTTACATTAAGGACTAGACAACGTTAGCATTGATTGTTCGAAGAACCTGTCAATCAAATGCTTTGAACGTTTGAGGTTGGGCCAGCGGGCACCTGAGGCATCTGATAGGCCAGTTTATAACTTGAATGACTAGCGTTAAAGAAAATATATCATGAAAAAAATAGTTTTATGAAGAACATGTTAAAAAGAGACACCAGAGTAAGAATGGTTATTCTGACAAATAGAAAGACTGAGTAATAGTTGTTTATTTCTCAATAGAAGTCTATGGGATTTTGGCTTTCTGGGACCTGCAGGTACTTCCTGTTTGGAACATGAGGTGGGGGGGGGGATGATCAGTCCAGATCTCTCTGTACTGTCTGTGGTGTAGACCAGAGGTCAGCAACCTTTAACAGTAAAAGAGTTATTTGGACTCGTTTTGTACTGATCAAAACCTAGAAGGAGCCGCGTAGTCTCACTTTAGGATTAAAGAAATTTGGATTTACATTCATGACCCCTTTTGAAATAATACATTTGAATTATCTATTTTCTGGCACAAACAAAAGCAAAAATATATAATGAACCTAGCATCTCTTAAAATGTGATTTCTTTTTTAACTTATTTTCAAAATAAAAGGCGGCAAACAGGATGATCTCAGTACAGCTAGTATCCAATGTTGTGCAGCGTAAGATAATATTTGCTTTTAACTCATAAAAGATCAAACTTTTTACCAAAGTTTTGCATATAAAATCTGTTCATTCTGGAGGTAGAGTTGATCAAACAAGACGTCTTCAGGTCAACAGGATGTAAAAACCTACATAGTTTATCATCTATGTGAACCTCAGACATCAATTTATACATTTATCTAATCTAAATTAAATAAATGCTAATTCAATAATCCTTACTTTAAAAAAATGCTATTTTCTTTTTCTTTTATTTATTTTTGTTCTTTTTCCCTCTTTGTCCTCAGCAGTCTTACTCTGCTGGGTTTTGTTATTTTAGTTCAGACCTTGGTAGTCTTAGTTTGTGGGCTTTGTTTATTTGTTTTCTTTAGGTAGTTTTGTTTAGGGGTAACTGCTGACTCTGACGGTTGACATGGCTGGGTCAGCCGTCTCTGTGACTTATTTAATGTTTGGATAAGGATCCTCCATGGAGATAAAAGAGTCACATGTGGAGAGAGGGGGTGGTTCTGAAACACTGTTGAGCCTTTTCTGAGCCGAACAAAACACTCGTTTTTCAGAAGGTGCCCACCCAAAGCCCCCAGTGACCAGCTTGCACCCTCACGTCCACTAAAGTTGTGTTATTTTGAATTGTGGAGCGTGTTAGTCAAAGGAGCTGCTTACCTCAAAGCTCCACAGACATTATCCTGATATATTTTGTTGATGTTGATCAGTGTCTCATTTCAAGTGTAAGCTTTGAATAAATTGGTTTTACTTTGTTTTAATGTTTATCATTTTTGTATTTTTAGCTGCCACTTTTACTCTTGTTTTGTTCAATGTTACAACAAACTTTCAAACTGTTGAGGTCCGGTTTTACAGATGATGGGGTGAAGTCCATTTATAGAGCTCACAGCCCCTCCAACAGACTACATGAGGGTTTTTACTTTCTCACAGTAAAACATGCTAACTCAAGTCAATGTGGCCCTCTGCTGGTTTCCTACAGAACTGCACTCATACATGAAAATGGCTCAATCTTTGTCTTCACCTGCATATCATAATTACATAGAATATTAAACTGTTGTTTATAGACATAAAAAGATCAGAAGGTATTTTAAGAACTGATGCTCCTCTCAAACTGCAGTACTTCCTGTTTCTAAAGACTGCTGTCTTATGTCTGCAGGAGGAAGAGACTCAGCGTTCGAAGCAGAGAAAAAAAATATTCAGTGGAACTCTCAGGAAACACAACACATCAGAACACAATGGACACAGTCACACCAACACACACCACAGCAAGAGGACCGTGCACAGAGGATGCCACACAGGTGAAGCACACACTCAGTCACATGTCTTCCAGGAAGAACAGGAAGTCTGTGCTTTCCGGCCTTTATTTTGAACCCGTGTGTATTTCATTTTGTGTAACTGTTGTGTGTTTTTCAGATGACACTGTTCGGTCAGAGAGCAGCTCTACTCCGGACTCAGCAGGACATGAACACGGTAACACTCATTCCTGCTTTTCTATCTCAGCGAGGACGATCTCTTGCACAGAGCCAGCAGCATCAACACATTCATTTCAGAGCAGCTGATGTTGTCAAACCTTTGTCCCTCTTGTCTGTCAGATAATGCAGCAGCGCAAAGTCGCCCTCTGGTGGTTTCTTCTGGATCTCCAGCTGAGATTTTCTACCACAACAAAACCAGTCGAAACAGGTACACCGATCCCAGCTGACACCTCCATCACCGAGAGACGCGTGCTGCTAACCAGGGGGGTCAACCTCAATAGCTCAAGGGGCCAAAATCCAAAACACACCTGAGGTCTCGGGATGAACAGGATAAACAATTATTGAACACTCTAAAACTACATTTTAAAACTTTAAAAGTGTAACTTTTTAACATAATTCTGAATGATACAAATCCAGGAATATTATTCCAGAATAAATCAACTTAAACCTTAAATAACTTTCAATATTTACTCTCCATGAAAATATATTTTGTCAAAATACAAGTTAGAAATAAGCCCAAAATAAAATCAGGTCTTTAATAACAATAAAATAAAATGATCTGGAGGGCCGGATCCGGCCCCCGGGCCTTGACTTTGAATTTGCTCCAAATCTGTCCCATCGTTCCAGGAAACAACTGTGTCTAATTTTGACATCACCAAACGATCCTCTCATTCCAAAGCCTCTACCTGCTCTCCATGGTTGTAGGTTCTGATGGAGCTCCATGTCAAACCAGTTCAGGCTTTTTTGGTACACTTCACCCTCTTCCTTCCTTCCTTCCTTCCTTCACATCCTCACTTCTGTTGCTGACTTGACTCTTTTTTTCAGGAAGGAAGCGTGTTAAAGCTAATGTTTTATTCTGGTGTCATTGGAGAGTTATGCAGACTCTAAAATATAAAATATGAAGCCCTCACATTTGAAAACAAGCAGCAAGTACTTTTGGTTTGACCCGTTGACTGTATATGAGAACTGGACCGAGTGACCCCAAACAGGAAGTACGCGCTGGCTCCAAAAAGCCAAAATCCCATAGAGAAATAAACATCTGTCACTGAATAACTATTCTTAATCTGATACAGTTTTAAAACATGTTCTTAATAATTCTTGTTAATTCTTGCTACGCTAGCCTCCCGGTGGATGGAGTAGGATGGGAGCTGTGCTTCAGCGAACTCCACTGTAGCGAGGTCCGCTTTAACGAGGTCCGCTTTAACGAGCTCCACTTTAACGAGCTCTGCTTTATCGAACCAGCAAGCTCCATTGTAGCAAGCTGTGCTTCAGCGAACTCCACTGTAGTGAGCTCAGCTGTAGCTAGCTAGGAAACTCCGCTTTATCGAGCTAGCGAAATACGCTGTAGCGAGCTAGTGACTTGGATCACCAGAACCTCGATGACGTAGCCTCCACACCAGCACTGACCTCTTGGATCTTTCCTTTTAGGGCGGACCCTCTTCAGACCCATAAGCCCACCTCCAACCCCCCCACAGGCTCTCAGGACTCCTCCTCCTCTACTCCCTCCGTAGGAGGTGAAGGCTCAAACGGGCTGGTGGGCAGCATTACCCCCCCGCAGGAGGAGCTGGCGGTGCATCACATTGGTGCCATGTCCCGGCAGACGAGTGCCGGCGGGACGTTCTGGAGCTCTGAGATGCTGACCGACAGACATGTGAGGACCGCTGCTGAGGAGGAGAAGGGGACGGCGGCGGGGAAGAGGCGAGGGGGGGCGTATGGGGAAATCCTGCTCGACTATGTGTGCGGGAGGCAGAGGCAGCTGCAGAGGCAATTCTCACAACCCAACAAGCAGCCAATCACAGCGCAGCACCAGCTGCTCCGCAACGGAGACTCTGTCCACCAGCTCCCTGGAGCCCCGCCCATCCATCACCGCCATCTCGGAGGGAACCAGGAGCGATCCACTGTCACTCGGACCAAGTCCTGCGGCCACAACTCCACACCGCCCACCATCCAACCCGACCCCCATCCCAACCTGCTCCCACCCAGACCCCCCCAGCTCCCCTCCAACCAAGACTCCCAGCTGGAGGAGGCGACCAGGAGCCTCCACAAGGCTTTGGCGTTGGAAGGTGAGCATCCTAACGTCAACATCTTCCTCCTCCTCCTCATCATCAGAGTCTCCTATTGAACAGCAGATGGACTTTAAATTCTTGTTGCTCCACCAGGAGATGATTCATGTTTTTACCAAAGACTTTAAACTAGTGCTGTGAATTAGACACATTACCGCGCGATTAATAGAACATCATTAATTCGTTAATATGGATTAACGTCCTCAGGCGTCCTGCTGTGCAGCTGTGAGATCAGCGTAATAAAACTTAATAAAACTCTGTCTAAAATAAACTTAAACAGTTTTTTTTACATCCTGTGGTTGAGATTTTATTAAATTAAAGAGATAATTTGGAATTTATTTGTAGTTTTTGGACAAAAGCGATCTTTTATTTTAATAAATAAGGCGGAAGATGAACGTCCAGTTCAGAAAGGACAGACACGCCCCCACCTGTGAGCAGCCGACCTGAAATCCAGCTGGATCAAGCTTCTCCCCCACAAAATGTTTTATTATCTTTCACAAACACAAGAAAATGTATGAGAAAAATGAAAAAAAAAAAATAACTGTGGAGAAAAAAAAAATTCCAGGAAAAATGTCACACTTTTTTTGGCTAAAAACTGCATAATTATAATCAAATGATCACTTGGAATGATTTCACAATAAATACAATTGTAGTTTAAGATTTTTTGCCTTTATTAAGAAGCTTACTCAAATAAAAAAAGGCACACAGTCCTAGTCCTTGGAGAAAATTGGGAATGTGTCCCTGTTGATCTGGGAATCTCTTCCCAGAAGAGATTGAAGATTGGAATCTTTTTTGGAATTGGTGGCCATGAACGTGACCAAAACTATGGTGCGGCTAACCAAACTTTGTGTTACTCAGAGTGTTTCATAAATACACTTCGATTTTATCTAAGGTGTAGATTTCCAAATTCTTTCATTAACATATGAAACAAAAATCTCAACCATATCTCAAAGAGCTCATAGATCCACGATCTTCCAAATGGAAAACTTTATTCTCAGCAGGATCACCAGTTGTTCGTTCCCTGACTCAGTTCAGGATGCAGACACATCTCTGTCCTCATCCATCTTCATTATAATTATCATTGTTTCTCTGATCCATCATCTGCTTTGTGATTGGCAGGTCTCAGGGACTGGTATCTGAGGAACACTCTTGGCTCCTCCCACCACAACCAGACCAGTGCAAAAGTCACAGCAGGGGCGTGCACTAAGTTGAAGGCCAAGGTTAAAGGTCAGAACGGCGGCGGGGAGGCTCTTCAGCGCAGGCGGACCACTCACGCTGTTCTCCCACAGTCTACCTATGAGGCGGACGGAGGTTACCAGCATGCCGCGCTGCATCCCAAACCAACGCTGTCGCACTCCGTCACGTTTCATGGCCACCCGCTGCACAGCAGGTAGGAGTCGGAGGACTTCCACAAGTCCTTTACACCTGGTCCCACAAAAGCCCCTTGCCCATCATATGTTACAGAAGCAGCTGTCACAATTTGACCAGCGTAGGAAAAATTTGTGAAAAGATTCCTGTTACGTCCCCAATGGAGACACATGCCTCAAGTCGAGGGGAAAATAACAAAAACTGGACACCAGAAGAATAAAAGGAACACAGTTTAGTAAATAAACGAAACTCTGTGTCCTGAAAGATAGAACAAAATGGAATAATGAGTGTGCTGGTTTAAACAAAAATACAAACCAGAAGGGATTGGAACATTGACCAAACATAAAATAAGGCATGGAGACTGATGACCCAGCCATGGAGTCAGCAGCCCCCTGCTAATGGCTGCCTAACCAAAAGAAACAAACAAAGCCCACAAATCAAGACTACCAACCCCAAACTAAAATAACAAAACCCAGCATTGTAAAACAACAGAGGAAGAAAAGAACAAAACATAATAAGGCACATTGGCCACACCTGCCAGGTGAGAAGGACTGGATGGAAAAAGGTCCAGCTGTAGCAGCAGGACACAACACTCCTTAAATCAAACAGAAGGTCCAGTTTTTTCCCTTTCCAAACCCACTTCAGACTCTTGATGGTCATTGTTGATCAGTCTGTGGCCCAGTGGAAAGGTGTCTGTCCTGATAGAGGAAAATTGTGGGTTGAAGCCACCACTGGACTATGGGGACCTGATGGTGGCAACTCACTGCAGGACAGGTTGGATTCAGACTAGGGTGGGAGACAGATCTCAGGACTTTGACAGGAAAACCTTCATGAATTCCTGCTACCGAGTCTCAGTCAGGACGCCGGTTTATCCGCCTGTATGTTGTCATAGTATTGTATGCTGTTGAACATAGCAGCTCTTTCATCCAGCCCCTTCTGTCTTTCAGGACATCAGGGAGTACCTTCTGCCATGACTTGCTTTCCGCTCAAAAACAGGAAGCTCCCTCCCACCTGATCCCAGACCAGCTGTCTCCTGGGACTTTGGTCTGACTCGTCAATGAGGACACTCTGTGTCAGAGAGGGCAAACCCAGCATACCCAGTGGAGGATGAAACCCTGACTAATGTCTCAGAACTGTCTGCTGCAAGGAAGTGCCACCAAAGCCATCCTGAAAAACTGCAACATATTGAAAAAGGACAATTCCCTGTCTTCACAACCTTAAGGTCCACAGAAGGGGATAACGCCCAGGAGGATCTCCTCAAACATTCACCGAGACAAGTCTATCAACCAAATGTGACCTACGAGAACAAACCAATCGGCCAATAGTAAAAAGCTTTAAAAATGAATCAATAAAGATTGTTAGAAGCAGATTTTGATGTGGATTCAGACCAGGACTGGCTGAACCTGCAGCTCAGAGATCGAAGTCTTTAAACCTGTTTCTGGTTTGTGCACAGCAAGCTGGAGCGACAGACGAGTTCTGTGACAACATTCACATCGTCAATCTGCAACCAATCTGCAAAGACAATCGGACTCAGTGTGTCTATATGTGTATGTGTGTGTGTTTGGGGAGGAGTTTGTATCCCCCAACATCACTTTATTACATGTGAGGAGCTCTGCTCACTGACATCACCAGCTGCAGCCAAACCGTATTAATCTGATCAGGTGAATCCCTCAGGTGAGTCCAAACAAGATGCATCAGGTAAACTCATAGTCTGGACTCAGTGTGTCTGTTCGGAAAACCAGCTCCATCCTGAAACCGGCTGAAACCGCAAGACCAGGTGCTTCATAGAAACTGTCCAGGTCCAGAACTTTTAGGACCATCTGCAGGGAGACCTGCAATAAAGTCAGCGATAAATCCAGATCCAAATTTAGATCAAGATCCACGTCCAGGCTCCAATCTGGATGCAGGTTATGAAAATGAAGCAATAAAGAGAACTGCAAGTTTCAGTTTGAACCTTAAACCACTTCAGGATGAAAAAACATTGACAAAGACAATCAGACAATGATGTCATTGGGTTATTGATTTGTTTTCTGATCGACCAGTTCATCAGATGGCTTGATCCAGTTTTTGTACAAAGATACAGCGGACTGACTGTTTTTATAAATTATTAATGAATGACTTTACAGCTTTGTTTAGTGTTATTGATGTTGTTATTGACAAGAATGCATGTGCTTCACACCTGTGCTGTTTACTGAACCTCTGCTGTCCTACACACCTGTGCTGTTCAAGCCACACATTTGCTTTTTAATAAACAAGTGCTGTTTAACTCATCTGAAGGATATATTCACCTTCGCTGTTTAGCTCCCATTCACCGAAGAACCACCTGAAGAACCATCAGAAGAACCATCAGAAGAACCATGCAGTTACAGGTGTTGGGCAGATCCTGTCCTGTTCAAAGTCAACTCTCACGTCAGTCA
This sequence comes from Oryzias melastigma, assembly GCF_002922805.2. Classification (NCBI taxonomy): domain Eukaryota; kingdom Metazoa; phylum Chordata; class Actinopteri; order Beloniformes; family Adrianichthyidae; genus Oryzias; species Oryzias melastigma. Next base: position 25,112,490 of record NC_050518.1, on the reverse strand, counting down.
TCTCTGTTACAACGAGATGAAATCACATTCAGGTATCATAGATCTGCTGTTCAACATATGGTTTGGTAAGTGGAGTATCCTGAAGGCTACCATCTTTACACCAATGATTATGTTTGTTGTGTTCACTATTTGTGGCTGTTGTGTGCTGCGTCCGAGCTCTTATTCTCAGGTAAGTTGGTGGGCTCCATTATCTTAAAAGGCCTGGGTCCACCCCCGCTTACCAACTGCCCTGTACCCGTGACAAATGGACGGACAGCTGGCTCCACGTGCAGCAGGTTTATTAGTTCAGTCATGAACTAAGCACTCCTAAAAGTCCACAAAGCTAAAGAGGTCAATCACAAGCATGAAAGCTGAGACTAGAGTTGTCAGAGTCCAGGTGAGGATCAGGGCAGGCGGCAGGATATCAGAGATAACGCAGGATCAGAAACAGAAGATCAGGTCCAGAAAGAAACGCTCAGCAATGCAGGCAGGTTGGCACAAACAATACTTCACACTGAGTCAGGCTCTGTGTCATGCTTAAGAAACAGGTGGGTGATTGATTGGAGTCAGGTGAGCGGCATCCAGGAGCTGTGCGCTGGGGCAGCTGGGAGATGTAGTGTTAGAACTCAGGAGACAGGTCCTGTTGGTGACCAGAGGGGG
>NC_050518.1:25101631-25111676 GCF_002922805.2 Oryzias melastigma | reverse complement strand
TGCGTGACCTTTCACATGGACAAAACTGTTTTATTTATTTTACAGTTACAATTTTTTTACAGACTGACACATTTTTTTCTATTTTTTGAAGATGCAAAAATTTTTTTTCAACAATTGCATTTTTTTTTAAAGATGGACACATATTTTCTACAGGTACAAAACTTTTTTTACAAACACATAAATGTTTAACTACAAGTATAAAACGTTTTTACAGATGGACATTTTTTTTCTTTGATTACAAACTTTTTTCTCCAGTTGTCTATAGTTACACAACGTTTTTTTTTTACATATACACAAATGTTTGCTTACAAGTACAAAACTTTTTTACAGACGCAATTTTTTTTACAGTTACAATTTTTTTTCACAGACAAACACGTATTTTATACAGTTAGAAATATTTTTGAACACGCACAAACGTCTAATTACAAGTACAAAACTTCTTTACAGGCGGACACATTTTTTCTACAGTGAAACTTTTTTACCGATGCACAAATGCTTAATTACATGTAAAAACTTTTTACAGACGCAAATTTTTTTTCTAAAGTTTCCTTTTTTAAAGACACAAAACTTTTGTCACCAATACAACTCCATAGATGCCCCCCTGAGTGGATCAGTTGTCAATGTGTTCTATCCCGCTGCAGATGCAGGATGTGTGTAACTGGTTTATTCGAAGTGTGATGTGTCTACAGAAAAGCATCAGGGAGGGGTCAGAAGGTTCATCTTCGTTCAAATATACAAATATCCATTATTTCCGTCTATTCTACAACTCAAACACGGAGAATCTCCGCTCTCTGTGTACCTGCTTCCGGTCCTCACCTGCAGGGGGCGCGCGCCCGGTGGCAGCAGGCTGGGAGGCGCGCGGACTGTCAGCTGGTACGTTTTCAGACGGCGGGATTTCCGTGTTTTCACCGTGAAATGATCAATATTCCCGCCGGTCACTGTGACGGCCGTTATTACGTCATTATTCGCGCCAACAGAGACGCGGCTGTCGCGCGCGGCGGTGTCACAGATCCTTCCGGGGGGGTGGGGGTGTTTGTATTTGCCACCTGACCTTTCCACAACAGATCTACCCCCCCAACCTAATTTAACTTATCGGAAGTTCTAGGAGGTCCAGAACCGGGTCTTCCGCCTGCCGGCTGGTTCTAAGGTTTGTCCTTGACCGGGTCAGAACACACAGAACCAGGAGCGGGCTGCAGGGGGGGGAGCCGTCCCGACAGCCGGCTCCGGGACGCTTGAGAGCGCTGTACGGTTCGGTACTGACATAAGGGGAAGGAGGGCTCGGTCCGGAGGGTCCAGTTGAAGGCGGAGTTAAAGCCGGAACTGTGAGTTCCTGAAAGTTCCTGTTTTCCGCTCGCTGTTATTACCGAGTCAAACGACAGGTCCAGTCCGGGCGGGTCCGGACTCACGGTGCGTGTCCCAGAGGGGGTTCGGAGATCCGGGCGCGCGAAGGGGTAAAGTAACGGGAACGAGCAGGTTAAAGTTCTGAAACCGCAACTCGCTCAAACGTGACCGGAGAAAAGTTGTTCCGAAGGTCAGTCCGTTCTGCAGAGCTCGGTTCTGGAAAAGTGGGTCAGCGGATGAGCCTGTTTACTGCGCACGCGCTCTGAGTTCGGTCCTGCTGAGACTCCTGGAGTTAGTTCTGAAGAATTCTTGACTAGAACTCGGTTCGGTTTCCTGAAGGTTCGTGTCCTCTGGGTTCAGGAACGTTCTGTCTCACTGAGGCTTTTGTTCCTGCTGTGATCCGGATCAATCAGATCCAGACTGGACCGGTCAGCTCTGATAGATTTTGTGGTTCTGGTCCGGTTCACCTTTAGACAGCTGCGATCAGAACCGTCCTCTCAGATTACATGAAGTTTCCACTCACCTGTAGGTGTGACAGATCTGTCATGCTCTCACCTGTGCAGGTGGAGGCAGACATGTCTACATGTGTCCTTGACAACGACCTTTGACCTCTCCTGACTGGTCCAGCTGATGGCGCTCAGCATGCAGGCGGCCTATGAGAAGATGCCAGCTCAGCTGAGGCGGAGCTCCAGACTCAGGAAGCTGTCAGCGCTGCTGCTGGCCGCCTACGCTGTCCGGAGACTGTCTCCGTACCTGTGGAGAAGACTGCAGGTGAGGCTCACCTGGACGGACATGTGACATGTCAACCTGTCTGTCCCCGGTGATCTGAAACCACATCAACAAATAAAAACAATACAGGTTCATGTCTACCTGTCCAGTTCTCATATACAGTCAATGATTTATTTGACACTTCTGACTTGTGTTCTACTAGTATTATTAAAGGTTACTTAAAAGTATTTTTTAAAGTAAAATTCTATTTTGAAATATTGTCAGGTAAAAGATTACTTTTGAACATCACTAACAAGTCACTTGTCATGTAATAGCAGAGGTGAGAGCAAGTCATTGTTTTGCAAGTTTCAAGTAAGTCTCAAGTCCGAGTCCAAGTCAAAACCAGCCAAATCCCAAGTCGAGTCACAAGTCAAGACCAACAAGTGTCAAGTCGAGTCACAAGTCCTACTGTTAATGTTTCAAGTCATTTTTCAGGAATTTGATTGGTTGGATCAATCCAACGTGGCCTAAATTTGATTGGATGTTGGGCCAACGCCGCACACGGATGTAAACAAACAGAGACGGGGAGACCGCGGCGCGGGTCTCTCAATATACGTTTTAATCATTGGATTTGGGGGAAAATAGCAAGTCTTTACGAGTCAAAGGCTAAAGTCACAGTCAAGTCACAAGTTATTTATATTAAAGTCAGAGTTAAGTCAGAGGTTTGAAAGTTCAAGTCGAGTCTAAAGTTGTTAAATTCATGACTCGAGTCTGACTCGAGTCCAAGTCATGTGACCCGAGTCACCAGTAACACGAGTCGTGATGTTCAGATCTGTCAGCTGACCATGTTTTCTGTTTCAGAGGACTACAGCTGGGAGCAAGGAAGGAGGAGCTAAATCTGCTGTGGGCGTGGCCAGCAGTGCAGAGGAAAAGAAGAGGAAAAAAGACAGCAAGTACGTCCATGTGTGTGAATGTGTGTGTATTCATCCATCTTGTGTCTGTACTCGAGTGCTGGAGACCCCTCCCTCCTGCTTCGTTTCTGCCCTCAGGTCTGTGTCAGTGAATCGAGACTTCCTGCTCCGTCTGTCCCGCCTCCTGAAGCTCTTGTTTCCCCGGCTGCTGTCCCCAGAGTGCGGCCTGCTCGCCCTCCACACTCTCACGCTGATGTCCAGGACCTTCCTGTCCATATATGTGGCGTCTTTGGATGGTTTGTACCTGCAGATGTTGCTAAGCTTCATCCAGTCAGAGATTTGAACCCTCAGCTGATAACGTGTTATTGATCTGTGATCACCTCTCAGGTGTCATCGTCAAGTGCATCGTTCAGAAAGACCCTCAAGCTTTTGTGCTGCAGCTCTCCAAGTGGCTGCTCGTCGCTGTTCCTGCTACCTTCATCAACAGTGCAATCAGGTTCCTGGAGGGTCAGCTCTCCCTCAGATTTAGGAGCCGGCTGGTCAGCCACGCCTACCAGGTGTACTTTGCAAACCAGGTGAGATGCTGCTATCGACAAATGTCACCCACAATGATTGACGTGTGTTTTGGTGCTGCCAAAAAACAAGTCAAGAATCATCAGACGAGCACATTCAGCCGTCTGTCCGTCATGAGGTCTCCATCACCTGCTAGCAGTTTAGCGTGCTACAAAAAGCCTAAAACCAGAAGTTCTCTGGTTTATTCTGACATTTCTCATCAGTTATTGTCTGACATGTGAGACTCTTATTTCTGACATGCTTTAATCTAACACATTTCTTGTTAGAGATGACTTCTCATTAAAGCAGCCATACCATGAAAACGTTTTGAGCTTCTAAGTGTTCATTCCTCACTATAAAGAACCCCAAAACGGTATTTTGATCCGTTCACATATTTCTGAGTAATCCTCTAAGAACCTGTGCTCTCAGCAGGAGCCCCTCCCATACCCATGAAAGCGAGCGGGTCCTCACGAGCTGATGTCACAGAGTGAGACCACCCTTTTTAGGAAGAGTGTGTTCTGACAGCACCGCCCCCAGTCCAACACCAACACTCAATTTCTCCGTTGAGCTAGTGGTGATCAACAAAAAAAAACCTTTCATTTTAGATGAAAAATACTGTATATCTCCCAACTGTTTTCAATAAATTCCAGCTCAGACAGACATGGGGCTCCTTTAAGAGACCATCAGTTCTTCCCCTTTTATACATGAATGTGTTACATGAAGGACAACAAGGTGACTTACATTAAAAATTCTATCAGCTCTTCTGACCACTTAATATCTATCAAACATGTTCATTTCTTACATTTCTCTAAAAATTGCATATCCATCATTCTTTTCTCTTAGTTTTAACAGATTTGGTCTCCAGATGTGTAAATGTTGTCAGAAGCATGTTTTTATATTTTTGTTTATGTTCAAAGATGTGAGTGTATATTTATGCTTTGAAGTATTTTTCTCAAATATATGTTTTAAAGCTTTTCAAAAAAGTCATTTTAGGCTTTTATCTTCTTTTTTTTTTTACTTTTAACTGATCTGATAAATGATCTGAACCGTGACCCTAAAACCTTGACAAGATCCAAACCGTGAGTTTTGTGATCCGTGACCATGGGGTCAAATCAGGATCAGCTGAAAGTGAATGAAAAACCAGATTGTATATTTGAAAAAAAGGGAATACTGTAGTGATCTAGCGAGCTCTGCTGTCCACGGGCGGCTGGCTAGCGTAGCGAGCCAATCTACTGAGTGTCCACTTAAGCCAATATAGGTAAACACAGGTGGGACCACCTCAGAAACTGCAGACAAACCCAATCGGGGCCACATTTTCTGAAACCATATTGGGTCCATCTGGTAAAAGCAAAAAACGAGAAATGAGAAAAGGAAAGTCGAAAGTACAAATAAACATTTTTTTAACTAGTAACAGTTTTAGTTCTTTTTTAATTCAAGTTTCAAACTTAATTTTTTGTTTCAAATTTTCAATATTTCTGTCAAGTTTTCAAAATGTATTTTTGAGCTTAAAACTGCATTGAAATGTTCCATCTTGTTCTTCATTCACTTTAAGCTGATCCTGATTTGACTCCACACGTTACACTCAGAGTGAAAACAAATCTAAAGGCAGAAAAACATTGAAAGATCTCAGACTGAACTGAAAGAAGGAACCCTGGACACATTTACTGTCACACATGTCCGCATTGAGTCACATGTCAGAGGCGTGTTAGAGGCGTGTTCTTCTGCCACCTTCAGACCTGTGTAGAGCATCAGCGTTCTTGTTGGGGTGTCCGTCAGAGTGAGGGGACCCCCCTGAGCCACCCTCTTCCTGTGTCCACAGACGTATTACAGGGTCAGCAACATGGATGGCCGTCTGTCCAACCCCGATCAGTCTCTGACAGAAGACATCGTCATGTTTGCGTCGTCCATCGCTCACCTGTATTCCAACTTGACCAAGCCCATCCTGGACGTGGTGGTCACCTGCTACACGCTTCTGAGCACGGCTCACGCCAAAGGTGTGTGGTGCATGTGGGGAGGAGCCTATGTGTTAGCTGGAATGTGACTGTCCACCCTCTTCGTCCTGCAGGAGCGAACACCTCATGGCCTGCCGCCATCGCTGGCCTGGTGGTGGTGCTCACGGCGAAGGTGCTGCGCTCCTGCTCGCCACACTTCGGGAAGCTGGTGGCCGAGGAGGCTAAGAGGAAGGGCGACCTGCGCTACATGCACTCGCGCATCATCACCAACTCAGAGGAGATCGCTTTCTATGGTGGACACAAGGTGAGCGCCCCCTTCTGGACACGTGTTCAGCTGACGGCGGAACGGCTCGCCAGCATCACCCGGTTGGTTTGCAGGTGGAGATGGCCCAGCTGCAGCAGAGCTACCGCTCCCTGTCCACCCACATCCATCAGATCCTCCTGAAGCGCCTGTGGTACATCATGCTGGAGCAGTTCCTCATGAAGTATGTGTGGAGCGCGTCTGGCCTCGTGATGGTCGCCGTGCCCATCATCACCGCCACGGGATACTCAGAATCTGGTAGGGCTTTAGTGTGTGGGGCATCGGGGTTTGGGAGTGTGGTAGGGCGCCACGATTAGTCGACTAATCGACGGATAATTTAATAGTTGATTAGTCGTTACTTTATACTATATGGAGTCAGAGTGTAGTAAAGTTGAAAATTATATTGGTATTATGCTAGCTTTATGGACTAATTTGCTATTTTTTAAGGTTTTTTAGGCTGTTTCGGATTTTAGCTATTATTTCAGCTACATGCTAGCTATTTTTTGGCTAACTTAGGCTTTTTCTTTTGTTTTTTTAGGCTATTTTGGAATTTAGTTAAGATTTTAGTTGCATACTAGCTATTTCGGCTAATTAATGTTTTTTGTTTTGTTTTTTAGGCTATTTTGGAGTTTAACTAATATTTCAGCTGCATGTTAGCTGTTTTTGTCAATTTAGGATTTTTTTAAACTCGTATTGTAGCTGGCTATCAGCTTCAGTGATTTCAGTTTTTGATTTCAGCATCTTCAGCGGCCAAATTCAGCTTACAGCATTCACACTAGTATTATCACAGGTAATGCTGTATATCTAGTTTTTAGTGAGTTAATAGCTAATGATGTGTATTTTACATGCGCTGTGACCCGATTAGTCGACTAATCGGAAAGGGTAATTGGTGATTAGTCGATTATTAAAATAACTGTTTGTGTGTGGCGCGTCATGTGACCTGTACCCGATGTGTTCAGACTCGGAGGAGGTGAAGAGGGCAGCGATGGTGATGAAGGAGGAGGAGCTAGTGAGTGAGCGGACGCAGGCATTCACCACAGCCAGGAACCTCCTGAACGCCGCCGCCGATGCGGTGGAGAGGATCATGAGCTCCTACAAGGAGGTTTGTGTCTCCGTCTGCGGTTGTTGAGTGGCGGACGCCGTCAGGACCGAGCTCTCGTGTGCACAGGTGACCGAGCTGGCGGGATACACTTCCCGGGTCTCCGAGATGTTGGATGTGTTTGAGGATGTGAGTCGAGGAGTTTACCGGCGGTCTGCATACAGAGAGGACGAGTCCTCGCAAACAGGAGACGAGGTCCAACCCAAGCAGAGAGTCTGCGGTCCGCTGGAGATCAAAGGTTGGTTCCGAACCGGCTCCGCGGTCACTGAGGGGGAGGGGCTGGAGATGACCGCTGTGTGGTGTGCAGGTCAGGTAATCAGCGTGGAGAAGGGGATCCGCTGTCAGAACCTGCCGATCATCACGCCGTCCGGAGATGTGGTAGTGTCCAGCCTGAACATCCAGGTAATTGGAGCACCTCACCTGGTGCAGACAGGTGAGGTGTATGTAGAGATGGATTACATGGAGGCCTGCAGCTCACCAGGAGGCGCTATTCTGCCGCTGTGCACAATCTTTTCTCTCAAAAGTCAATTCAAGCACACCTGTCAGTCTGTCCAAGGTTCTCATTCTGTCCACTTAAAACAAGTCTACAGTCAGGTCAAGCGGAAAACTATGACACCTGCAGTGTCACCTGGTCCAAATTTAGTAAGTAGAACTTCCCAAAAGCCTCATCTTTTGGAACTCTAATTTATTTATTCATGTTGAGAGACTAAGAAGATCCTCTTATTTTATTCTTGTGTTTATCTTTTCCTTCGTCGGACTAATGCGGTCATCAGACTGGGTCACAGAGAGACAGAAGTACCGCTGAAAGCGTCCATCATACAGTTACAGCTCCTGCAATAGACGGTCTCTGATGAATCTCTGAATGATCTCATGAACCCAGACATGGAGACGTAGTTACTGGAGCTTCTGCAGAATAAAATAACTCCGATCTCTGAACATCCTCAGTGCTTCCATGTAGCGATCAGGTTTAAAACTTTGGACTGTAGCTCCTCCCACATCCTGCAGGAGTGTCAAATTTCTGAACACATTTTTGGACAGGTGTTGACAGGTGAATTGGATGTGTGAAGGCAGCATTGGTCCGTAGAGAGTCACTGACTTATCTACAGATAAGTCACGTGTCTGTGTGTCTCAGGTGGACGAGGGCATGGACGTCCTCATCACCGGTCCAAACGGCTGTGGGAAGAGCTCCCTGTTCAGAATCCTCAGTGGACTGTGGCCCGTTTACGGAGGAATGCTGTACCGACCGGAACCACAGCACATGTTCTACATCCCACAGAGGTGCGTCTGCTGTGGCTGCAGCCCTGGACTCCTTTCCCCTTCCTGGCTGTTGATGTAGTCTCCGTGCAGGCCCTACATGTCGGAGGGGACCCTCAGAGATCAGGTGATCTATCCAGACTCGGTGGAGGACATGCTTCGGAAGGGGGTGACGGATTCAGCCCTGGAGCAGATCCTGAAGACCGTCCACTTGCTCTACATCCTGGACCGAGAGGGAGGTCAGTGGGGGGGTTAACTTCTTCCAGTGCTTTGATATGAACGCGTCCAGTCAGCAGAGTGTCTGTGTGTCAGGATGGGAATCCATCAGCGACTGGAAGGACGTTTTATCTGGAGGAGAGAAGCAGAGGATGGGCATGGCCCGCATGTTCTACCACCGGTAAGACCCGCTTAGGTCTGGACCGGCTCCTGGTGCTCATCTACCTCTGGGGTTGAGTTCTGTCTCTTTGTGTTGGATTGTCTCTCAGCCCGCGGTACGCTCTCCTGGATGAGTGCACCAGCGCCGTTAGCATCGATGTGGAGGGAAGCATCTTCCAGGCCGCAAAGGATGCTGGGATTTCCCTGCTGTCAATCACCCACAGACCCTCCCTTTGGTTAGTGCAGATTCAGTCAGTCTGATGAATAAAGATCTCCTGATGTTCCAGAAAAGAGGCATTGCGCTGTGAGCAGGTTTGGCCAGCAGGGGGAGGCAGAGCTCCGTGTTTTCACTTTCTTACCCTTTTTCTCGTCCGACAGGAAGTACCACTCCCACCTGCTGCAGTTTGATGGTGAAGGAGGGTGGAAGTTTGAGCCGCTGGACGCCTCCACCCGTCTGTCGCTGCAGGTGAGTCCCTCTGTGCTGCAGGTGACACTCAGCCTGACCTGCAAGGTCCCACCAAAGTGGATCCAGATCAAGCCCCCACATTCTTATCCTCACTGAACCCCTGCTGCTCTGCAGAAACTATGTCCTTGAAAACAGAACAGGTTTCAGATTCATGAAGGGGTTTTTGTGTCGCCACATTTGAACAAAAGTCACAGTTTTGAGAACAAAATTTCCTTAATTTCAAACAAAAAGTTTGTGGTTTTTAAGAATAAAATTTCATGATTTGCAAATAAAATTAAATATTTGCTTTCAAAAACCATTTTTACGTTTGTAGCACAAATGTGTTGTCTCTCATCTTTCTCCCTCTCTGTGATTGGCTGTTTGGTGGCACATTTATTACTATAAACTTTATGAATGTAAATCAAAGATAGAGGAGAAAGAAACGACGCAGATGAAAACATTTGTGTTGAAATCACTTTTTAGAGCAAAAAAAGTTTTTTAAAGCAAACATTGAATCTTTTCATTTGCAAAATTTGAACTCTATCAAAAATGTGTGTATTTTGAGGGCGGTCCCCACAGAGCTCCTCCCACTTACCATTATGAGAACATTGAGTGGGCGGAGTAAACGTTGGTTAATGTGTTCAATGATTGATGTCAGAGTTTATTTGTGGGTGTGATTGTCCAGGATTCAGCCCCGGCCTGTGGTTACCAAGGTAACCATTGGGGCTGAGCTGGGGGGGGGGGTTAGTGTGGATGAGTGTGTGTTAGTTGGAGCTCACTTGTTTGTGTTGCTGTGTGCATCGGCATGTGCACTAGTGTGTGTATTTGTGAGTTAGTGTCTGTGTAAGTTTGTGTGTTTTTTTCTGTTTGTTAGGGTGTGTGTGTGTAGGGGTGTGCTTGTAGGTGTGTGTGTAGTTGTGTGTTTTTTGCGTGCTCATTGGTGCATGTGTTTTCATGTGTGCATCTGTCTGTGCTTAGAGTTTTGCTTGTGCGTTGCTATGCGTGTTTTTTTGTGTGTCCGTTGATTTATGTGTATGTGTGCCTGTGTACGTCCAGGTGTGTGTTTGTGCCTGTGTTCGTCCAGGTGTGTTTGTGCCTGTGTTCGTC
>NC_050518.1:25095899-25101552 GCF_002922805.2 Oryzias melastigma | reverse complement strand
CTGTGTACGTCCAGGTGTGTTTGTGCCTGTGTACGTCCAGGTGTGTGTTTGTACCTGTGTTCGTCCAGGTGTGTTTGTGCCTGTGTGTAGCTGTGTGTGTGTACCTATTTTGGTGTTCCGCTGTGTCAGACTGACAGGTGATGCAGATCCGAGCAGCATCTCCCGTCAGGGGGCGTGGCTGTGTGTCGGCGCTCACAGGTGTTGATGGCGTCCTTCTCTGCAGGACGAGAAGCAGCGGCTGGAGACGCAGCTGTCAGGGATTCCCAGGATGCAGCAGAGGCTGTCGGAGCTGCGCCACCTGCTGGGGGAGGAGGAGCGTGACGCCAGTGGACACGGAGCTGAGGAGTGACAGCTCCAGAAGGGCGGTCCAACATTTCAGCCTCTGGATTTGGAAGCTCAGACGGACCCCCCCTCCTCCCGTCGGCTCATTTCCAGAGTGTAACCCACAACCTCAGGACAGACACTGAACCACAGGGACATTTGGAACCACCAGAACAGAACCAGCTGGGACCCTGTTTTTGCTGAATTTGTTTGCACACATCTTCTTCCAGGTGATCTCCAGCTGGTCATGTGACCAGTGACGTCATAATTGATGAAAAATATATGAAAAAAGTTCTGCTATAGGAAGCGTGTGGATGAAGGTTCTCATTCATCTATACTTTAGGAAGTGTAAGGATCGATATTCTGCTGCAATGCTCTATCAATCATGAGGACAATGAAGGTGCCTTACAAAATAAAAGTCTTGAATGATCATTTCAAAATAAGGGCTCTTGTTGGGGGGAGGGGGGGTGGAAGTTGTACCGAGTTCCGACAGATCTCGTCCGCTGCTGTAGTTTCTGGGACCCGTTGTGGCTCCTCTCCTGAGTCCGGACGGGTTTGAGCCGGACCCGGTCCACAGAACCCTCCGAACCTGCCGCGCCGCTCGGGCGTCCCGGCGCCTCCCGGAGCGCGTGCATCGGGGCGGGGTCTGAGCTGGACCTGTTGTGCGGATCTCCTCGCGCTGTTGGACTCTCGGGAACTTTTATCCGGACCTGCTGGAGCACGGCGGACCGCGGGACCGGAATCCTCGTTCAGGTCAGTCCGCCGCGGGTCTCCGGACCTCCAGACGGGTCGCGCTGCGGAACAAACGCTTCGGTTCTGTTCGTTGGCGCCCCGCTCCCGAACTCGTGGTTCGGACGCGGTTCTGAGTGGGTTTGGTGTAAATTGGTGGGTGGGATCTGTCATTAGACACAGAAAGGTCGCTGGTTCGGGACCGTTCTGCACCGGTTCCGTGACTTTGGGACGGCCCGTGGAGCCGGACAGTTTATCGAGGCGCTCCGGTCCATAGAATGAGCCCGACACCGGTGAACTGGACCTTTGTTCACGCAGTGTTTCCCGGGACCGGAGGGTCCGACGTGAATTACTGGCATTCCAACACGTGTGGCGGCACGCGCGCACAGAACACTGCAGACTTCTGGGAGAGTGCGCTCGTGTGTTACCTTTGCAGGAGTCACAGGGTCAGGTCATGTGACTTGTGATGACAGGCAGACCGAGGAGGCCCCCGGGGGCCCGCTGGACACTGAAGGGGTTCTGGGAGGGTCTGACCTGAAGAAACCTTAAATGAGTCAGAACCAGACCGCTTTGAGTCCAGTTCTTCTGTTCAATTCAGCTGTACTTCTAAAGCCCAATATCACAAAAAGAATTCCCTCATTGGGCTTCATGCCAGTAATTTTACAGAAACAGCAGGTCGGTCATAAAATATAAACAATAGCTGATTGCTAAACTAAACTGGTTGTCTTTGTCCTTAGACCCTCCTTCCCAGTTAGGGAAAACTCCTAAAAAACCTGATTCAGGAAAAAGAAGAAACCTCAGGGATGTCCACATGAAGGAGAGATCCTCTCCCAGAACAGACAGAAGATTTACCAGAACTAGTAAAGAAGAATGAGCTTATCTAACTCTACAAGCTGGGAACGTGGTCCACAGCCAAGACGAGCCAGAGGTGAGGTCCATGACCAAAAACAGGAACATGGACGATCCACCTGGAATCTGAAATCTCTCCCGCTCCCCCAAATGGGGAGGTGTGGGAAAATGGAACAACATGTGAATCACACTGTATCAAACAGAAGCGCAGAGAGCTAAATATTTACGCTCACAGCCCAATCAGAGGTCTGGACCTGGTCTTGGCTCTGAAGGTTCTAAAATGTTTGTAATGTAAATGTTAGCCAATTATGTTCACCACCACGAGCTAAGCTCCAACATTTGCTTCAAATTTGACTAAAGAAAGAAAGAATCATTTGTTGCAGTTCCTCCAAACACCACTGGGGGCGGATTGTGGAGGGGAGCATTTTCCATCGAGTCACATGCAAAAAAAAATCTGATGTCAAACCAACCGTTAACAGACAGAATGACAAGTTTTAACGAACATTTGGATGTAAGCCTATAAGGCTGCCATGATTAGTCGACTATTAAAATAGTCGATGACTATTTTAATAGTCGATTAGTCATTGCTTTATATTTTATGGAGTCTGACTGCAGTAAAGTTGAAAGTTTTAATGACATTCTGCTAGCCTTTTGAACTATTCAGGCATTTATTAAGGTTTTTTAGACTATTTGAGTTTAGCTAATATTTCAGCTACATGCTAGCTATTTTGGTTAATTTAGGCTTTTTTTTTTAAATAAATGTGGCTAGTTTGGAGTTTAGTTAATATTTCAGCTACATGCTAACTATTTTGGCTAAATCAGGGATTTTCCAGTTTTTTAGGAACATTTTGAAATTTAGCAAATATTGCAACTGCATTCTAGCTATTTTGGCTAATTTTGTTTGTTTTTTTTAATCAGTTTTTAGGCTAACTTGGAATTTAGCTAATATTTCAGCTAATATTTTAGCTTGGCTTTTTATTTTTTATTTTTTAGGCTAATTGACATTTGATTAATATTTTAGCTGGCTACCAGCCTCAGTGTTTTCAGCTATCAACTTCAGCATTTTTAGCTATTTGCTTCAGCGTTTCCAGCCATCAACTTCAGCATCTTCAGCTTCACACTAGCATTATCGCAGGTAATGCTATATATCTAGTTTTTAGCTAGTTTAAAGTTAATGATGGTTAAGATGTGTGCTTTACATCCAGTTTGCCTGATAATGATCTGGTAATTTTACTGATTGGGTAAAAATAATCGGTGATTAGTTGACTATTAGAGTAATTGTTTGTGGCAGCACTATAGGTCTATAACTTTATTGGTTGTTTGTGACAACTTCTAATTTCACTTTACATTAAAGTCCCACTTTCTTTTGATTTATTTTCAAGGTGTTCCCGTTGGTCCTTTAATTATGATTATCATGTTTTTAGACAAATAATACTGTGTCATTTTCTAGGACATAGTTTCTGCAGAGTGGCAAGAGTTCATCAGAAATTCACCTCTGAGTTTGTGCGAAGCCACTCCTCCCACTTGATTTTCACTGGTGTCCAGGGCAGACATGATATCATGTTTACCTTCAGCCACATTTGTGATGGGATCGATAACACCTCAATGTAAGACTGGGGTCATCTGGACCCATAAAAGAGCACAAGCCAAATCCGGCCCTCCTAATAATTATATCAGACCCCCAAGAGCATTTTATTTTATTTATTCTTATATTTTGGCCCCTTGGGTGATTGAGTTTGACACCCCTGCCCCACACCAGCTGTGTATGAGTGTCCTAAACGACCCCACATATAGACCCACAAGCCAACAATCACAGTGCTAAGAACAACTTTAGCTAGCCCTAACAATCTAGTTCAAGCCAAACTCTGATCTAAAGGAGACGAGCCAGTACGGTTTTAACTACTCAGCAGGTTTAGGCTTTTTGGCAGTGCTGGTCTCCAGGAAAAGAGCTTTCCGAAAGACTAATCTGGATGCTGACCACTGATAAACTTCAATCTGAGCAAAAAAAATTAAACAGTCCTACTTTGTATCATGTTCAGCTCAATGTATAATTTCTAATACCAGCATTTCCTGCAGTAAAAACTGATAAGCTGGAAGTCGTTTTCCTGCCGTTAACTGAAATTCTTGTTTATCATAGGCTACCGGTATCCGGCCTTTCAACCCTTTTTGGATGTAGCTGCATAGACTGAGGTTAAACCGTTTCTATCTTTATCATCCAAAACCTCACAAATTTTTTCTTCTAATGGATATTAAATGATAACATTGTAATAAATCTGTTTATGACCCTAAAAAATGACCCTTATGTCCTAAAAAGTTAATTAAATGGAAAATAGAGACTAGCTTACAGAGGTGAATTTCTAATGAACTCCCGCTGCTCTGCAGAAATTATGTCCTACAAACGACACAGACTCTTTCTCTTTTTTGGGCTAAAAGCAGCATAATCATAATTAAAACTAGAAATGCTTTGAAAATACATCAAATGAAATGATCAGAGAGAGACTCTAAAGAGCTTTAATGTAAACCTCACACACTGAGCTCCATTCTACGTTTCAAGCCTATGTTGACTTTGACCTTCACATTGTTACTGCTTCTCCTGCTCAGAATCAATCGGCATTCTTTCTTTGTCTCAGTCTTATCTAAACTAGTCCCAGTTGGCACCTCCAGTTCTAACGTTCCTGTCATGAAGTCAAACAAATTTTTATCCTCCACCAGTTCCTCAGTCATCAGTCCAACTATCCCATAATGTGTTATGAGCGTTAAAATCACCACGTTTCAAAAGACGATCAGTTAAACGTCCTGATATTCTTTGTAGATGCTCTAAAGACGGGGTCTCAAATGAGTTTTAAAAATTCACAACTTTTAATATTGGAATATTGAATAAAAATTTAAATGACCGTACTTTACAACTTGAGACCTCTCTGAACAATCTGATCATTTAAAACAAAATGATTACATTTAACAATGCTTCCCTCTTTTCTGGTCTTAAAAGGCATGTCCATGTTCTTCAAAAAAAATCTAAGCAAAGCACATACTGTTGCTGGAACACAAACACCTTCTTGGTTTGTCATGTCTTCTGTAGCCGGATAACTGGAAACTAGACAGATTCTAGTTAATGTTAAAGTTAAGCGCCAAAGTTTGTCTCAGAGGAAGTGCTCAATGATGACAGACAAAGACTGAGATCCAGATAATGAATGCATATATATTTACAAGTTGATTAATAACAGAAACAAAACATGGTCAGTTGATTGCAGTGTGTCAATAGTCAATCCTCCAAATGTTCATAGATCCGGTTCCAAGTGGATCAGCACAAGTAAGTTCATCGAATATTTCCACCAATGGACATACGGATTTGTTTGTGTGTATACCACCTTCCACCCAGTCCAGTGTTGTCACCTTGAGATTCAGCGTGGATGCGGTTTTCAGCTCGAGTAGGGCCTTAAATTAAGGCCCAGCGGTGTCCAGACCCATTAGAACCTGGCCAGTTCCCCGGTACAGTTTCTCATACCCCTCAACTCAGCTCTGCCGCTCCTGATGAATGCAGCGACAGCTCGTCTGAAGTCCATCAACAACAGTCACTGGGCATGCCCCCTTAGAAACTAAGTCTCACGACAATCTCGCGAGAATCACACTAAATCTTGCGATAGCTTGGGCAGTGGGTTTAACGAAGAGTGTCAAGGTTACACTTCCACAACTCTTAAGACTGTATAGTTTTCTCCAGTCCTGCTTTAGCTCGTTTAATCTCCTCTGTTGGACT
>NC_050518.1:25087551-25095669 GCF_002922805.2 Oryzias melastigma | reverse complement strand
TCAAGAAGATGGATGGATGGATGGATTTAAATGACCGTACTTTACAACTTGAGACCTCTCTGAACAATCTGATCATTTAAAATAAAAATGATTACATTTAACAATGCTTCCCTCTTTTCTGGTCTTAAAAGGCATGTCCATGTTCTTCAAAAAAATCTAAGCAAAGCACATACTGTTGCTGGAACACAAACACCTTCTTGGTTTGTCATGTCTTCTGTAGCCGGATAACTGAAAACTAGACAGATTCTAGTTAATGTTAAAGTTAAGCGCCAAAGTTTGTCTCAGAGGAAGTGCTCAATGATGACAGACAAAGACTGAGATCCAGATAATGAATGCATATATATTTACAAGTTGATTAATAACAGAAACAAAACATGGTCGGTTGATTGCAGTGTGTCAATAGTCAATCCTCCAAATGTTCATAGATCCGGTTCCAAGTGGATCAGCACAAGTAAGTTCATCGAATATTTCCACCAATGGACATACGGATTTGTTTGTGTGTATACCTCCTTCCACCCAGTCCAGTGTTGTCACCTTGAGATTCAGCGTGGTTGTGGTTTTCAGCTCGAGTAGAGCCTTAAATTAAGGCCCAGCGGTGTCCAGACCCATTAGAACCTGGCCAGTTCCCCGGTACAGTTTCTCATACCCCTCAACTCAGCTTTGCCGCTCTTGATGAATGCAGCGACAGCTCGTCTGAAGTCCGTCAACAACAGTCACTGGGCATGCCCCCTTGGAGACTAAGTCTCACGATAATCTCGCGAGAATCACGCTAAATCTTGCGATAGCTTGGGCAGTGGGTTTAACGAAGAGTGTCAAGGTTACACTTCCACAACTCTTATGACTGTATAGTTTTCTCCAGTCCTGCTTTAGCTCGTTTAATCTCCTCCGTTGGACTAGATCTGGTTGGGCTGGCTTGGACTTACCTGCTGTTGACTCAGGACTTGACTTGGGACTTGAGGACAAACACTTGAGACTTACTTGTGACTCGCAGAACAATGATTCTGTCGGACCGCTGCCAGGAACTGCTCTTGGATCCATCTTTTGAGATGTTCTCGCTTCGTTTCCAGTCGGACTGAGCTCTGGTTCCCTTTGAGAGTCCTCAGTCTGAATGAGATCTGTGCTTGGAGCCAAACAACTGGACCAAACGGCCACCGTAGCTGGGCATTATGGGATGTAAACAGAGTTAGACGTAACCAAGTGATCAGCAGCAGACAATCGTGGAGCTACGTTATAACATAGTCTCTAGTGGTGTGCGATATATCGCGATATTTAGAATAGAATGCCATAGAAAACACTTTATTAATCCCTTTGGAAATCCTCAGGTACCAGCATCAGTACAGCACACAAATGGAGTAAAATAACAAAATAAAGTAAAATAGACTGAATATAGCTAAATATGCAAAATAGAAAAATAATAAATAATAAAAAAGATCAACGTTGCATGATACCCTGAATGATCGGACATATTGCACTGGTATTTAGTCCTGCGATTAATTCTCAGTGGGCTCTCACCTAGTATCAATCTTTTATTTTTGGTTGAAGAGGCTGTAAAACATTACATTTGTCATCCTTTGGTGAGACGTTCCATTGGAGGTAGATAGGGGGCGGACTTTGCAAGACTGACTGTCGCGGGCACTAATGTTCCTGGCAAGTACTTGAATTATTGTACTGTTGTTTACAACAATTCTGCACTAAGTAGTGGCACCGCTGTTCATGTTTACTATTATTAACACTGAATTTTACAGATAATTCCAATTCAATTGGTGTCGATGCTTGTCAAAGATATAGTATTACTGATTTGCTCAAAAGTGTCTATAATTTGTTGTACAAAATAAGACACAAGCTGTTTATTATGATTGTGTTCAAGCTAAAAAAAATAAATGGGTATATATTTTCTCAAAAAATATGTATATAATATGAGTAATTAGAGATGATTTTTTACTAATTACCGCAGTATTGCAATATCATCGATATTGTGAGCCATCTATCGCGTATCGTGATACGCACCGTGATACACATATCTCCTCTCTCCGTTTTCTCCAAAATCTATATGTCATTTAAATGTATCAGCTGTCATCTAACCAGTAACTGTCTTGCAACATGCCTCAGTCGTACCAAAATATTAGTAAAAAGGGTTTTATTTGACTTATACAGACGTTCAAAAGTGGTCAGTGAAATATAAAGTTAGAATAAATGAACTTTTCTGTTGAGGTTTGCAAAACGTAGGACTTCATTATTCCTTTCTCTTGCCCTCATAGTTCCTGGCCAATGACTGAAGAGATCCTTTGTCTCATGGTTTTGTGTCCGTTTGAAGGTGGTCTGAATACAGACCAAACCCAAGATTCAGGACTTGATCCAGACTTAATTAACCCTCTCATGCATGGAGTCAATACAGAATGCTTTGATAGCAAATATATAATACTCAGTTCAGAAATAACTGTTCAGTAACTGTTACTTTTGTTACACTATTCTCACTCCAGAGACATTGTCTTTAACCATGTTTTAGATGAATCAACCTATAGAGATAGAGGAACCACCAACATATTTCAAATTATTCACAGGTGTACCTACAAATTACCATATAATTACATTGATGTTTGGTGGACAGATATATATCTTTATTCAAGTTAAACTTTTGTTTGTAAAATACCTTATTCTGTATCTCTAAAGATGAATGAAAACACTTAGTAAAGACGAATTTCATCATAATTCCTGTGTGAGTGAGTTAACCGTTCTGGACCGACTGACTTTTCCAGTCTGAATACATCCCAAGTTTCTTTATTATTTTTCCCCTTTTTCTTGTGCCAAAACATACAGTTACTCTACATAATCCAAATGCATTTCAAGCACGTTTGATTTTCACAGAAACATCTTTCCATCTTTTTCTTGTTTTGTCTTGTGTGGAATCCAAGTCAGAGTGTGCAGGAAGTGTGGATCAGACTCTCCTCAGGCGGAGCTTCTCTTCTCAATGCTGCTTTAGTGGAGACACAAAGAAATGTCATATCGCTGAGCTCTGCAACTCCAGGTGGAGACATGAATTTTAGAGTTATTTAAGAAACCAAACAACAGAGGAAGCCAAAGCTGACTGTTAGAGTTACCCAAGAAAAAATCGTAACTGTTAGCGTGCGGTAACAGCAGGTCACATTGACACCTTCTGCTGAACGCGCCCACAGAAGACGGTAAACTCACAGAAACAGCTTCAGACGGCAGAAAGGTCACTTCCTGTTTATGTTTCTGCTCTGCTGGATCAGTGCTGCTCCCAACACTAATACCAAAGATGACTGAGGAGCTTCAGATTAACGTGGCAGATGTCGGTCAAAAGACCATGTCCTGATTTTGCACTATTTTATAATTACATATAATTAATTTGTATAAACTTGAGATGATCAAATCTAGCGTCAAAAGAATGCTAAGAACAGGACTTGAGACATGTTTACAGTGGTGGCACTGACTACCTTTTGCACCCAGCCCCTAGTGACTAATCAAAGAACTGCATTTCAGGGTAGGCTCAAACAGGAAGTAAAAAAGGTTCCTCCAACTCCATATTCTAATCCTATTTATCTTCAGGTAAAAACAGTTGGAAACTGTTGACCCAGAAACCTGGGTGTGCAGCAGGTCATGTGACTCACACGATGCCATGACATCATTCTCCTGACCATCAGTGAGATGAAGATTATTAACCAGAAACATCCATTTGACTAATCTGAAGGATTTAATCTGAGTCCAGTTTCAGAGTCCGATTACGTTTTGGGCATAATCGCCTCTAATCCACACACACGTAAACACCCACACACACTTACACAGACACACACACACACTCTTAATGTGCTTTAATCTTCAGGTTTTACCCAACTGGACTCAAACCAAAACCACCAGTTAGTAATGGGGAGTTATGGGGGAGGGGCGGGGTCCCACTCGTTGGACAGCAGTAGGACCGGTTCTGTTGGACCTCCTCCTGACCTGCACGTTTCCTTTGGTGATTGAAAGAATCAGAACCTGATTGTTTCTCCTCCTTAATCATCACGGCGTTCCCCCTCGGAGAAGAACAAAATTCTGTCTCATTTAACGACCAAAAGTCGACTCCAACACATTTTTGTTTCATCACAGTTTCTCAGACATCGCTGTCTTTTCCCTGTTACGTTCAACGTAATCCACTTATACTTTCACGTAACCCTCATGTCACTGTCCGGTCACCCAATATTGTTTCACCAACATCCTCACAGATGTTCTCACAGAATGTTTTGCAGCAGGATTTTCAGTTTGATGTGGATTTGGAAAATTAGTCAACGACTTGGCATCCTGCTCAGGAAACTGCCATGGAAAGCAGAGAAGAAAGGCCGCCGCTGTGCGATGGAGACGTCACCCTGATGATGCTCCGCCTTTGTGTTTCAGTCATCTGGTAAACAACCTCTCATCTACTGGATGTAAATATATGCTCTAGTCCACGTGTGTCACAGTCAAGGCCCGGGGGCCGGATCCGGCCCTCCAGATAATTCTATCCGGCCCTCCAGATCATTTTATTTTATTGTTATTAATGTTATCTTGCGCTTATTTCTAATTTGTATCATTTTGACAAAATATGTTTTTATGGAAAGTAAAATATTGAAAGTTATTTAAGGTTTAAGTTGATTTATTCTGGAATAATATTGCTGTTTTTTATTATTCATAATTATGTTGAAAAGTTACAGTTTTAAAGTTTTAAAAATTAGCATTCTACTAGCTTTTTGGACTATTTTCGCATTGGCAAAACATTTTTAGGCTGTTTTGGAGTTTAGCAAATATTTCTGGTACATGCTAGCTGTTTTGGTTAATTTAGGCTTTTTTATTTTAAGGCTACTTTGAAGTTTAGCTATTTTTTGGCTAGCTGTTTTTGGTAACCTGAGTTTTTATTTTTTCTGTTTTTTTAGGCTAA
The DNA here is from genome assembly GCF_002922805.2 of Oryzias melastigma. NCBI lineage: Eukaryota > Metazoa > Chordata > Actinopteri > Beloniformes > Adrianichthyidae > Oryzias > Oryzias melastigma. The sequence continues at coordinate 25,090,757 of NC_050518.1, read as the reverse complement.
TTTGGGATTTAGCCAATGTTTCATCACCGTTTTCAGCTATCAATTTCAGAATCCTCAGTGGCCAAATTCAGCTTACAGCATTCTCACTAGCATTGACACAGTTATCTAGTTCATAATTATGTTTAAAAGTTACAGTTTTAAAGTTCTTAAAATGTAGTTTTAGAGTTATCAATAAATGTTTATCCTGTTCTTCCCGCGACCTAAGGTGTGTTTTGGATTTTGCCCCCCTGTAGGTTTGAGTTTGACACGCCCGCTCTAGTCTGACGCCCCCAACCACACTTTTGATTTCAAACAAACGTGTTAGTCTTTATTGAAATATTAAAATGATTTTATGTCCAGAAAGCATCAAATATTTGACTGAAATCCAAAACCAGTTGTTTTATTTTACTTTATCCACACAGTAAGGAAGCACCTCTTTTTTGACCACCCCTCTCCTCTCATGTTCCAAACAGGAAGTACCAGCTGGGTCCAAGAAGGTCAAAATCCCAAAGACTTCTATTGAGAATAAGACAGTTATTACTCAGTCATTTTATTTTTCAGAATAGCCATTCATGCTCTGATACATTTTTCTTAACGTCTTCTTTCTTTTTTAAAACATCATTTTTCTTTATCAAAAGTTTTCAAGTTATAAACTGACCAATCAGATTGATGTGGCGGCCACTGGCCCCACCTCCAACATTTGATTGACAGGATCTCCCAAGCTGCTTTCAGTAGAAGGGGTGTGGACTTTGAACAAGCCCACTCAAGATTGGCGATTGTAGTTCCTCTAAAAATGTGACTCAGACCGACTTGGACCAATCATTGTCAACGGGTTTCAAAATGGCGGTAACCTATCAGGAAGCCACGGTGACGGCTGTCGCCTGATTTCGCGAGGGGCGGAGCTGAGGCATTTTCTATGAGTGACGTCAAAACCTCGCTTTGTCTAGTGAGATAGTACATGTGAATGTCTGGAAGTCATGGAGGGAAATCACTACGGCAACATTTTGTCTCAAGAGAATTTGGTTGGTATGTACCTTCTTTTTCCACCAATCTTAACCTTAGGGCAGGAAACAAACTACAAATTATTGATAGTATGTGAAAACTGGACTGAGTGACCCCACCCTCTGGCATTCCAAACTGTTGTCCCTCCCCCAGTTATTGAGTCAATATTAGTCTCATTATCGAGAAAGATTAAGAATACAAGCTTAAATCATTGCAAAAATAACAGTGGAGATATTTAAAATTAAATGAAAAAAAACACATTTTTAGAAATACGTGTTTTTGATCCCTTTATTTGTAGTTCCCTGTTGACATGAATATGAGCCTTTGAGTTGAGTCCGTCTGGCTCTGAAGCAACACTGCTCCATAGCCAGCACAAAGTTTGTCATTTCATGAGACAGACCCCTCCCCAGGAGGGTGTTAAGGCCTGTGTGTGGTCCACCTGGTGGATCTAAAATCTCTGTAATCTGGAAAAATCTCTTGAGCCTGTTTGGTGTTAAGGACCATCCTGACAGTTGACTCTAAACAGAGTCATGAAGTGTCCGCAGAATAGTTGAATTCAAAGCCTCTCCTCATAAGCTAGAAATTTAATAAAACAAAGACGATACACAAGGAAGAAAAAAATTCCACGTTAACCTGGACTTTCTTCTGTATCACACAAGACAGTTGAAAGTCTTATGGACAAAAGGTGTCTGGACAGAATCAGGGAGTCGATCTGACAAAAGAGGAGCCTGATAATTGAGGGTTCTGCCTCTCCCCACTCTAGTATAGGAAGTTCTTGGAACAACCCCAAAAATATGGAGCTATGAGCTCTGTGAGATCAGATGGAGCTCTATTTAAAGTCCCTCTCTGATAATCTTTAGACCAATTTTCAAAGGGTTCCCGTCCATCTTCTTCCACTCGTCTAAGGAAAGCTTTCCGGACTTCCCTCTCCCCGGCACGTCCTCCAGCTCCTCTGGGGGGACCCCGAGGCGTTCCCAGGTCAGCCGAGAGACGTAGTCTCTCCAGCGTGTCCTGGGTCTTCCCCGGGGTCTCTGTCCAGTGGGACATGCTTGGTACACCTCTCCAGGGAGGCGTCCAGGAGGCGTCTGGACCAGATTCCCGATCCACCTCAACTGGTTTCTTTCAATGTGGAGGAGACGCAACTCTACTCTGAGCTCCCTCTGGGTGACTAAGCTTCTTACACTATCTCTAAGGGAGCTCCCAGCCATCCTCCGGAAGAAACCAATTTCAGCCCCTTGCAGTCGTGATCTAGTTCTTTCGGTTATGACCCAGAGCTCATGACCAACGAAGATCGAGAGCTTTGCTTTCTGGTTCAGCTCTCTCTTCACCACCATGGACCGGTACAGCGACCGCATAATCGTGGACGCCATTCCAAGCCGCCTGTCAATCTCACGTCCCGATCTTCTCTCACTTGTGAACAAGATATTTAAGCTCCTCCACCTGAGGCAGGAGACTCCACCCACCGAGAGAGGACAAACTTATGATTATGCCAAAATCAAAAAACCTGTGTTGTTTTGTAGGACATAGTTTCTGCTTTGTTCAGTCGATGCCACCAAGGATTAAGGCAGTTCCTAAGACAACCCGATACTGGCAAGGTGGACCTAATGAAGTGACCGGAGACGGTATGTTCTTCATAACGAGGAAAAGGCCTCAATGATATGTTCTTTGGAATGGAGGAAGATTGTGAAGAATACCACCGTAAGGAGGAAAACAAATACGCTAACTTAGCGCTATACTGGTGCTTTCTAATGTCGGGTGGCAACAGCGGCTCCGCCCCAACCGTCCCATTCTATTTTTCTATGGACCTACCCTGTTTCATGGGTTCATTTAACAATGGAAACCCTGAAAATACCGGACCGTACCGGACATGGAAACGAGGCTTTAGAATACAGAAGGATGTAGTGTGTCGATAGGGTTTAATAAAGAAATAAGAATGTTGAAATCTCACATCAGGTTGGACTTTGACGAAACCATTCTTCTGTTCCGTCAACTATTGAAGAACTATCAGGATTTGTTTTGATCTGGACCTTCAAAATGTTTCTTGAGCAGAAAACCTGGGATTGTGCAGATTTGGGGGTCAGAGCAGGATGACCAGGAACAATGAACGTGTCCCAAAGCAGATGGGGGGTGGGAGACGTGGGGGCTATTGTTGAATCCAGATTAGGGTGGGGCCTTCACGGCGATTATCCTCACAGACTCACAGCTGAGTGGAGTGTGAATGAAGA
>NC_050518.1:25076973-25083064 GCF_002922805.2 Oryzias melastigma | reverse complement strand
TTTTGTGGGGGTTCTGCAGACGGACACGGTCAGACAGTCTTAATAGCAAAGAATAAAGGCTTGGGGTGAATGAGTCCTCCCACAGACATAAACACTGAATCAATAAACTCTGAGTCTCCCATTAGATTCTGCACAGACATCATGAAGCCTGAATAGGAAGAGGCTCGGTGACAGGAGATGCTCCGCCCACCTCAGCATTTCAAGAATGGGAAAGTGGGCCGGACAAAGTAAAGTTTAAAAGTCTGTTACCTCCATTGATGAGTCCACACATCTTTCATTTAAATGAACATGTCCCTCATAATAATGATAATAATGGTGAACTATTATGAATTTAATTGGAGGATTAACTCCCCCTAAATTTTAGAACTATAGATTTTGTGACTATTTTGGCATTTACTAAGATTTTTTGGGCTGTTTTGGAGTTTAGCTCATTATTCAGTTCACATGCTAGCTGTTTTTTTAATCTAATTTAGCTAAAATTTCAGCTATCAGCACCATTATCTTCAGCGCTCAAATTCAGCTTCCAGCATTCACTCTAGCGTTATCACAGGTAATGCTATATATCTAGTTCATAATTATGTTAAAAAGTTACTCTTTTAAAGTTTTAAAAATGTAGTTTTAGAGTGTTCAATAAATGTTTATCCTGTCTGGCCCGTGACCTCAGGTGTGTCTTGGATTTTGGCCTCTTGTGCGATTGAGTTTGACACCCTTGATACTGGACAAATTTAAGATATATTGATATCGGTTAGGATTAAAAAAGTTTTAACTTCTTCCTACTCCATTTCGAACAACACATTGAAGTCATGTATTTTAATTCATAATTTAAGTAAAATTTTTCCTTTGTTTTTTTCGCTGAAGTTTCTTTTTCAAGGATTTTTGATCTTCTCTGGTGTCTGTGGCAGACATGAAATCCTGTCCACCTTTGTCATGGGAGGATCACACATCAATAGAAGGTCGGGTCATCTGGACCCCATAAGAGAGCACGAGGTTAAAAATTGACAGTGTGGTTGGTCATAATCTAGTGACGTACAATGTTCGCTCTTTACGGTCTCACTGGGTTTCTTCAGTGTCATTTTGCTTGTATTTTTTTGTTGTTGTTTTCTTTTACAGCCCTTTGTGTTGTCTGTTCTGACAATCTCCTTTGTTGTGTCTCTTGTATAAAATGTCTTCAGTTTACCACATTTACATTAATCTTCATTATTTTCATTCGATGAAACTGGACTTATTTTCTATGAAGGTTTGAATTTTAAGAGTTTAAACTAGAGAGAAACGTGAAAATGTTCATGTCTGTCTGAGAAAAGTGGATAAAGTGTGTAGTGAGGAGTTTTACAGCCTTAATTTTATTCTACTTTCCGGATTTCAACTCTGACAGATTATTTTTAGAGCCCAGAATAAACGAGGGAACAGAGTAGCTACTGACCTGAACTGGTTTTCTGTTGTAAAATCCTGTCAGAATGTTTTAGAATTACAAAGATGCTCCACTTGAAGGGTTGTTGGTGCATTATGGGTATTGAAGTCAGAAGCCTTGTGCAGCATAATGGTAATAAAAACAGTAATTAGTTATATTACTGACAAAATAACCAAATTACTTTAAATGTTATTGTTCCAAACAGTGGTGATTGGTCATTTCAATCAATGTTTGTCTGTGTCGATCGGCTAGAGGGTCAAAGGGATCAGTGATTGATCTGCATTGATCGATGATTGTTTTCCTGGATTATGGTGGAATCTGTGAAGCTGCTTGTTAAAGAATAGTGGAGGGCTGACATGGTGGCCCCATGCTGGAGCTGGTGGAGCTCCTGAGTCCCCCCCCCGTCTCCTCAGGTGCTCCTTCAACCTACAGTAGACCCTGGATCACCGTCCCAGGCTGTGGTGATTGATTACTTCTGCACCATTTGGAGCTCATTAACACACCACGTAGTGCGACACTCAGAGGAAGTGATTCATGACTTGACCGCACAATTGGCCTTGAAGGCAGATGGCTGATGTGGAGCCAGGACGGGAGTCCCCCCATCCTAAAACAAAGCTTCGGGGTTGGGGGCTCAAAGGGGCAGATGCTCACATGCACATGAGCGGCTTCACGATCACAAGATGATCTGAGCTGTATAGATGTAGCATCGTGGACGGGTGAAGGTGGAAATGCAGGGAGACTGACGGACAAAAGAGGGAAAACATCATCGTAAAAACATGATAGAAGATAGAAACTCAACCGAACTCAGCTGACCTGACAAAATCCTCCATTTAAAAGAGGTTGACGGGTCTTATTAAAGCAAACAAAGACAGTTAGAGAGACTGTAAACTACGACCAGAAGCCTCGATTCTGAGGATCTGGACAAACGGAAGATTTGTAGAAAACAGTTGCACTGAAAAAGCTGAATCTTCTTCAGAAAGTCTCAATAAGCTTCAAGAAAGAAAAACGTCTGTTTTGCAATCTCATCAAGAACGTTTTTCACGTTTGACACAACCACCTCCCACTAAACACCAGGAGAGGTTGAACTTCAGGAAGAAGACAGAATCAGACACAGGTGAGCATCTGAGACTCGTATCCAGATAGTAGAACATTTGGTGTCTACTGGAGGTGTGTGTCTTTCCCTCTCACGATTCGATACGCATCGCGATACATGCTCCACAAATCGATACTTAAAAGATTCAACTAACTTTTTGCCGATTCTTTTATCAAAATTGCTAAAATCGAGATATTTTTCATTGATTGATTGATTGGTTTATTTCAAGCATAGATTGTAAAAAATACCGGACAAAATGCACAAATATTTCAAACTCATTACAGAAATAATGATTAGAAAATAGAAAACAAACAAAAACAAAACACACTTATGTCACATTTGGTTGAATAAATGTTGTGATTATTAACAAAAGTCAAGTAGAGTTTGATTGATTATTGATAAGGAGTGGGGAGAAGCAAATTTAGATAATGTCACCCCAACTTAGTTACTTCAATTTATAGTTTTCCATAGTTATGGAATCCGGTTCTGATCAGATTTGATCAGTTTAACGAAGTGAAGTGCTTGTTGATTCTTGATTCATCTCATGAAACATTCTTTCATGATTTCAGTAAACAGTAACATCAATCACACAACATGTAACAAATATGTAATAATCATTGATTATCATCAAGATACAATTTGATATTAATATAATCATTTTTAAAAAAGCATTAAAAAATCAAGTTTTGAGTTCTTATTGATTATTCTCTGAAAGAATTCTTACATATTTTCAGTAAACATTAATGTTTCACACAATATACATTAATAATATAATATCAATAATAAAATACATTAACTGTATAACTTATGTGCATAAAGGACAAAGGATGCTCATTCATTTGGCATTTAGAGCTATAATTAATAATACACGGCATTTGACAGAGAAATGTATTCAGGTATTGACTTGGAAGAATTAAACTTATGATTGGACGTCTTTTTGTTTGCATCACATGTACATAAAAAGACAAAGACAGTAAAAAAAAAAAGTTTGGCAGAAATCGATTATTAACGTCTTGATTGATTTTATACCTCATAATCAACATAATCTTGTTCATATCTGTGGTTTTCAAACTATACTGCAGTTGCTTGATCATTTATTCGATACGTATCTAATATCGTTGACATCCCTTGTGTCTACCGACACCATAATCTGAACTGGGCTCCCGAAACTGATGCACTCTATAGGAAAAGCTAAAACCATAAAAAATCTGAATTCTTAATACATCCCCCTCTCTTTTTTATACCCACTCCTGTTTTCAGTTAACCACCTTTTTCTAAATGGTTTATACTTAGACACTGCTTCTCTACCCTGCTTTAAACCCCAAGGTGCTTTACGCCCGGTTCACACTGGACGCGGGAGCGCTGCAGAAGCCGGAACAGAAGCCGCTTCCATTTGGCGCCTTTGTTAACCTATGGTGTGGTTCACACCAGCCTTCTACGGAGGACCGCGATTCTCCGCAGAAGGCTGGGATGGTTGTAGGGTCTGGTATGTTGTTCGCCGAGCCGCGTGCGATCTGTCTGGGGTCAAATCAGGGTCAGCTTAAAGTGAACGAAAAAACTGATTGAAAACTTGAAAACAAGACATTATAAATTAAAAAAAAAGAAATAAAAAAAAATGTTTTGAAATTTTGAAAAAAAACATCAAAACTTGAAATAATTCTTGAAAATCTGGAAAAAAATGTAAATTAAAAATTTTTTTTTTTTATTTGAAATAAAAATGACTGAGCTCAAAATGTAAAATTTGGCTCCGCTCAGCAGCAAAGATCCTTTTACTTCATTGTTTAATTTTCAGTAACAATGTCATAGGGCCAGAATCCACCCTTGAGCTCTCTAATGGGGTCCGGATGACCCGACCCTTATAACGATGTGTGATCCCTCCCATGACAAAGGTGGACAGGATTTTGTCTGTCATGGTCACCAGTGAAGATAAAAAAATCTTTGAATAAAAAAGTTCAGCGCTCCGTCATGTGGGGTCCAGATGACCCCACTTTTAATGTAAACATGTCTAGGATAGCACGATGATTTAATTTTAGCAGCATGTTGTCTTTCGACTACCGGCTCTCTAGGTGGCGTTAAAAACATGTTGTGTGCTACTTCTACAATTGGAAAAGCTTCTGGGAGCAGCGAAGTTTCTGAGGCATGATGGGATCCTTCCTGTTTTCACAGCCCAACGTTTGGGTTTTACTTTGAAAGGCTTCCTGATTTTTGGTGTCAGTCAGCTTGGATCATTATCTTGATTGCGTTCCCCTGTGTTTTGGGCCTCCTGCTTCACTATTTATACCCTCCTTTGTTGCTTCCCCATCGTTGGATTGCCGCTCTCACTTGCTATGTCTGTTTTTCTGGCTTTGTTTTTTTTTGTGTGTCCAGGAAGTCAGACTGCTCTGAAACTCCAAAATTTCTAGGCACAGAGCCACGCCGAGCGTAGATCTCTGTAGCTTTGAAGCATGTTTAGTCCAGGTCATTGGCTGCATATGAGAACTGGACTGACTTCTCCATCCTGGTGTTCCAAACAGGAAGTACCTGCTGGATGTAAGAAGCCAAAACTCCATAGACTTCTATAGAGAAATAAACAGCTGTTTGAGTCATTCTATCGGTCAGAATAACCATTCTCGATCTGATGCCTCTTTTTAACATGTTCTTAAAGATCCTCATATTTGTAATTATATTTTTTATGTAATCAAGTCATTCAAGTGATAAACTGACCAATCAGATGCCTCAATAAAAGTAGGTGGTGCCTGCCGGCCACGTGTCAAACATTCAAGACATTTGATTGACAGACTTCAGACCAATCACAGCTGGATTAGTAAACTTTATTTCTCTGAAACGACTACACTGCATCACAGCGTTTACTAGGGCTGGGTAAATACAATCGACTAATCGATTTAAACTCAATAAATCAATAATCGATTCAGAAAAATATAAATCAATTGAGCACTTAAAGCTAAAGTCTGCTAGCTTGATGCTAACGTTTAATAGGATTTCCCATAGGACGGCTAATGCTAACGGTCAGTCGACCTAAACACACATTGCTGAATGAATAAACATCTTTATAAATGCGAAGACATGAATTTTCCAAACTCTTTTAAGAAAATATTTTTTAAAGTAACTATGGTCTAAAACATAATTTTTTCCTCATACTGTCTTCTTCTAGAATAAGGTGTAGTGCTATAGCGCGATCGCCACCTAGTGGTCAAACTGAAACGTCCTCCAGGAGAAGCAGAACAATGTTTCCAATGTTGATGATTGCTGACCATACTGACTAGCTCAAATAGAAATTCAAACTACAGTTTTTGGACTGAGACAAAAAAACCTGATTATTGGTTGAATATATCAATAAGTCTGAACTTCTGACCGTCTGTCTCATGTTGGGCAAACCAGAACCAGAACCAGAACCCTCTTGGCCGCTCTCCTGACCTAAAGTGTGTTTGTGTTTGTAGGAAACTGCCCCCCGATGAAGGAGGTTCCCCCCCGCAGTCCTCCTCGCTGTAGCAGGTTGGTGCAACTTCATTCTCTTTAAACTGCAGACGCCCACTCAGTCGGGGCATCTGGTCACCGTGGCAACCAGCTGCTATATCGGTGTTTAAAGATTA
>NC_050518.1:25038125-25076497 GCF_002922805.2 Oryzias melastigma | reverse complement strand
TTGACTGCTGTCTTTTGTGCTCCGGGTTTTTCACGCTTGCTTAATCTGCCACTCCCCAAAAGCCCCACTCACCCCCCCAGAGCCTTCACGTGCAACCTTTGTGATTGACAGTCACATGTAAAAATCACCACACCCACAAACGGAGTTTTCACTGCCGGGTCGCTAACAGAAACAGCAAAATATGTCAATATTTCAGTATTTTAGAGACTCATTATTCTACATTGAGGAGAAACTCATTAATATTACAGCTGAGAGCATATAGTTTGACTTTACAGTAAAGACACATTTTCATGTTTCTTTTCATAAACACATCTATAAAACAGTGAAGTAAACAGAACTCCTGCAGAACTCTAACGGAGCAAGAACATTTAGAACAGAAAATGCTTATTTAGAAACTGCTTGATATATTCCACTAACATACGGAAACCCTAAAAGGACATCAAAGTAAAAAAAAAGAAAACTTGAAGTAAAAAATAAAAGTTTTTTCTAAAAAAATTTTTTTCTCGTTACTATCTGGTGAGCACCAATTACAGTTTTTCTGAAAAACAAAAAAAAATGCAGTAACTTTCTGGTGAGTACCAGGCAGTAACGAGATTTTTTTTAGAAATAACTTTTTTTTACGTCTTTTTTGTTTTTTTTACTCTGATGTCATTTTAGGGCTCCATAGTTACAAAATATGCTTAACACAGATGATTCACAGAACACTTTTTGAATCCACACAGAAAACGTGCTAAATATTTACACAACACATGGAACTTGAGCAGAACACAATCTGAACACTTCAAGTATTTAGTTTTGATCGTCCTCTGACACGTTTGTATTGAGGTACTTTATTTTGAAATGACAGTGCTCTGTGATTGGTCACTCGACTGCCTGCTGTGCACTCTGTGCTCGTATCGATGGTGATGGTGAAACATAGTAAATCTTATCAGTCGACAGGAACCGCTGAAGTCCACCATCCGAGTGTGTTTGCTTTCATTGTGTTTGTGCTTCGGTGTGTGCACATGCATGTGTGTCTGTGATTGTGCTTCTGTGTGCGTTTATTAAATTAATATTACATGAAGGTCCTGATGACAACTGGACGAACCCCCAGCTGAGCCCCGACACACTCAAGCGCACACGGATTCAAACACACAAAGTGTTGTGGTCTGTCAGATTAGGATCAAGCGCCTGACGGGGAACAGAGACGATTTTTGGCTGATTGGTTTAATCAGTGTCGATCAATATTGACAAACAATTTTGGACTTATGTTAGTTGTTGTTATTCTTGCTCTTGTTTTGTCTCTGTCCTGCAGGAAATGATGATCTCCCTCATATCTGTGTGAGGGTTGATCATAAGATGAATGTGTTTTCAGTTGGTTTGGTTTCTCATATTGTTTAGTTGCTTTGTGTTATTTGTTGCGTTGCGACATTGTGTTGTTCCTCTGGCGGTCTTTGTGCGTTGTATCCTGTCAGGGGTTTGAGGGCGTGGCTGCATTGATTTACTACCTTGCTTTCCCTCTCCCTCTTTCTCTTCACACCTCAGGCGACTCATTAAATATTAATCACACAAGCACCACCCTCCAGTGGATAAGCCCCTCCCCCTCCGGCGGAGTTCCCTGTTAGAACATCCCTCTCTCTCCCTGCTCTCCGTAGTAGTCTCTCATCCCCTCCCTCAGAACAATGATGGGTTTTCAGCTGCTTCCACGGCGTTGTTCCTTCTCTCTCCTTCATTTTGGAATGAAAGGCCGACAGTAAGTCTCTCTCTGCCTGTTTGTCTGCCGCTCATCAGCCTTTGGTTGACAGTCGCTCATTAATTAGGCTGTTATTTAATTAGATGCAGAAGACTTTTGCTCCAACTGTTTCTCTCTGTAAAGTCGTTTGTTTTATTCTTAAATTCTGTCAGTTTGGTTTTGTAAATCTATGTTTCTGTGTGTTAATGACAGTCTGTGTCCACATGTTGTGTTACTGCTAAATGTCACTTGTGAACATCAAACAAAAGAAGCAGCCAACGTAAAAGAACATGTTCTGCAACCATCACACATTCGCCAGGTCTTTTACAGATGTTCTGCATTTGTTTTATGACTATTTTACAGGTGTTTCTCAGGTCTTCTGCAGGTGTTTTACAAGAGTTTTATTAGTGTTTTGTGGTGTTTTACAGATGTTTAGCAGGTGTTTCTTTTAATGTTCTGCAGGTGTTTCTCTGGTGTTCTGCAGGTGTTTTACCTGTATTTTACAGATGTTTAGCAGGTGTTCTGCAGGTGTTTTACCTGTATTTTACAGATGTTCTGCAGGTGTTTCTCATATGTTCTGCAGGTGTTTTACCTGTATTTTACAGATGTTTAGCAGGTGTTCTGCAGGTGTTTTACCTGTATTTTACAGATGTTTAGCAGGTGTTCTGCAGGTGTTTCTCTGAAGTTCTGCAGGTGTTTTACCTGTATTTTACAGATGTTCTGCAGGTGTTTCTCTGATGTTCTGCAGGTGTTTCTCTGATGTTCTGCTGGTGTCAGAGATGTTTTGCAAGTGTTTTATAAATGTTTAGTGGTGTTTCACAGATGTTCAGTCAACGGCAGACAGTTCGGCTGAGGTTTTACAGGTGTTCTGAAGGTGTTTTTCAGCTTTGGCGCTTGTTTTACCATCATTTTAAGCAGGTGCTCTGCAGGTGTTTTATCAAATGTTTTACTGATGTTTTCCAGGAATGTTACACATACCGTGGCTGTTATTGAATTGATGGTCAGTTTAGTTCTTCTGTGCATCTCTTCCCATACTTCTCTGATATGTGGTTTCCATGACAACAGCATCAGGACCTCTTTGAGATATGATGGAGGTCTGGTAGGTCTGGGACATGTTTAAGGTGAGGTTCTGGGGCGTAGGTGGTAGTTAGTGGGTGGGGGATGCTTCAGGTCAGAGTTCAGACTGACAGGCCCTCCTGTGCATATAGTGGGGGGGGGCCTCAGCTGGGATCGGGGTGGGTGAAGGGTAATAACCCTTGGCTTAGAGTGTGAACTAATGGTCCCTGAGAAACTCCCCTGTAGAAGATGAGATTTATTTGATCTTCCAGTGGTCATGCACCTGCACATGAACACACACAAACAAACGGACATCATAGACTCACACATGCACAGTGATAGAATCTGCTATCTACAGCTCAGCGCTTATTCAGCCAGCTCTTATATGTGTATGTGAAATGTGGAGTTGCAGAATCAAAGTATCATAGTTATGAATATTTTATGTGTTCAGTGATCAGTATTCAGTTTGTGGAGATTTGGCTCAGAGCCGCGCTGCAGAAAGAGCTTCAAACTGCGGCTGAGCAAAAACTGTCAGGTACAGTCGTACCTCTGCGTTAAAACAAAGCAGAGATGAGCAAATCTAACCACTGTAGAGAGTGGCACGCTGCACACTAGTAACAGTAAACATTGATACTTTTAGGGAAACATTATTTGTTATGCACATTTTCGTTCTGGTCTAGAACCGTGTGTAGGACACCGCCCGAATTTTCTTCAAGCTTTGGAGACATGTCTAACTCACACCGTCAGATATGACGCACATTTGTGGTCGGATGTCTTTTGTTTTGTCACCACTCCATTAATTATTTATTAATAAGATGAGGGAAGAATGACTAAAGATATATTTCACTATAATCCATTATACTACAATACAATCAATGAGTTAAGACCAAACGTGCTAGCTATTTTTGGCTAATTATCCTCTACTGAGTATTTTATGCTAATTTGGAGTTTAGCTAATATTTTAGCATTATGCTAACGTTCTTGACAAATTTGTTATCAACTTGGAGTTTTAGGCTAATTTAAAGTTTAGCTTCTATTTTAGCTAACATTTTTGACTAATTTTGTTTACTGAGGAAATTTAGTCTATTTTGGAGTTCAGCTAGTAATTTAGCAACGAGCTAGCTTTTTTTTTGGCTAATTTGGTATCTACCGAGTTTTTTATACTAATTTGAAGTTTAGCTAATATTTTAGCAACTTGCTAACATTTTAGTTAATTTGTTATCCACTGGAAATTTTAGGCTAATTTAGAATTTAGCTTATTTTTTAGCAACACTTTAACATTTTTGACTAATTTAGTTTCATGAGGAATTTTAGGCAATTTGGAAGTTTATCTAGTAGTTAAGCTGTTTTTGTCTTTTTTGGCATCTACTAACATAAAAGGTAAAAACACAAAAAAATCACATTTTGAGAGATGTTAGTTTCTTTTTATATTTTTGCTTTTGTTTGTGCCAAAAAATAGGCATAATTCACATTTATTACTAAAAAAAGAAGGTTATGAATGCAAATCCAAATTCCTTAAAGGCTAAAATAAGACTATGCGGCTCTTTCTAGGTTTTGATCTGTAGAAAACGAGCCCAAATGGTTCTTTTACTGTTGGCATCTTGCAGACCCTTGGTCTGAACTGTCTATAGATGTGATCGTGTTGTTGTCTGTTCTTGTGTGGCCCTGACATGGACCGGAGAATGGTCCAGGGTGTATCGTGCCTTCACCCAACAGTAGGTGGGTCGGTCCCAGGAACCTCGATACCGAACTGGACTTAGCAGCTGTAGACAATGAATGAATGGAGATAATATTTTCTGATTTGGGTGTGCTGTGCATTATGTCATGAAATGCTTTTAGATGTGAGACCTTCAACTGTTTAAAAACTTGAAAACATTTTTATGAAGTATTTTGAATGTATTTAAATTCCCGCTAAAACCTCATGTATTTGTATCAACATCCATTCTAATGTTGGTTTTTGGTCATCATAGTTTACAACAGCATTAGATTTGGGAAGCATTCAGCACAATAAGTTCAGGCTTTCATTGTTTCTCTGTGTCGCTGCCCCCTGCTGGCCCCGCTGACCTTTCTGAGCCCCCCCACACAGTGTCGGTGGGGTCGTGGTGAGAACTTAAAAGCTTTAGCAAAAGACCTTTAATGTGACAAAACTGAAGCACAAAGGTCCCATAACATCCCTTACATATCAGGATAATAGTCTCAATCATATGAACGGCTGTCATCAACACAGACGACCTGGGTTCAGGTGAGGGGGCGGGGCTCTGTAAATCTTGGAGTTGCTGCAGTCCCAGGTATCTTGCTGATGAGGAGGAAGCTCAAACTGCAACAATCCGTCAGGTATTTTTAGGACTTGCATTCATTTTTCCCTGCAGCAGATCTAAGTCTGTGCTGCTAATCTGCTGTTGTTTGTCCATTATTCCCTTCTTCTGTTCGGGATTATGAGGAGGAGCATTTCTCCTCTCATTCCGATCCAATCCTCCCCTCAAACTGTTGGTGCGTCCACACTCCAGAAGAACTGGCTTAATCCAGATTACAGGCACAGATGCAGGACAGAAGCTCAGATCATCATTAACCCCCCCATCGCCGAGATGACATCAGAGTTCTGATGATCCACAACTCCTGTCTTCAAGGATCTGACGGGTTTTTGCTCCAACCTCAGTGATTCTAATAGACATGAGGGCCCCGATCAGTCGACTAATCGACGACTAATCGGCTGTTAAAATAGTCGACGACTAATTTCATAGTCAATTAGTCATTACTTTATATTATATGGAGTCAGAGTGTAGTGAAGTTGAAAGTTATTATGGCATTCTGCTAGCTTTTTGGACTATTTTGACATTTATTAAGGACATTTATTATGTTAGACTATTTTGGAGTTTAGCTAATATTTCAGCTGCATACTAGCTGTTTTGGCTAATTTGGGATTTTTTCAGTTTCTTTAGGCTGATTTGGAGTATAGCTAATATTTCTACTGGCTATAAGCTTCAGCGGTTTTAGCTATCAATTTCAGCATCTTCAGCTGCCAAATTCAGCTGACAGCATTCACACCAGCATTATCGCAGGTATACATCTAGTTTTTAGTTAGTTTGAAGCTAATGATGGTTAAGATGTGTGATTAGTCAACTAATCAGAACAAATAATCAATGATTATTAATAATAATCGTTTGTGGCAGCACTAATAGACATGTTTCACTCAGCAGCTAGCGGGAGTGTTGGTAGATTAGCTTCTACCAGAGGATCCAGTGACCTCAGAGGCCCCTCTCACACTCTTTCCCAGCCCCCCTGCCTGTTTCCTGCTCCACTGTTCTCATTTTCACTGTTGGTGCTTTGTACTGTCCCTGCGCCCCCTCAGCTGGGCCCATGTCTGTCCGTTTTCCCTTTAATGTGGAGCGAATCCTGGTTGAGGCGGAGCCTGAACCTTTGACTTCTCCAGAATTTCTATCTTTGAAATGCTTGGTCCTCATGCTGTTGGTCCCCCCACACATCTGCAGGTTTATCTGATTTTCATAAATTATTAGTACTTTACTTTAATAAACATTTTTGTTTAGTTGTGTCTAATTAAAATTACATTTTGGAGGCTTGTTCAGCCCCCCGTTATTGGTGGGGTGGATTTGGTGGAATGGTGGTTGCATTGATGTAGACTGGTTTGGATGGTCTCTGCATCCTGCTGGGTGAACTTGGTGAATGCAGCTCTTGTAGCAGTATTGTCCCTTTGGACCAGCGCCACCGCTCCCTCCACGTGTTATAACTGCTATGTGGACAGTACCAAGTACTGGGGTGGGGGTGCAGCTCATACCAGTGTGATTAAATGACAGCAGCGAGCCAACGATCAGACAAAAACATCTAAGCAGCCTTACTGTGATTAGCATCAATGCTGGAATCTGATCAGCTAAAAATGTGGACAGAAAATGGACTCGGTCACGTCTCCAGAGTGATTCAGTTGTTGTCTCTTCTTCTTATTATTTGTTTGTACTAGTGGATTTATATTATATTTATTACTGAAGTGCTAAGACTGCTCAATGGTGGCTCAATGGTGTAGTGGTTGGTACCCTTGTCTCAAAGCGCATTCCCCAAATTAGCCGACTAATCTGAAAAAATAATCAGTGATTAGTCGATTTTAAAATAATCGGTTGTGGCAGCCCTAATGTCTTTCTTTAATGGAGTTTTCCACAGGATGGCTAATGCTAACGCTCGGTCGACGTAAACAAACATTGTTGACTAAATGAAGATCTTTATAAACTCACAGGCATGAACTTTACAAATATTTCCAAAAATATTGTTTTAAAGTAACCGTTTGTGATCTAAAATTTTTTACTCACTTTTTGCTTTTTCTTCATGAAAAATGTGTACTCCTATAGCGTGATCACCACCTAGTGGCCAAACTGAAACGCCCTCCAGGAGAGGCAGAACAATCGTTGGAGCTTCTCCTTTAGAGAATCCATGTAACACTGTATGATATTAACAATCTCATTATTAGTGTATTTCTAAACAAATGTGTAAACTTAAAATTAAAATTGAATTGAGGTGATCGAAAGAATAAGAAAAAATCTGAAATAATTTTGGAGACCCCGCCCTAGTTTGCATATTCCCGTACGTGCACGTGTGGGTTTTCTCCTGGCACGCCGGCGTCCTCCCACAGTCGAAAACATGATTCATAGGTTCATTAATGGCTCTAAATTGTCCCTTAGGTGCGGTTGTGTGTCTCTGTGATGGGCTGGAGAACTGTTGTGAGTAGCTGGGATAGGCTCCAGCAACCCCGTGGCTCTGAGGAGGCTGGTATTGAAAAAGAGACTGGAATGTTTTTAGGTCACAGTTTTTGCTTTTGCTATTATTCATTAAAATACAGTATTTCTCAAAGGGATTTTTTTACGATAGGCTAGAGAAGAACTCTCCACTTTCATGAGCCAGGTGGTTCAAGTCGCCATTTGCTGGTTCCCACTTTTGGTACGTCTGGAACCCGCCTCATGCTGTCATGAAGACGGGTTAAGTGTTCTGTTGGTCTCGTAGGTCTGGTATAAAGTGATAGAGGAGCTGTTATTGCTTAAACACTCCAAACAGTTTTGGGAGTTTTTTCCCATTATTGCTTCATTAAAGATGGCCGCCTTTGCCAAGTCTGTGAGTATTTTTGTCTAAAAAGGAACAGATGTTACTCATTTCTGAGGTCAATAGAGTTGAAATACCCAACTGCCAATTTTAAAAGTGTTTAGTCTAATTTGGGAATAAGCCCACTGGAAAAGGTAGTTTCCATAAAAAGAGAAATGTAGGTCACATGTTCCCAGTTGCATCTGCTGGCAAAGCTTCTCAGAGCAGCAATGCTGTCATGTTTAGACAGTTTTTATTGATCCCATTAAGTCATTTCTCTCTTAATATTCCCTCTGAGGGTAAATAAGCAAACTGTCGGTTCATCCACTTAAACGAGGACAGGACTTTTCCCGTGATGGCACCTGGAACCGGCAGATTAAACGTCTTAAGCATCGTATCAACTCAAGTCTTTTGTTCCCGACTCCGGTGAGAGGCAGAGGTTTGGGAAGAGTGTGTGCTCGGGCGCTCCCATCTCTGGGATCTGCAGCAGAGGCGGAGAGGATCCAAAGAATCCTGATCTGACTGAGGGAATTCCAAGGATAACTTTTAGGGCTCAACATTAGAAGTTTTAGGACGTTAAGGGCAGAGATTATGACAGAAATGTCTTACAGCAAACTTTAGTACTTTAAAGTTTGTCATGGCTATCACAAAAAAAATACATCTGGAGACCAAACCAATAATGTGCATACTGTAGATCACATGTGTCAAAGTCGAGGCGCGGGGGCCGGATCCGGCCCTCCGGGTAATTCTATCCGGCCCTCCAGATCATTTTGTTTTATTGACATTAATTGTAGCTTATTGGATTGATATACAGCAGGAGTGTCAAAGTCAATCGATCAAGGGGCCAAAATCCAAAATACACTTTAGGCTGCGGGACGAACAGGATAAACATTAATTGAACGCTCTAAATTTTAAAATTTACAATTTTAAATTTTATGTTTTAATTTTTAAAACCATAACCATTTAGCATAATTACGAACTACATTTATGTAACATTACCTGTGATAATGCTAGTGTGAAAGCTGTCAGCTTAATTTAGCTGTTGAAGATGTTGAAATTGATAGCTAAAAACGCTGAAGCTGATGACTAAAATATGAGCTAAAATATGCCAAATTAGCCTTAAAAAACCCCAAAAAACTTAGTTTAGCCAAAACAGCTAACATGTAGCTAAAAAAATTGCTAAACTCCAAAACAGTCTAAAAAAACAAACAAAAAAGCCTAAATTAGCCAAAGCAGCTAGCATGTAGCTGAAATATTAGCTAAACTCCAAAATAGTCCATAAAGCTAGCAGAATACCAATTTGTAAAACTTTAAAACTGTAACTTTTTAACATAAATATGAATAACAAAAAGTCAGGAGTATTATTCCAGAATAAATCAACTTAAACACTTAAAATTTCAATATTTTACTCTCCATAAAAATATATTATGTCAAAATTATACAAGTCAGACCCGATGTTATCAGACCGATGACATCGGGTCATTAATAACAAAATAAAATGATCTGGAGGGCCGGATAGAATTACCCGGAGGGCCGGATCCGGCCCTCGGGGTAATTCTATCCGGCCCCCGGGCCTTGACTTTGACACGTGTGGTCTATAATGTTGCCCGCTGTGATGCACTAGATTGTTTTTACGATGTAGTAAAATAAATCAAATCAAATCAAACTTTATTTGTATGGCACTTTTTTAAAAAATGAATTTCACTCAAAGTGCTTTACATAAAAATAACATTTTAACATTAATAACATTTTAAAAACAAAAGATAATGCCCACAAGCCCCACCCCAACACAAACACACATCGACATATTGCCACACCATGAAAGAATAAATACATAAATAAATAAATAAATACAAAAAAGATAGAAAGCAGAAATCTAGAAATCTGGCTTTGTACTGATGTGAGGAAACAATATTAAAATAAACCTACTTTGTCTCAATCTAAATGGTATTTTCCAGGAGTGATTATAATCGATTTCATTTATGAAATTATATTTTAAGCTATAAATTGATTTGATTGGATTAACAACTTGCCTCGGACACGTCATTATAGCTCTAGATGTACATATAAAACCAGTTTGGTAAACACAGTAAAGCATTTTTACAATTTAAAAGCAGAGTTTATCCTGGAATTTTTATGGTTATAGGTTTCATTAAACAATAGGTAATACATTGCAGCAGGGTCCCGTTTTTTTTTGTTTTTTCCCAAAGAAAAACTGCAGCTCAGCAGGAGATAAAGGACAT
Source organism: Oryzias melastigma (assembly GCF_002922805.2). Taxonomy (NCBI): domain Eukaryota; kingdom Metazoa; phylum Chordata; class Actinopteri; order Beloniformes; family Adrianichthyidae; genus Oryzias; species Oryzias melastigma. The sequence goes on along the minus strand of NC_050518.1, from coordinate 25,066,408 downwards.
AAAGTCCTGATTTTAATGATTTATTCACATAATCTTGAAAAGCTTGACGTTCTGGTTTGGATGATAAATACTAACCAACACATTGGAGCAGGAATACAGAGAGGACGTTACTCCAAAGCTCTGTGAAGAGACGAAGCATCGAAACCTTCTTGACATCCAGATGTTTGGGGGACTCTTAACAGGACAGGATACAGTTCCTCTCACTTCCTGCCGTGTCCATGGTAACTTCTTTAATTACAGAGGATGGTAGTGTCCATTATTTAACTAATTAAATCCAAAAGAGGTGTGTTACCATGACAATAGATTGAACTCCTGCCTGAATGTGATGATGGTAATGAGATTCTCTGATTGAATTTTTCCTTTTGTCTGTTTTAGAGAAATCTTTTGTTTCGTTTGTGACAACAACAGAAAATGTACAAACACAGACACACAATGACACACAAACTAAGGCACATCTATAAATATATGATGTGTATCTGAGTTACAGTTGTCAAACATCCCAACAATCCAGATATAGCAAAGGTGTGAACACACCACATGTGAGTGTGTTTGTGTGTGTTTGAAAAAGAAAGCCAGATACATGCAGATCCAGCCGGATTCTGCAGCAGGAAGACATAGAAAGAGAACATTGAGAAAGGCCCAGTGTGATGTGTTCTGAATGACTAACTGGTAGTCTGGAGTGAAGTGAGAAGTATTGATCCTCTGCTGTGTAAAACTATGTACTGTAGTGTGTCAGCTTAACCATGTTCTTCTTTTTCCTGCTTTCATGAACCACTAAAATATCACAAAATGTACAGAGAACAACAGTAGTCAAAACGAAATATTAATATACAACAAAACACAAAAGATCTCAATAAATCTTACTGTACTGTATCCTTACTTTGGATTTATTTATTTAGTCTGCAGGTGTTTTTTTTATTTTTGAAGGTGTTTATTTAGTCATCTCCTGTTTTTAATATTTTTTAAGTGCTTTTTATTTGTCTTTAGGTGCTATTTTTATGTTTTTATGTTAATTTTTTACATATGCAGGTGTTTTTTTATGTTTGCATGTGCTCCTTTAGGCTGCAGTTGTTCTTTTTCAATATCTGCTGGTGTTTTTTTTCTACATCTCCAGGTGTTTTTTTCTACATCTCCAGGTGTTTTTTTTATACATCTTCAGGTGTTCCTTTAGTCTGCAGGTGTTCTTTTTGGCCTAAGGCATTATTTTATACCTGCAGGTGTTTTTTTTACATCTATAGGTAGTTTTTTCTATATCTGCAGGTGTTTTTTTTATATCGGCAGGTGTTTTTGTATATATCTACTGGTGTTACTTTAGTCTGCAGGTGTTTTTTTTTCTATATCTGCAGGTGTTTTTTCTATATCTGCAGGTGTTTTTGGATATATCTACTGGTGTTACTTTAGTCTGCAGGGTTTTTTTGTATTTATTTGAAGGTGTTTTCTGTATGTGTAGAAGTGTTTTTTAAACTGCATATGTTTTTTTCCTGCAGGTGTTTTTTGTGTGTCTGCTATTGATTTTCATGTCTGCAGATAGTTTTGTTGTCTGCAGGTGTTTCTATAGTCTGAAAGTGTTTCTTTTGTCTATAGATGGTGTTTTTATGACTGCTGGTATTTACTTTCTGCAGGTATTTATTTAATCCACAGGAGTTTTTATGTCTGCAAGTGTTCCTTTAGTCTGCAGGTGCTTTTATGTCTGCAGGTGTTTATTACGCCTGAAGGTGACTTTTATTCTCTTCATGTACTACTTTTGTTTGCAGGTGTTTCTTCAATGTGTCTCTTTGGTCTGTGCTGCGTTCTTTTGATTTCTGGTGGTTCTTAGGTCTGCAGGTGTTTCATTAGTCTACATGTTTTATACTCTTCAGGTGTTTTCTCATTCTAAGGGTGTCATAGTCTGTGTGCATTAGACTTTAGGTGTTTTGTTTTGTAGTGTTTCTTTGGTCTGCAGATGTTGTTTTTAGATGTTGACTTTGCAGGAGATTCTGAAGTCTATAGTTGTTTTTACTATTCAGGTGTAGTTTTCATGTTCAAGTGTTTATTTTTGCAGATTTCTCACCTCTTTGGTGTTTCTCATGTCTGCAGATGTTCCTTTAGTCAGCAGGTTTCTTCGATCTGAAAATGTCAATAGGAATGAGGACGGGTTGTGGCTCTTGAGGACCAGAGATGGTCAGCCCGAACGCTGGCGTTATTTTCTTCAATCTGTAGATGTTTGCAGGTGTTTCTTTAGTTCTCAGGAGTATCTTTAGTCTGCACGTATAGGGTTTCTTTTTTTTCTGCATGTTTTTGTCTGCAGTCGTTGTCTGTTCCTGACTCAGACCGACAGAGAACCTGGTTCCAGGGTTGGAACGTCGTCTCCAGTACAAGTAGGACAGTCATAAACGCTAATGATGACAGCAAAGGAAAAACAAAAATGAACAAAGGAAGAAATCCGGTTGGGTGGAGTCGACCATAAATGTGTTTCGTCTCTTTGAAGACTGGGAGTCAGCAGTACAGAGATAATGTGGGGGTGTCGGTGTGTTCGCCTGAGGTAAAGCAGCCTTTAATTATCTGCTCACTGTGATGAGGGAGGAAGGAGAGCGCCCGGTAGGAATTGATGACAGGGGTTTACGACAATGGAGGACAAATAAAGAATAAAAGAATAAAGTGCTGCAGTCACACCTGCCTGGAGCATCTTCTCTCTTGCTTCGGTTTCCACACCCTGGACTCAGGACAACTGGGACGTTTCAGCCAATCAGAGAGCAGCTCTATAGATCTGGTAGATGCTCCATCCATCTGCTACCTTCATCCTTGTCATCTTTTCAGGTCCTGATGATGGGTTTAAGTGTTGAGTGACACATAAAAAATCAGAGCATAGAAAGACTTCTGGTGTCTCTGTAGACCAGGAGTCGATCACACAAGAGGGCAAAATCCAAAACACATCTCAGGTCGCGGGCCGAACAGGATGAACATTTATTGAACACTAAAACTACATTTTTAAAACTTTAAAACTGTAACTTTTTAACATAGTTATGAAATAGATATATAGCATTACCTGTGATAATGCTAATGTGAATGCTGTAAGATGAATTTGGCAGCTAAAGATGCTAGTGCTGATAGCTGAAGATGCTGAAATTTATAGCTAAAAACCCAGAAGCTGATGGCTGAAAACGCTGTAGCTGATAGCTAGCTAAAATATTAGCTAAATGCCAAATTAGCCTAAAAGACTTTAAAAAAGAAAACCAAAAAAAACTTAGATTAGCCAAATCAGCTAGCATGTAGCTTAAATATTAGCTTAACTCCAAAATAGCCTAAAAAATCTTAGTAAATACCAATATAGTCCAAAAAGCTGCAGAATGACAATTTTTAAAACTTAAAGTGTATTTTTTTAAAATAATAATGAACAAAAAAACAAGCAGAAATATTATTCCAGAATAAATCAACTTAAACCTTAAATAACTTTTAATATTTGACCTTTTTATAAAAATATATTTTGTCAAAATTATACAAGTTGGAAATTAATGCAAGATAACATCGGGTCATTAATTAAAAATAAGATAAATTGATCTGGAGGGCCGGATCCGGCCCCCGGGCCGTGACTTTGACACGTATGACATTTCGCCTCTTCTAGAGTTGCGTCACTGAGAGGGAGGTGTGAGTTTTTAAGCTGAACTTCTGGTCCCTTTCTGTGCTCCTCCTCTCCCTGCTCCTCCTTTCTCTGCACCTCCTCCCTCTGCACCTCCTTTCCCTGCACCTCCTTTCTCTGCTCCTCCTTTCTCTGCTCCTCCTTTCTCTGCTCCTCCTTTCTCTGCTCCTCCTCTCTCTGCTCCTCCTCTCCCTGCTCCTCCTCTCCGTGCTCCTCCTCTCCCTGCTCCTCCTCTCCGGTTGACTGCTCAGCTGCATGAATTATTGATGAAGCCCATCAGGCGCAGTCAGGAGCTCATTAGCATACAGATCGTGAGGATGTTTAGAAGTTATGAGCGTGTGCATTTGGGACTGTGGGCTTTCTATCATAGCACATAATGACCCCCCCCCCATGGGGCCTTTCATACATTTTACACCCAAATTCACCCCAGCAGGTGTGACTTGCATCTGTGTGCTAAGATAGAACCCTTCATTTTCCCAGAGTGAAAGCTCACCTGAAGTCCAGGTGCAGCCTGACCTGCTGCAGAACGTGGGTCTGTGCTCGTTTGAGGGAGGGGTCCCACGGGACGAAAGGACATAAGTTCTGAGTAGAAGGAGAAAAACAGCCCACAGCGTGAGCCAGAAGGAGATGGAATCATGAAGTTTGAGAATGTCTGCAGGGTAGACGTGTAGCGAGGAGCTGGAGATGAATATTTATGAGTAGCCACTTTTCTTCTTCCCGCTTTTTTCCCCTTGTTGGCCAGACGACAGCGCCCCCCAAAGAGCAGCTGTCAGAACTGCAGGATCGTTCCAGGTGGTTTGGTCCGCTTCAGACGTTCTGACGGCGTCTGCTGTCCTGGTATGAACCTGAAAATTGGGATTTCTGCTAAATCTCCTGCATGTTCTCAACTTAAAGTGTCTTTTGTCAAAGATAAAAACGTTGTGCAGATGTAGAGGAGATGTTTTGATGATAAACTGGAGCATCAGGGTCAGAAATCGGAGTTCAGTTGCAGAAATTGTAATAAAATCCAGCCAGAGGTTTCCTGCTTTGGGAGCGTTGCTGTGGCTACAGCGTTGTTGCCATGGTGATATCATTACAGTTTGACTGTCAGATGAAAGTGTGAAGTGGAAAAATATTTTATTAACTTCAAAGAGGAAATGATGAAGAGCGTGCAGGGCTGGGAGTCACCTGCTTAGCTGCTTTGCATATTTCTTATTTCCCGTCAGTGCGGCGCTCACACTGAGAGGCTACATCCTTCAGGCCAAAAAGTGGAACTCGGATCTGAAGCCGCTTTCCCTTTTTGGCATTCAGATGCTGCTGTCAGTGGGCGGCTGGAGATCGCAGGTCAGCTTCTGCAATCCTCACCAGCGCGGCATGCTTCTCGCTTTTGTCAGAAATAATTGTGAAGTTCAGAAATGTGGAGCCACTTGGATGAAGGCAAACTGGCAACATGGTTTGGATCATTCGAAACTTTTGTTTATCAGCGACAGAGCAGAACTATTTCCCAAGGACACCCCATGCAGCCATGGTGCCATCACAGATCCCTGGGGGACTAAAGCGGTTCTTCACTGATGTGGGGCCGGGCTCAGTTTGTAGGCTAACAGGAAAAGTGTTTTCTGAAAGCTGTTCTGTCTACGATTGATGCTAAACATGCGTCTCTGATATTGTTCAGGGACCGGGCCAAATGTGGAGGTGGGCCGGATCCGGCCCGTCGGGTGTCGTTTGGGGATCCTTGGACTAAAGGGACCAACTCCGCTGCACTAAGAAGGGTTGAGGGTCTTTTCTGAGGTCGTTGACCAGTATTGTTCCACCAAAGTTCAGTGGTTCTGGACCACGTTCATCTCTTCTTTTAACATTTTATTTTTTTCCAGGAAAGTTGGGTTACATTACAATTTACTCCACACGCTTGTTCATATCTTCTGCCTTTCCATGCAGATCATAACAATAAGAGAGAAAAAAATAGAAAATAAGTAAAAAAACAAACAAGCCAAAAAATGGTCGGAAAGTGTATCGGACATAGAAAAAAATAATCCAAAGTTTAAAGACTGCAAAATCCAAAAGTTAGTTTATAAATTAAAATCTGACCAGGTTGGTTTGACATATTCTGTCCATTTTGACCATAGTTGATTGAATAGATTTGTCTGTATTTGAATTGAAAATGAGAGTTTCTCCATCGTGTAGATATGTTGATAACTGTGATCCATGAGTCTGTTGGTGGTTTCCTGTTGAACCTTCTTTTAGTTGGTAATTGCTTTTTACTCGCTGCCAGCAGAATGTATAAAAGTTTTTTGTCTCAGACCTTCATGAGTCCAGTTACAAAGATACAGACTTTCAAAAGAAAATGGAAAATCAATCATAAACATTTTCTTTAGATTACTAGTCAATAATTTTGAATAACTGAACAGCTCCAAAATATGTGAAAGTGATTTTCCCCATCACTTCCACATCTCCAACATTCATCTCCATTGTTTTGAGGTTTCTTCTGTACTGGGATGATGTAAAAACTTGACATTTTTCCAACAGAATTCACGCCACAAGTTTGAACACGTGGCGGTCCATTAAACCTTCTTCAGTGATTGAAAAACTTCCTTCTTTTTTCCATTTTTTATTCATGTAACATGTATTATTTCTTTTAAATTATTTTTGGTTGGTTATTTTGTTGTTATTAATGACAAAAATATAAACAAACAAGTTGGTCTTTTATAGGAATGTTAATGTTATGGTTGAAGAAGTGTCTGAATTGTTGTAAATACCTGAAAAAGGTCAAGTTATGTTTTTCCTTAAGGGTGTCAAAGTCAAGAAATGCCCCCTTGTGGACAAATGAGCCTGTCAACCCTTTTCTAATCCAGAACTGGATTAGTTCATCTTTTTAGGAAATATACCAGCCTTTCTCGCTGCCGTTCTTGATGGCTTCATCTCCACTGTTTCGCAGGTAAAGGGGAGCTGCCATGTTGGCCTCCTCCTCCCGTCTAAACACCCTCCTCATCATTCTCGCCCTCCTCTGCCCTTCCCATGTGGAGGCCTCAGTGCAGCGGGTGACGCTAGAAAGTGCACCTTTGTCTCACCTTCTGCTTGACGTGCAAACTGGGCACCTGTATGTGGGCGGAGTCAACAACCTGTACCAGCTGAACTCTAACCTGGACGTCATAGCGCACGTGAAGACCGGCCCCAACCTGGACTCCCCGGACTGTCTCCCTCCAATCTTTCAGCACGACTGTCCATCAGCAACCGTCACTCACAACCACAACAAGCTGCTTCTGCTGGAGGATGGCGTGGGGGAGGAGCCAGGGAACCTGATCGTTTGCGGTTCTCTCTTCCAAGGAATCTGCAACAAGAGGTAAATCGGTTGGTTTTTATGTGTTTGAAATATTGACTGTATATGAGAACTGAACTGAGTGACCCTGCCTCCCAGGAGATCCAAACAGGAAGTACCTTCTGGCTCCAAGAAGATGAAACCCCACAGACTGTTACTCAGTCATTCTATTGGTCAGAAAAAACATTCTTGTTCTGATTCTTTTTTTTTAATAATCTACATTTTTTTTATTACATTTTTTCTGTACTGCAAATTATTCAAGTTATAAACTGTCCAATCAGATGCCTCAGTAAAAGCATGTGATCTCACACGTTTGGCTGACTTACAACAAGCTCACTCCTGATTGGCCAGTGGGGTTTCCATAGATAATCACATCAACCCAAACATGGAGACTATTGTGATTACTGATGATTTTGTAGAACTCTTCTCAATGAATACTGTAGCTGTGCTCCTTTCCACGAGTCAGTATTTTGCTCCGTCCAACTGTTACTAATGAGACCTTAAGATACTTAAACTCCACCACTTGAGGCAGAGCGGGAAGTCCAAACTGTTATTACCAACTATTACTTTATTGTAGTGATATTCATCTGACATTCTTCTTCTTCATTTGTTTAAGATTCCAGATTTGTTGATATTCGGATATTTTCCGCTGCCATTCTGTCTATATTTATCCTGCAAATTCATTTGAAATCATTGAAATGATCATTAAAGATGATATTTCAGTGGAACATTGAAGATGACATTGAAACAAAGACCCCAGTAATTCTCTGATCCCAGTTGAAATTAATTCCACTGGATTAACACGATCACATCCAGAGGATTACTCAGTCCGAGGTAACGATCACTCACTCCTCTTTCTTTTGATCTCATCTGTCTGCAGAAGTCTTTCCAACATCTCGCACATCATCTACCAGACGTCCAATCCAGTCGACACTCAGTATGTCGCCGCCAATGATCCTCGCGTCTCCACTGTCGGTGTGATCATCACCACAAAGGGCAAACGGGAGGAAGAGGGCGCTCCTGGCACGCTGCATTTGATGCTCGTGGGTCGAGGTTACACCAGCAGAGGGCCGGGTGACATCCCACCAATCACAACGCGGCGCCTGTTCCCCGTGAATTCACTCCGGAGAGCGTTCTCCCAGGAAGAGGAGCTGGGAAAGCTGGTTGTTGGAAGTTACTCTGAATACAACAACCACTTTGTGAAAGCGTTTATCCACGGGAACCATGCTTACTTCCTGTTCTCCCGGCGGGACATGTGGCACAGAAAGGAGTACCGGACGTACGTGTCGCGCCTCTGCATAACGGACCGGAGCTTCTACTCCTATGTGGAGGTACCGCTGTTATGCCAAGGCTACAACCTTGCCCAGGGGGCGTGGCTATGGGAATACTCGGGAAGGGCTGCTCTGTTTGTCGTCATGGCAGCCGGACAAGCGTCAACATCCGTAGCAACAAGTCGCTCTGCACTCTGCGTTTATGGGATGGACGCTCTGGATGCGATGATGCGACAAGCACAGGATGTGTGTTACACTGAGGGAGGACAGGGCCGCAGCGGAGACGAGGAGGCCTACATCGAATACGCCGTGTCCTCCAAATGTCTGAGGCTGCCAAAGGTAAACTCTCATGCTTCAGTCTGTCGGGGTCTCTTGTCCTGCTGTCTTTGAATGGCTCATAACCTTCATTTTGTTTAAAATCTCCTTGACCCTTTAATAGGGCTGCCATGACTAGTTGACTCATCAACTGTTAAATAGTCGATAACTAATTAAACAGTTGATAGTCGTTACTTTGAAAAGTTACAGTATGTTAAAGATTTTGTGTTAAAGTCCCACTCTTACTCACTTTTAATTATGATTGTGCTGTTTTTAGCTAAAGTCAAAAGCCTGTGTTTGTTTCTGTTGCCGTGGAGCCTGCGTTCATTTTCCATTATTCCTTTGTTTACACTTTCTCCTGCTAGCTTACAGCCCCTCACAACCCCAGCCTAGCATTCAGACTGGTGTTTGAGTTCCACTGTCTTTCTATCAGCTGGAGTCTGGTCATTCTCCTCTGACCTCTGACATCAGCGAGACATTTCTGTCCACAGAGCTGCAGCTCTCTGGATATTTTCTCTTATTCTGACCATTCTCTGTAAACCCTAGACATGGTCGTGGGTGAAAATCTCAGTAGATCACCAGTTTCTGAAATCTTCAGACCAGCCCGTCTGACACCAACGACCGTCAAAGTCACTTCAGTCACATTTCTTCCTCATTCTGATGCTCGGTTTGGACTGCAGCAGATCGTCTACATGCATAAATGCTTTGAGTTGCTGCCATGTGATTGGATGATTAGGAATGTGAGTTAACGAGCTGTTGGACAGGTGTGGGAAACATCTCCAGGTGTGTCTAGTCAATGAGAACATACCAGGGCAGAATATGTTGACAGGAACAACCCCCGCCCCCCACCCCCACGCCTTAGATAATTAGGCCGTTTGTCGGTGTAATTGATCGTGTGAGTGTGTTGGACTCGTCTCATCGCCCCGCTCTGTCTCTCTCTCTGTTATTTAAAGGACTCTCTGTCAGAGTATCCCTGTGGGGGGGAACACACCCCCAGCCCCATTGCCAGTGCTGTGGCTCTTCCAGCCACGCCCACCGTGAAGATGCCCAAGCTGCTGACTGCTGTCACCGTAGCAACAGAGGCTGGACACACCATCGCTTTTCTGGGAGACGAGGAGGGACAACTGCACAAGGTGACCCACATTCCCGCAACAAACACACAACCAGAAGATAAACCGGTTACCTGTAGGGATCAGTTGGGGAGGGGGCAAAGAGCCACATCTACAGAGAGCGCCCACGTGAATGGAGCCACCTGCGGCTCACGCTGCCCTTCACGCCACTTTTCTCCTTCAGAATATACTGGAAAAAATGTCAGTAAATCAAAGAACATAAACACTGGAGCTCCGGTGGTAAAGGGTTAACTTGAACCATGTGTGACTGTGACAGTCAAATCACAACATGACCACAACCAAGAAATCACTGAAAAAGCAAACTAAAGTGCACAGTCCTCAGTGGTTCCTAATCTAAAATCTACAGTCCCTAAAATGTGTCTTATTTTAGAAATGAACAGGAGAAACTCATCGATCAAGGAGCAGATCGGAGCCTTTGATTAGAGGCTTCGATCAGAGGCTTGTTGGGGGATGATACAAAACCAACATGAGGCGGGCCAACTGAACTTTGTAGAAGCCAAAGCTGAAGACATTCCAGTGACCAATGATGTAGTCAGGAGTATTTATAAGGAGATAATAACAGGTGAAAGACATAACCGTATTCAGAAGTCCAGAACTTGGTGAACTACTGAGCCTGCCAAAGAAGATGTCGCTGGAAAGGTCATGGATGTGGAACACAGGCGTTCAGGGGAACCTCAGCGTTTTCATTGCCTAATGAGAGCAAGCAGAGGGCGTTTAGATGTGTCTTCTATGAAAATCAGGGTTTGAAGGACAGTGATACCAGATCTATCATGAAATCCAACATAAATGACACCAAGGGGTCCCTAGAGAGGAGAAATGAATGAAGAAGTCCAGCAGAAACAGCACTAAAGAGTTTACCTTAAACACACTCTTGAAAAGTAGAGACATTTGAAGATATTGATCTTGAAGATACCATTTGCTATAATATACATCAAGACTTGTTTCAGAAACGGATCCGGCCCTCCAGATCATTTCACTTTATTGTTATTAATGACCCGATATTATCTTGAGCTTATTTCTTACTTGAGTAATTTTGATGAAATATATTTTTATGCAGAGTAAAATATTGAAAGATGATTTATTCTGGAATAATATTCCAAAAAAATTGGCATTCTATTAGCTTTTTGGACTATTTTTGTATTTACTAAGATTTTGGAGTTTAGCTAATATTTCATCTACATGCTAGCTGTTTTGGCTAACCTACATTTTTTGTTTTTTTGTCTTTTAGGCTAATTTGGGATTTAGCTAATATTTTAGTTGGCTATCAGCTTCAGTGGTTTTAGTTTTAACTTTTGCGTTTTCAGCTATCATTTTCAGCATCTTCAGTGGCCAAATTTCAATAAATGTTTATCCTGTTCGTCCCGCGACATAAGGTGCATCCTCAGTTTTGGCCCCCTGTACGATTGAGTTTGGCCCCCCTGGACTACAGCCTAACTATAAACCTGAGTGTGTGTCGGTCTTCTGTGCTGGTACGGACCTCCATCAGGGTTTCTCCATAGTTTGCCGTGTGAATACCGGCTGTCACCGTTCCTTCTTTTAATTCTTCCATGAACCGATCATGAAAGTTATTCTGTTTGATCTCCTCGGCTTTCTTTTAGCCGTTCTTCTAGCTCCTGTCACCAGGTCCCTCCCTCTCTCTTGACGCCGCTGTACCTTTGTGCTACAGGTGTTTGTGCGTCCTGATTGGTCAGGTGATCTGTATGGCAGCTTGCTGGTGGACAGTGGTGCTGTTGGTGCCGACCTGCTGCTTGACGAGAGCCAGCAGTACCTGTACGTTTTAACCAATGATAAGGTGAGTCTCCTCTTCTCTGTTCTTTTGTCTCGTCCAATCACAAGCTTGGACTTTAATTGTCTGCTTCTGGTTTTCTTAGCTTTCCAAGGTCCCGGTGTCGTCCTGCGAGAGACAGACAGACTGCAGCTCCTGTCTGTCTGTCAGAGACCCGTACTGCGGCTGGTGTGTCCTGGAAGGGCGCTGTGTTCACAAACACATGTGTCGGCGCCACCTGCAGGCCAACCATTGGCTCTGGAGTTTTGAATCAACCAATCAGTGCGTCACAGTGCAGAATCTCCAGCCAGCCAATCAGAGCAGGGCAGAGCAGACGCAGGTGAGTGCTGCCGACCGACAGCTCAGCAAGACGAGACCGCGAGGGTCAAGCTGCAGGTTCAGAGCAGTTAAAGTGAGACTCTGAAGGTCACATGTTCATGTCACACAGGTAGAGTGGTCGACCTCTGGTTAGAGGATGACTGTAAAGGACTTTGGGAAGGTAGAAAGACGCTATCCAAGTATTGGCTATTTACTTTGTACCTGCACCAGGTGTGTTCAGGCAACCAGCTTCAAACGTATTGGATTCTGTTTGGGGCCGCAGCTCTCAAACAGGTCTTCAATGTTCACCCATGTCCTGAACCGAAAACACTGGTACAGTCACAGGAGGTCTAACGCTGAACCCGCCCCCAGGTTAGACCACACCTCCATTTTTGGTCGCAGACAGAAACATGACCCCCAGATATATGGAGCTATTTTAGAGTCATAAATATTTGAAACCCAAGTAAAACGTTTTGGAAAAAATATTGGTGTTTGGCTAAAAAAAAGTCCTTTTAGCTATTTTAAAATAAAGGTAATTATTTTCAGCTACAAATGTTCTGTTTTTTAGGACTCAAAACTCAAAATTTCACTTTCAACCCTTCTTTTTTTCCGTTTAACAAAATAAGACGGCGCTTTGAACGGGCTAGAACAACATTTTGGACGCGCAGTTTTACGCAATAAAACTCAGTTTTTTACACTCGTCTTGGGACATCTTCAGACTGTGATAGTACAGAATAAACAGACATTTTCTGACCGTAATTATCACAGTTCTCTGAGTCAGTGAACGCATCGGGACTGAAGTTATCACCCTCATCCATTTTGATTGGTCCTTCATGTTAGCCCCGCCCCAACGCGCCACAATGGGGCTAAAAGTCTTGAAACTGAAATTTTCAGATTCGAAAACGTAAAAAAAAATTTGAAAGTGGAAAAAAAGATTTGAAGCTGAAAAAAAAGTTTTAAAATTTTGAGTTTTGAAACCTAAAAAACAGAACATTTGAAGCTGAAAATAATTAAGTTTCTTTTAGAATAGCAAAAAGTTTTGGACATTTGACTTTTTTTTGTCCAAACACCAATATTTTTTTCAAAATATTTTATTTTAGTTTCAAATATTTAGGGACCCAAATTACCTCCATAAAGACGGCGCTAGAGCATCATTAGTTGGAAGTCCTCGATTGAAGTTCATGCTCCTCCCATTGAAAAACCCTGGAACCGGTTTACAGTTATGGTTAGGAATCTCCTAGTATAGAAACACAAATCCAGCTTCAGGCTAATGATGAGGTTAATGTTGTGTTTTGGCGCCATCTTCCCTGTAACCATGTCCCTTTCCGCTGGTCTGCGAGGGACTCTTACAGTTTTGATGGGAGTTCTGATGGTAGTTTTGAAGGTAAAAACACTTTTAACCCTCTAGTGTCAGGAAACTGTGAGGATGGAAAAGATGGAGTGACTTGAAAAGACAAACCGGACCTTTAGAACATCACAGAACCTTAAGAACCAGAGCTTTGTTCTCTGTTTCCAAGGTAACCCTGACTGTCGCCCAGCTTCCTGCCCTAGAAACCACAGAGTCTCTGTCTTGCATCTTCGGACTCCTCCCCCCTCATCCAGCTGTCATTATTGGAACCAAAGTCACCTGTCAATCACCTGAGCCGGAGCTCCTCCCCTCCACACCCTCAGGAAAAGGTGAGTGGGGCTTCCTTCCCACCACTCTTGGCTGAGTAGAGAACCAACCCAATGGTGTTGTGTTTGGGTTCTGATTTGACTGTATGACATGAACCACTTCCAGTTGTCCAATCTAGCATCCCTTCATCATTCAGCAGTAGGCCCCTCCCCTCTGACGTCACATTTCCCGCCTGTGTGAGTATGTTCAGGTTTGATGGCGGTACCTGTTCTATCTGCAGATCACATGATCCTGCCCGTCTCTCTGACGCTCGGTTATGTAACCATCACCACGGGTCACATGACTTTCTACGATTGTGGTTCTGTCAGCCGACTCAACCAGAGCGCCCAGTAAGACTTTGAACTCACCACATCACTGAGAGGGGTTGGAGAAGGTCACGATAAAGGTCACGATAAAGGTCACGATAAAGGTCATATGGTCTCCTGTGTTTCAGGTGTGTTGCCTGTGTCAGCAGTGTGTGGGGGTGTAACTGGTGTCCTGTAGAACAATTGTGCACTCACAACCACAGCTGCCCCACGCCGACCATCATTCTAAGCCAGAGGGTGAGACAGCTGTCTGCCTGTACATGTCTGACTGTCTCTGTCTGTCTGTCTCTGTCTGAGTGTCTGTACATGTCTGAGTGTCTCTGTCTGAGTGTCTCTGTCTGAGTGTCTCTGTCTGAGTGTCTCTGTCTGCCTGTTTCTGTTTGACTGTCTGTCTCTGTCTGAGTGTCTCTGTCTGAGTGTCTCTGTCTGTCTGTCTCTGTCTGTCTGTCTGTCTCTGTCTGTCTGTCTGTCTCTGTCTGTCTGTCTCTGTCTGAGTGTCTCTGTCTGACTGTCTCTGTCTGCCTGTATCTGTCTGACTGTATCTGTCTGACTGTCTCTGTTTGAGTGTCTGTACATGTCTGACTGTCTCTGTCTGTCTGTATCTATCTGACTGTCTCTGTCTGACTGTATCTATCTGACTGTATCTATCTGACTGTATCTATCTGACTGTATCTGTCTGACTGTATCTATCTGACTGTCTCTGTCTGAGTGTATCTGTCTGACTGTATCTGTCTGACTGTATCTATCTGACTGTATCTATCTGACTGTATCTATCTGACTGTATCCATCTGACTGTCATGTGGATGCCTGATTTTTGGCCTATTTTTATTTTATTAAAAATATTGCCAGAAACATTAAAAACAATTTAAAATAATGGTCTTATCCTCCTCCTATGTTATTTAATTTTTATTGTATCTAATTTGTAATCTGGTCTCCTCCTGTCTGTCCTCCAGGATTCACCTGGTCCATCTTCTTGTCCTCTGGTGTTCTCACTGAAAAGTTCTGCCTTAGTGCCTATGGGCCAGAGCACCACAATAGTGCTGGAAGGAAGGAACTTGGACCTGTACACGGTGAGTGTCTGCCTTTGACATCTGTGTGTCTCAGTAATACTATGACAGGGTTATAAATGGGCTGAAGTTCTGTTTATGTGATGGTTTAGGAAGTAATGTAACACCAGAACCTTCTGAAGGGATATGCAGCACACAAATACAGGAGTTTAGATGGTTGTTATCCAGTCTGGTCCAGTTCAGTCTGTTCTGGTGGAGAACACAAGGACAGAACATGGAAGAGGTTGTGGATTCTAGAGCGGGGTTTGGTCCGGGACCCAGTGCCTCAAACCACCAGCATTTCTCTGTGACTGCCGCTCAGCATTCTGCAGGATTCTAAGGGTTCGTTTGGATCTGCTCACATTCAGCTTTGGTTCCAATCACGACTATTAGAATTCCTCTCAGATTTCTTTCAGGTTCTTCTAAGATTCTGTTTGAGTTTTTGTTCAGGTTCTTGTTCTGCTCAAATTCTGATTTGGTTTCGCTGAGTTTCTTCTGTGCTTTTGTCAAAAATTATATGTATTCGTTTTTATACAAAACAAGACATATACCTGAAAAAAGACAAGACTATACAATAGCAAATAGAACAAAAATCAGCTGTAAGTAAAGATAATAACAGATTAACAAACAAAAAAATATATTAAAAAAACAAAATAAAGGTAAAAAAAATGAATCAATAAGCACACTTCTCCATAAGTATATATATTAAACAACGAATAGTACTTAGTCATTATTACAAATCAACACTGGTGATAAACTTCAGAATAGCGGAAAAAGGGGAGAAAAGGCCAAAATTAGCCAAAACAGCTAGCATAAGGCTAAAATATTAGCTAAACCCCAAATTAGCCTAGTTAAAAAGCTAGCATAAAAAGAGCTGAATATTTTAATAGGTGAATGAGATAAATAGCTGAAAAAGCCGAAGAGAAATGGACGTCCAAAAAACGTACAGAAGAAAAAGTGAATAACTATTAAACCATTAAAGAGTCTATCCTCTCCCATCATAGTTCAGAATGCAGAAAGATGGAATAAAAAGTCAAATTCTATGTAGGTTTGGATCGGCCAGATTGAGGAAAAAAATGATGAGTCTGATAGTGTGAAGGGGTCGCGCCAAATGTGGAGGTGGGCCGGATCCGGCCCGTGGGCCGTAGTTTGGGCCCCCTGCTGTAGAGTAATATTAATTCTCAACATCTGGTGCAGTTTGTGGACTATCAATATCAATACTTTTGTATTTCAGACCAGCAGCATTGTGTTTGTGTACCAGAAATGATTTAACATTTATGGCGTAATGATGAAACTGGACTTGAATTTAGAAAGACGACTTGGTGATAAATGTGTTCTATGTGGCTGTGCTTTTCAAGATAAGTAAAGACTTGTCGTTTGATTTTATGTGTCAGAATGAAGGTGAATACGAGTGTGTCATTGAAATCGAGAACATGCAGCTCAACTTGACCGCCACCGAGGAGAAAACTCCAGACAACACTCACGTCTTTACCTGCAAGAGCCAAAAGGTAACACACACACTCCACAGCATAATCAGGGAAACACACAAACACAGACACAAATACTCACACAAGAAACCCCAGAATACACCTTCAGTTAAATCCACATTGTTCCATATCTCAGTACATAATACAGACACCACAACCACACATCACATTCACCATTTCCACTGTAGGATCTCTCTGTTACAAACACTCTGGTGAGAACAAAGACACAACAACCGTCCTCACAGAAGACTTTAATCTGTTTAGTCAGATGGTTTGTTCTTTTAAATGGACTTTTGATCAACTATGAATAGATAAAAACATACATTGCTTCTTTGAATGTTGGCTTTGAAAATGTAACTTTTTATTTTTTCCAAGTAAAAAGGTAGTTTTACTGCATTGATGGTCAGGGATGCATTCTGAAGTTCAAAGTTAAGTCCCATCAGTATGGAGCCAAATCGGGGTCGTAAAGATCTAAAACCCAAATAAAACTAATTGAAACAATGTTGGTGTTTGGCCAAAAGAAACGTAAAACGTCCAAAACTAAAATAAACTTAATTATTTTCAGCCTCAAATGTTCTGTTTTTTACATACAGACACACAAAGACCAACACATGGACACAAAAGACATACAAACACCTCCGTACAAAAAGGGACACAAAGAAAGCATCAACACACAAACACACTATTACCTTCATCTGTATGCAGACGACAGAGCTTCTTCTGTCTGTTTATCCTGTTTTTATTCTCTGTGCAGTTCCACTATTCCTCCAGCAGGCTGCAGTATTCAGCCCCGGTCTTCCTGCGAAGAGGACACCGGCGCATTGACACACTTCCTGAACTTCAGGGTAAGAAACACGTTTTTTGGCCCGTTTGGTCCCACTCAGGACATCGTTTGAGACCACGTCCAGATTTCATGGTCCTTTAGTGGCACAAACATCTGTGTCTGTCCTCTCAATGTTTAGTCCACCTCTATGACTGCTCAGCCGGCCAATCAGATTGCTCTCAGTGCTGGGCGGTACCCAGGGAGTACGGGTGTGTTTGGTGTCCCGGAAAACCCGCCCCCTCCTGTGTTTACAACCAGTCGTGCTTCAGCGAGCCTGCCAACACCTGTCCGCCTCCTCAAATAACACAGGTGAGTCCTGCCGTCGTTTGACCATAAGGAAGCGGTTACCGTGGAAACCTCTGAACACTTGGATGTTGCAGGTGCTTCCTGTCACTGGGCCTTTGGAGGGAGGGGTCCTCCTGACCATCACTGGGTCTAATCTGGGCATGAGGTTCCAGGACGTGGTGGGCAGAGTCCAGGTGGCAGGTGTCCCATGTGTGCCACAGTTGGAGGGTTACCAGATCTCCACCAGGTAACCCCATCAAGCTCCGCCCCCTGCTCTTTGAACTGTTTTAGGTTTGGGTGTAGCTGCCACAAAACCAGCGGCCTTTATATTAAGTAAAGGACATCTCTGACTCCATGAACTAGATAAGGTTTATGAACACGCGTTCATAAATATTAGTCATATATTTAATATACTAACAACGACTCACTCAAGAGTCGGAGGATTTCTTGGACAAAAACAACACAAGTGCAACAATTTAACCGTCTTTATTACTTCTTTAGGATTCAGATTGTCCTTCTGGTTACCGTAAGAGTTATTGTGCATTTATAGACGCACACGAAGTCAGAGTCCTGAACAGAAACTGGGAATTGATTTCATAAAAGTGGAGCTTAATAGCTGAAGACTCGGTCCTCCACTCTAGTTTAGGGGTGTCAAACATTTGGCCGGACACGGCCTGCCACATGGTTTAGTCCAGCCCAGTTGGGAAGAGAAAAAATATTTGGATATTGGGAAAAAAAATCCAGTTTCTAGCCCATTCCTGTGGGGAGTTATTGGTTATTTAAAGAATAGGCTGCAATGCACAAGTCTGCCACTAGGGGGAGCAAAAGAAACGTAAAACTGTCCTGAGAAGAGATCAGGAAATGATGCAGTTTGGTTCCCTGAGCCTCACTGGTGTTCAGGTGGAACACCACAATTACCAAAATGTTGTCAAAAAGAAGAAAGACTGTTTGGAGCTTTTCAGGAAAAATGGACAAAAAAAAAACAAAGCTGCAGATAGAAGTTGACCGAAGGTTATTTTGTTATTATGTGACTCGTCTGGCCCACTTGAGATCAGAACCAATATGAGTTTGACACCCCTGATCTAGTTTGAGAAATTCTTAGAATAAATTAATCCTTCAGGACCATTTCTCAGATTTTTGAAATATTCCTTCAATATCTCAGATGTTTATTACCTTAACTCTTCTACACAATCTCTGCACATCATGTTATCTCCTTTCAGCACATGGACACTTGACCTTTAGTGATCGTAACACAATCAGTGTTGTACAGTACAGTAGGCTACATGGTCATATGCTTCATTGAAATGTCTTTTTTGTATTTAGTTACTTTAACTTTTACACTATTTCATCCTCACTGCTCCTATACTGGTCTTGTACTCTATTCCACAGTTGTGCAACACATTTCACTACGTATTCTACTACGCATGTACACATATGGGACAAATACAATTTGAAATTGAATCTGAATTTGAAGGGAGAATGTTCTAGATCAGAGGTGGGAAAACTCCGGCCCGGGGGCCACATGCGGCCCAAAAAGCAAATTAATCTGGCCCGCTAAACTGGAATAAATTATACTTAAAACCCTTTTTATTTTTTCATTTTTTGGTGTCTACAAATAAATTGACCTTTGTCTAGATCTAGAAGGTTTCTCTGCATTCTTGTGTTGTTGGAAGTTTTGTTGTTTTTTCGACTTTCATGTGTTTTTTTTCCGAGTTGGAACGTCGTTTTTCCCATCATTCCAACACCACATGAACGCAGCATTTCTCTAAGTTTGCGTTTTTTCCCTGAAGGACATCAACCCATCTGTGCACTTGGCTCCAAGTAGCGATCTCATCTAGATTCTTGATTCATGTACGAGTTTATAGTCCGTCCTGCTCACAGACGGTCCTCACCTTTGACCTCACCTGTGTCAGGGTTGTGTGTGAGCTGCAGCCCAGCGGGAACCAGAGGGTGGGGCCCGTCTTGCTCTCTATGGGAACCAGTCTGCCAGGAGGTTCCACGCAGATGTTCACCTATCAGGTAAGACCAGGACGTCGAAGCAGACCGAGTCCAGACCTGCTGTCTATGCAACCAGTGACTGAATCCAGGGGTTCTCCTCAGGACCCCCAGATACTGGATCTAGTTCCGGACAAAGGTCCAGTCTCAGGAGGGACCAGAGTGACCATTAGAGGGCGCCACCTGCTGACAGGTCAAACGTCTGACCTGAGTGTCTTCCTGGGTCCGTGGCCCTGCCGTGTGTGAGTACTGCCCCGGTTCTGCAGCGTTTAAACCGGACCGGACGCTGGGCTCAACCGTGTTTCTTCCTTCTCAGCATGGGGGAGGTGGACGACACCCGGCTGGTGTGTCAGACTGGATCCAGTAATCAGACGGGGGAAGTTCCCGTTTGGGTTTTGTTCGGAAAAGCTAAGCGGACGGTTCCGAAGAGAGCCTTTCGTTACCTTGACGACCCGGTTATCACGGACGCCATGCCTGCTGAGAGCTTCTGCGCGTAAGAACCAATCAGACTGTGGTTTGCTGTTGGAGGTTAAATTTTCACAAAGTAAAAGTCTTTCATTCCATTATTTCTTTGTGGATTCAAGGAAAACATTCTATAAGGTTTTTTTTTTCATTTCTTTCTCTATTGAAATAAAAAAATTCAAACAGCCTCAATGCTAAACTATTTTTGACTTTATAGAACTTTAAAGTGTAAACTTTGACGTTCTTGAACTTTATTATGAAATGAACTTCATATTTAATTTCCCAAACTAAAGTGATTCTCCTCCTTTCTATGTTTTTCTGCATGTAAAAACTCAATCACACTTTAGTGATTTCAGGAATCTTCTTGGTGTCAAAACGTTCAGGACTTTACTGCTTGTATTTTGGTATTCATACACTTCATAGTTTTGAAATACTGATGAAATTTCAAAAATTTAAAATAGATTAGAAACAAGCTTTTAAATATATTCAAAGGCCAAGTTTTAATCTTTTATAGTAATTTAAACAAATTAGAAGTTTAGCTAATGTTTTACCAATATGCTAGCATTTTTGGCTAATTTGTCATCTACTGAGGTTTTAGTACATGTCGTCTAATTAAGAGTTTTACTTCTATTATAGCAACAAGCTAACGTTTTTGACTAATTTAGTTTACTGAGAAACTTTAGGATATTTTGAATTTTAGCTAGTATTTCAGCAATGTGCTAGCTTTTTTTTTTTTTGCTAATTTAGTTTACCGAGGAAGTTTTTTTCTTTTTTGGAATTTCGCTAGTATTCATGCAAACAGCTTTTTTTTTGAGAATTTACTCAGGGTTTTTTGGCTAATTTGTTATTTAGCTAATTTTTAAGGAAGACACTAAATATTTTTGCAAAATTGGCATGTGTTAGGGATTTTTAAGCAATTTTACTACAAATTATAAAGAAATTTAGGTCAACTTTAGCTATCTTTATAGTTCTTTAACAAATTTTCCAGTCTTAGAAAAAGTAACATTTTGTAAATAGCTTTTTCCATTTTCAGTAAATCCCTTCAGCAATTAAAGTAAATTGCATCACTATTTTTAGCAAAAGGCTTCAGCATCTTCAGCGACTTCTTTCAGCTTAAAACATTCACACTTGCATTATCGCAGGTGATGCAACTTTTCTAGAATTGCAGCAAATATCCTGCAGAGTTAGCATCAGTTAGCTGTGCTGGGTTTCCTCCAGGCTGCAGCAGATGATGACGGCCTCTAACGGACGTGGGAAACGTTGTTCAGGATAAACGTTTGAGACGCTCTCATGTGAACTCAAACCTCGCTCGCTGCTCTGATCTCTGTTCTGACCTGACTCTTGTGCTTCTGGCTTTTTTAACCCAACGTTTGTGTCTCCAGCGGTGGACGCATCATTGTGGTAACGGGCAGGAATCTGGACGTTGTGCAGCAGCCAATCATGTCGGTGTGGGTGGAGCCTCAGGAGGGGCAGAGAGTCAAACGGAAAAGACGAGTGGCGTTTCTCACCGCCAAGCAGCAGCTGGTCTTCAACAGCACGATGACGACGGTGAGGAAAGCCCCGGTGAGACGGGATACCTGTACCTGATACCACCTGTACTTACCTGTCTCCCCTCGACCCGTCTGTCTGCCAGGTGTCAGAGCACTGCTCCGTCCTGTCGTACTCCCAGATCACCTGTCCGACCCCCGCCGTGTCTCCAGATCTCAAAGTGAAAGGTGTCTGGTTTCAGCTGGACAACGTGCAGGTCCACTTCGAGAGCATCAAGGTACCTGTCTGTCCGCTCCTCAGCCTGCTCACCTGTCTGCGAGCTGACCTGTCCTTACCCGTCTGTCTTTCAGGGTAAAAGCTTCACCTATTATCCCAACCCAAAGATCTTCCCTCTAAACAGCGAAGCTGCAGATGTTCCGTATCGTTTCAAACCTGGAGGAGTGATCGCCGTGGAGGTACGTAAACCAGAGGCTCCGAGCCCCAACACCTCCCCCCACCCACCCCTGCTCCTCTGCGTTCCCGCAGGGTCGCGACCTGACCAGAGCCATGGGCAGACGGGAGGTGAGAGCTCGGCTCGGGGATCAGAAGTGTGAGGTGAAGACCTTGGACAGCACTCACCTGTACTGTGAACCCCCAGAGGTTCAGCCCATGAGCGTCGACGACGGACACCAACTTCCACGACTGAAGGTAACTCGCTCGGCTTTGGTTCAGTCCACTCACAGACCCAAAGGAATCGGCTAAAGTTCTCAGGATACGCAGACCCACAGACGCTGACGTGACTCGTCTCGTCTCTCAGGTGTTCATGGGGAACCTGAAGGTGGACCTGGGGCCGGTCCAGTACGACAGTGATTCCATGCTGCCTCCTGTCCCGTTGGCTGCTCAGATCGGTCTGGGGGCGGGGGCGGCCGCCATCATTCTCATGGTGCTGGTGGTCATTCTCATGTACAGGTGTGTATCCGCGCTCTGGTCCGGGGGGCTCCTGTCCGGCACATTTTGGGAGTCGGGGTGTTCAGTCAGTCAGCATTAGGAACAACCTCACCCGGGGAATCATAGCAGAGTTCTGCAGAACTCAGTTGGACATCACAGTTTTAAAACTCGACCTGAAAGTTGTTCTATGTTTAAAGTCTGTGTTGAACTGGAGATTCAAAGCCCCCAAATTTTTGAGTCTTTAACGTGTTCTTGTAGCATTTTTCTTATGATGGAGGACATAGATAAAGAAAATTAGGAATATAACTAGGGATTTCAAATGTTTGGATTATTCACGATGAATTAATTACAGACATTTTAGCTCGTTATTTGTCTTAATCTCGTTAATCTTTGCTTCATGGTTTGGAAGTCTTAATGTTACGGCATATAAAGACGTGAGAAGGTGATGCTCCATCTGTGATAGAAGGGTTTGGAGCCTCCAGATCTGATATGAAAGCATAGAAGAATCCAGTGTTCTGAGCTCTGATCTCCATCATCTGCTGTGTTTTGTGCAGGAGGAAGAGCAAACAGGCTCTCAGAGATTACAAGAAGGTTTTGCTGCAGTTGGAAACCATGGAGATCAACGTTGGAGATCAGTGCCGCAAAGAGTTCACCGGTACACCCTGCCCGGTTTCTACAGGCTCCTGGTCCTGACCCGGCCCAGTCTTTAACCTTCTCTCCCCCTGCAGACCTGATGACCGAGATGATGGATCTGAGCAGTGACGTCGGGGGTCCCGGGCTGCCTTTGCTGGAGTACCGGGCCTACGCCGAGAGAGTCTTCTTCCCAGGACAACAGACGGCGCTGCTCAGCCGCCAGCTGGATCTGCCGGAGTCCAGAAGGCTGACGGTGGAGCAGGGCCTCCAGCAGCTCATCAACCTGCTGAACAACAGACTCTTCCTCACCAGGGTGGGTGTCGGGGCTCTAGACCGGCGGAGCCCGGACCTGCAGCGCCACTGAGCCGCTGTGTTCTGTGTCGCAGTTCATCCACACTCTGGAGGCCCAGCAGGGATTCTCCCAGAGAGACCGGGGCTACGTGGCCAGCCTGCTCACCATCGCCCTGCACGACAAGCTGGAGTACTTTACCGAGGTCATGAAGAGTCTGCTGCAGGACCTGGTGCAGCAGTACGTCACCAAAAACCCCAAGCTCATGCTGCGGCGGTAAGAGAAACCAGCACCCTCCCCCTGGTTCTGTCTGCAGGTCCGGTTACGGTACAGAAGAGTCTTTGAGTTTTGTTCATATTCGTCCAGGAACCATAAAACCAATCAGGTTATTGGGTACACAGTTCAGATTTGTGGTCCAAACCAAATTCCTAACAGACTTCTTTCCTCAACCTGGTTCTGGTTCCTAAGTCAATCAGATTTGGTTATGGACAGAAATAAAGATCTCTCCGATTTGTGCGAACATAGTTCTTGATTTGTAACTTATAAAATACATTATGTGCATAAGTACAAAAATACAAAATAAAATGTACGTATTTAAGTGAGAAAATGTCAAGTTTTAGAATTCACAATCTAAGTTTAAAACAGCTAAGAAAACTCTGATGACCCAGCATTCTAGCAGCATTTAAACGCATCGCTTAAGGATGAATCTCTGAGACGTGAAAAGAGTCTCACATCCGATTTGTGTGTAACTGAGTTTTAGTGTGCGCTCAACAAGTGATGTGTGTGTAATTTTTAAAGATTTCATGTGTAAATGGTTGTAAGCTGTTGTAATCTGTATCTGTGCATGTGTCTCTTGTGTTTTTTGGAATTGTGTAATTATGCACATAATGTATTATGAGTTACAAATCAAGAATCATGTACCCATAAATCCTAAATTACACACAAATCAGGAAATACGCGCGTATAAATCAAGAATGCGTACGCACAAATCAGAAGTTACACACAAATCAAGAATTACAAACGTGTCATTTTGGTGATACTTGTTTCTCTCCATAATAGCAGATGACTTTGAGAGTTGTGTGGTTCCAAAAAGAGGCCAAAAGCAAAAATCCAAGACATGAGCTGAGGACGAGCCTCTGAGGTGTCATGTGACCAGGTCATGTGATGAAGCAGGAGCTGTCGGTGGACCGGTTGGTCTGACTCTCCCGTCTTGTTCTTTCTCCCAGGACAGAAACCGTGGTGGAAAAGATGCTGACCAACTGGATGTCCATCTGCCTCTACTCCTTCCTCAAGGTAACCGTCTGCATGCGTGTCTATGTGCTGGACTTGTTCAGCTGCCTGTCTCACCCTGACCCGACTGTCTGCCAGGAGGTGGCGGGCGAGCCGCTCTACATGCTCTACCGGGCCATAAAGTACCAGGTGGACAAGGGTCCGGTGGACGCCGTGACGGGGAAAGCCAAGCGGACGCTCAACGACAGCCACCTGCTGCGCGAGGACATTGATTACTGTGCCATGGTAACCGTGGAAACAACATCTGTCTGTGCAGCTCATGATGACACGGTTTTCAGAACACACCTGTCTGTCTCTGCACCTGTGTGTCAGACTCTAACTGTCCTGGTGAAGAACGGCGTGGAGGTTCAGCCGTGTCCGGTTAAAGTCCTGGACATTGACACCATCACACAGGTGACTGTCTGTCTGCCTGTCTGTCTGTCTGTCTGCTGGGCTGTCTGTCTTTTATTTCACCTGTCCCACATGTTCAGGTGAAAGATAAAATCCTGGATCAGGTCTACAGAGGAGCTCCGTTCTCTCAGAGACCTGCAGCCGACAGCCTGGATCTGGGTACGTCGGAGCTGTCGCCGTTTTCCCGGCTGTACAGTCGTTTGGCGCTCAGCTGTTCTCCTTTGTCCCCCAGAGTGGCGTTCAGGTCAGGCCGGTCACCTGACCCTTTCAGATGATGATGTCACAGCGGTCGTTCAGGGTCACTGGAAACGTCTCAACACGCTGCAGCACTACAAGGTAAGACCCCCGCAGGATCCCCCCTCCCCCGAGTCCTGAAGGTGAAGCCGGCTCCGCCGTCGCTGATCACTTCCTGCTCTGCTCTTCCTCAGGTTCCAGATGGAGCCACTGTGGCTCTGATTCCTCGGTCGCAGAGTTCAGGAGGAATCAGTCAAGTGTTCCAGACTGGAGAGAGTAAGAACACGACTGAGAACACAGAACTTTCAGAACATCTGAAACCAAAAAGTATGGAGAGAAAATAGACTCACCCCGATTGGTGGGTGCAGGATTCTTGATTTGTGCATAAATTAGGATTTGAACGTTTGTAATTCTGGATTTGTGTGTGTAGTTATTGATTTGTGCATAACTTTGGATCTGTGCGTGCGTATTCTTGATTTGTAACTCATATAATGTTTTGTGCATAAGTAAAAAAGTTACAGAATAAAAAAAAATACAATTTACACATGCACAAATTAAAATTACAATAGCTTGAAAGTAATTACATACAAAAATCTTTTTAAAAAAATACGCAAAATCACCTCTTACGCATGCACAAGCGCTCAGTTACACACGGATTACACCGTGAGACTCTTTTTCACGTCTCACTGATTCATCCGTGAGTGATGCGTTCAAGTACTACTAGAATGCTGGGTCATTAGAGTTCTCTTATCAGCCGATTGTGAATAATAACTTAAAATTTTCCCACCGTCTTAAACAGATTTTCCTGAAAATTAATACAGAAAAGTCTAAATAACACTTTGTATTTTGTATTTTTTTGTATTTTGAAATTTTTTTATTTATGCAGAAAACACATTATATGAGTTACAAATCAAGAATTCGGACTCACAAATGGAAGTGAGTCTAGATTCTCTCCATACAAGAGTTAATGTCTAGAAGTTCAGCCAAGGCTTCTGGACTTCTTTAATTAAACACTCCAGTTAACCCTTTAACGCCTGATCTCCAGTGTTTATGTTCTTTGGTTTACTGTAACACAATAATTCCAGTAGATTCTGAAGGAGAAAAGCCGCTTTTCTCCTTCAGAATCAGCTGGAATTATTGTGCTAATGGTTGAAATGTTGCCGTATGTTGAAGATTTTGAATGACTTTGACTCCTAGTTTCTGTGCTCCCTCAGAAACGCCAATGCTGGAGGGGGAGGAGGAGGAGGGTTTCCGTTTATGGCACCTGGTGAAGAGCAGTGAGGATCCAGAAATCCCCAAACACAGGAAGAGCAGCATGAGGGAGCGGGAGCGGGCCAAAGCCATACCTGAGATTTACCTGACCCGGCTGCTGTCCATGAAGGTAGCATCACACAGACCTGAGCTGGGCTCATAGCAGCACCTGTCTGACCCGCTGGCCTCCTCTCCTCACCTGGGGTCCTCACAGGGGACGCTGCAGAAGTTCGTGGATGACGTCTTTGTGGCCATCCTCAACACAAAGCGTCCTCCTCCCATCGCCGTCAGGTTCTTCTTCGACTTTTTGGATGACATGGCGGACAAACACGGAATCGATGATCCAGACACCGTGCACATCTGGAAGACCAACAGGTGAGTCCCACCTGGAGGGTGGAATGGAGTTTGACAATTTCTCTGACTTGACCCGCCGACTTGTCTGTTTGTTCACAGTCTCCCTCTGAGGTTCTGGGTCAACATTCTGAAGAACCCTCAGTTTGTTCTGGACGTTCAGATCACAGACAGCATCGACGCCGTCCTGTCCGTCATCGCTCAGACGTTCATCGACTCGTGCACAACCTCTGAGCACAAAGTTGGACGGGTTAGCCTCGTTTGTGGTTCGGCCTGCTCCGTGTCCCGGCGTCACCGAGCTTCATGTTATCTTCTGTCCCACCAGGACTCTCCGGTGAACAAACTGCTGTATGCCAGAGAGATTCCCAGATACAAACAGCTGGTGGAGAGGTAAGAGCTTCCTCACGCACCGGAACCTTGACTCCTAAAGCTTGTGCGGTTAAGGTTGTGTACAAACCTAATAAGACGCACAGAAGCATGTTGCTCTTGATTTACCAACTGGATCCACTGAGGATTACATCTGTTTAATGAGTAAAATAGAACTTAAATCCGTTCAGTAGACCTGCCTTTGATGAATATCCAAAACTGGGGATTCACATAGAATAACAAATAGATCCATATAGCAGACGCTGGTGATTCATCAAACGTGAAGCAAGAATGCAGCTGTTTTAGCATCTAATTTTAGTGCAAATACAAAAATGTACCGGTGTGCATCATGTCTATACATCCATCTCCTACCTTGTTTGGGGGGCTGGGTGATGCTGTCGTACAACACAAAAAAATGAGCAAGTCCATGAATTAATCAGCATGTTAACATCGTCTCCATCATGTCTGCGTCTCACATTTGTCCCTCAACACAACGCAACGTGCAGCATCCAGAGAAAAAACGACCGAGAGCTAAAGAGAGTTAATAAAAAAGAGTAAGGAGTCAGAAGGGAAACAGTCGTGAAGCTGGTCGTCATCAATGACTGTCATGGTAGATCGGTCAAAGGTGCGATGAAAATGTAAAGTTGCAGAGTGAGCAACAAATTTCTGCTTTTCTTGAATTTGCGTTAATAGTTGGAAACGCAGAAGAAGAACACGCAGCCAGTCGGCTACGCACACACTCACAGTGAACCCGCATGGAGAAACGTCATCAGCTCTGCATTTCTACATTTAGGCACAGGCCGTGAATAACCGATTTTTTAACATTTCTGCCTCGATGATGAACATATTGATGAGTTAGAATCGTTACATCTTCCTTTTCCAGTCAGTTGATGCATCAGCAAAGAGACGTAAATAAGTCCAGGTTTAAAAAAAAAAAAACTTCAGTTGTAGCTTCAAAATAAAATGTTCGCATGTTAACAAATAACATCAACTTCCATTTTTTTCCATGAGCAACAAAAGTTTAATTTTAGAAGTACACAAAAAAATAACATAATTTATGACACAAAAATCCATTTTACACGGACTCGGTGAGGACAGAGAGGACCTGAGGTGGGGGAGGGGTGGTAGACCAGAGACTCAACAAAGACGATGTAAATTAACTGACAGTCATGAGACGGACTCCCCACGTGAAGAGTAGTGCATCAGATTTGTGCGCAACTATGGCTTTGTGTGTGCATAATACGCAATTTGTGTGTGTAGTTTCAAGCTGTTTTCATTT
>NC_050518.1:25024341-25037955 GCF_002922805.2 Oryzias melastigma | reverse complement strand
TGTGCGCAACTATGGCTTTGTGTGTGCATAATACGCAATTTGTGTGTGTAGTTTTAAGTTGTTGTCATTTTAATTTGTGTAAATTGTATTTTTGGAATTTTGTAGTTTTTGTACTGATGCACAAATCAGGGTGACACTATTTTGTCTCCATACTACTTCGCCTTACTAACCTCTTGTGTGTTGTGTTTGGTATGACGTGTCGCCCCAGCAGAAAAAATGTGTTCGATCATTTTCTCTCTGCAGGCTCACCGACTTTGATATTTCCTGAAACACAGTAACATGTGTGTTTGTGTGTATGTGTGTGTGTAGGTATTACAGTGACATCCGCAGTGCTGCATCCGGATGTTATCAGGAGATGAACTCCTATCTGACTGAACTCTCTGGGGTTAGTAAACACAAACTCACGTCAGAAGTGAAAGAACTCTTTGACCACACCCTTTTGTTGTCACTTTTCTGTACATGCCTGTCTGTCTGCACCTGTCTGTCTGTTTCCGTCAGTATGCACATGCAGCTGTCTGTATGCACCTGGATGTGCGCACTTGTCTCACTCTGTCTGCAATAGGGCTGTCATGATTAGTCGACTATTTTAATAGTCGACTATTAAAATAGTCGATTAGTTGTTACTTTATATTAAATGGAGTCAGAGTAGTAAAGTTGAACAAAGTTGTTAACATTCAGCACCACAAAATGCACTGTTTTCATTATTTGAGTCAGTGAGACCAAAACTTTAGTGAAAAACAGTTCCTTGTTTCAGATGCCGACCTCATTAGAGAGATCAGGAATATCCTTCCCATCAAACTCATTTTGACAGCTGACCTTTGACATTATATACCCCTTATATATAAAACTGATAATAAATTGTTACGTCATCTTGAGGGGCGGGGCATCTGTCAAAACACGTTTGATGGATGGTGTAGGGTCAAAGGTCACCTGTCAAAATGAGTTTGATGAGAAGTATATTCCTGATCTCTCTCATTTGATTTAATCTTGTTTTAATCCCAGAAACTAATAAAGGACAGAAGCTGCACGATTCATTAAAAGTTAATTAATTGTTAATTAAACTTAATTGTCTTTATTTTTAGTTAGTTTAAAGCTAATGATGGTTAAGATGTGTTTTACATCCACTTTGCTCATGAGTCGATTAGTCAACTAATCGTGCCTGTCTGTCCACACCGGTTGGTATTTGTCGGCCTGCATCCTCGGTCTGTCCCTGTCTCACTGGATCTGTCTGTCTGCAGAGTTTTGCCTCAGAGATGAACAGCGTTGTCGCTCTCCACGAACTTTACAAGTACATCAGCAAATACTACGACCAGGTAACTCGCACTTTTAATGGTTTTCCATTGAAATGGTTCTGTTGAAGTCCAAATGAAGAGGACGTGATAGAAACTGAACGTGTCCCTCTTCTGCCAGGTCATCATGTCTCTGGAGGAGGACGCGTCGGGGCAGAAGATGCAGCTGGCGTACCGACTGCAGCAGGTCGCCGCCCTGGTGGAAAACAAAGTCACCGACCTCTGATTTACTCATGCAGAGGAGAAACATGGATTAACTATCTAACCAGGACTCAGTGTGTGCGTGTGTGTGTGTGTGAGTGAGTCATGCAGTGATCTGACATTTGGAGTCAGTCATGGCGATTCCTTCACTCAGCAGCAGCTATCAGATGTTAAACTGGAGTTGGATTCAATTAAATTTGTTTTAAAATGAAGATCAAACTAAGCCGGCCTGACACCAGCCCGACACGACAATCTATCGAATGAACAATCAGGGAATACCGTCACCTGCTGCCTTGGACTACATTTCCCAGAACCCTCTGCTGTTTGAGAGTCAAAAGCACAACTTCAACGGTTTTTGCTATGATCTTCTCCACTGCTGGTCTCAGATCTGCTGTTTTGTATATTCTGACTTTTCTACTTGAGCAGTTCTCGGACGTTCTGAGGATTCTTCTAGGCAATAAGGGAATCAGGGAGCTTTTCCTCCGCTGTGATTCCAGTTTCTGTGGTCTGCTCTCGTCTACACATCTAAGCACATCTTTGCTCAGTCTGTGTGTATTTACAGCTGAAGGTTTCTACACCGTCAGCTGAAAGTCTGGGGACACCCACTGATAAGAAGTGAAGCTTCTTCAGGCCTCACAGAGCTATGATAGCTCAAATTCAGGGCGTGTCCAACTCCAGGACTGAAGGTTTCTGTTCTGCCACTATTCCACACGATTCTGTCAATGGAGTTTCTTATTAGTAAAGCGCACCTGATCCAGGTAATCAGTAACAGGTAGGATTAGAAAATCTGGAGTAACAAAGCAGACGGGGGTCCTTTGGGTCTGGATTTGGACACCAGATGACGCTCTTTTATACGACCAATCTCTGGCAGGAAGTTTCAGTGGAAAAAAGGAAAAGTTTATAAGAGAAAACACTAATAATACTTTAAATTCTAAGTCTTTTAGAAAGGGAATTGTGTGAAAACACAGGTGAGAACCACCTCAGCCAAGTGGGCCCCAAATGTTTCAAAGTGGGCAGAAAATGTGGGCGGGCCCTGATTGGGTTTGTCCACAGTTTCTGTGGTGGTCCCACCTGTGTTTGCCCACATTGACTTAAGTGTTGATTCAGTGGGTTAGCTTGCTACGCTAGCCAGCTGCCAGGTGGACTGCGTAGCATAGTAGGGAGTTCCTCTGTAGCAAGCTAGTGAGCTCAGATTTATCAAGCTAGCAATCTTCTCTGATTGAGCTAGCAAGCTCTGCTGTAGCGAGCTCTTCTATAACAAGCTAGCGAGCTTCTCTGTAGCATTCTAGTAAACTCCTCTGTATTGAGGTAGTGAGCGCCACAATAGCATCCTAGCGAGCTCCTCTACAGCGAGCTTTGCTTTATCGAGCTAGCAAGCTTCTCTGTGTTGAGCTAGCAAGCTCTGCTGTAGCAAGTTAGCATGCTCCGCTGTATTGAGCTAACAAGCTCTGCCGTTTTGAGCTAGCGAACTCTGCTGGAGTGAGCGCCGCTGCACTGAGTTAGCGAGCTCCGCTGTCTACCAGGCGGCTGCCTAGCGTAGCGAGCATACCCCCTGAGTGTGGCCTTAAGTCAGTGTGGGCAAACACAGGTGGGGCCACATTTTCTGCCCCCTTTAACCATGTGGTCACTTCACTTTGCTGGCTGGGACTCCAAACAAAAACAACACTTCAGACGAGAAACTGACTTCACACAGAATAAAGTAAAACTTGAACGTCGAAGTTGCTGCTATTCGACGCTAAAAAAGCAATCTGTGGGTGGAGCCTAAGTGTGAGTGTTTGTGTGTTTTAGCTAGACACTAACTTATTGTGTTTGTATTTATCATCTCCAGCTGTGCCTTCACTGCTGCAGATATGTGGCGGTGTTTGTTTTTATTGGCAGCTGTTTTGCTTATCTGTCCCAATGCATGATGGGAACTTAAAATCCTATGGACTCGGCACAACAGGGAAAGCAAAAGACCCAGAACAGCAGTGGAACCGGCCCGGTTCTGCAGCACTCTGACCTTCCTTCTTTTTTTGGTGTTTCTTTTTGTGTTTGTAGTTGTAGTTCTCGATCTCGTACAGTTCTGCATGCCTTGATGATGATGATGGTTTACGGTGCTCTCTTCTTTCTTTTCATTGTTTATATCTGCAAATCAGGGGGCGGGGCTTGCAGCCTGCCGTGTAGTTGAGTTCTGTGCTTTGATTGGTGAAGCTCTGCTCGATTCTACAGGAGTTTGAGATCCATGTGAGAAGCTGCTCTACCAGCTGTGTACAGTTTGTTAATGACGTGTAAATATATCTGTCTGAGGAAGAGGAGACGACTCAAATAAGGTTTTATTATGAAAAGACCAAACTCATTTTGTATGATAAAAAATAAAGTTATAATTTTAACTCCTGTGTGATGTGTCAAATAACTCCCAAAAAAACTTGTTTTCTCACAAATTCTCTTTTTCATCTAATAAATATTCATATTTATGATCTAAGCGAGAGAAGAGGAGGCCAGAAAACCAGAACATCAGAAGAACTTCAAAGAAACATCAGAGGAACTATCAGAAGAAGAACTGCAAAGGAGTGTCAGAAACTTTGGAGAAACATTAACAGAAATTTAACAAAACTTTGGGGAAACTTTAACAAGGACACCATGAAGTAATTTAAAGTCCCTCTCTGATGAAAATCCTATTTTCTGAGTTTTTCAAAAAGATCCCGGTCCGTCGGCCAAACACAATATTTTATTTGCATGTCATAAAAAAAATGAGAAAATAAATAATATGGTTTAATGTATTAATTTTGATTCTGTATTCATTTAGGTAACACACATTAGTAAGAATAAAAAGTAAATAACATTTAACAGTAAGACCTCACAGGACATTTTTAATTGAAAAACAAGAATAATCTAACCAAACTTTCTTCCAATAAAAAACATCAAACTGGGATCCTAATGAGAGACGTGGAGCTGGTCTTTGGACTTTATCCGTTTGGTGTTGTCGCTTCATCTTGGCGAGATGAAAAAGGCCGCTAAAAACATCGGAAGTGACTGTGAAGGCTACTGGGAATTTCTAGCACAAAAAAGCCTGGGGTTAACTCACTTGAGGGTTGTTTCACCCAAAGATACAGGCAAAGAAAGTGCTAACAGCACCACCCGGAGGCTGAAAGTATATTACAGCTATAGAGTTTTACATAGAGAATCAATGGGAAATGTGTTTTAACTAAACCCTCCGTGGCTTCGCAGCCATGACTTAGCGGGCATAAATGGAACCTTTGGTGGGCCAAATCTGGTCAGCAGGTCCCACTTTGGACACCCAACGCCTTAAGTATACTTTAGTTATGAGTCTTTCTGTGAATACTGAGAACAGTTGTTGCTTTCAGGCAGGTGGTCAAAGTGACCTTTTATCAAATATTAAAGTAGATTTTCTTCTCCTAGCCTTAACTTCTTTAGAGAATTTCCATCATTTGGTGTTTTTTGGTGTAAATATGTCATTTAAATGACATTTCTTTCAAATCAGTTCCCTAAATGATGTTCTGACCTGTGTCAGCTGCTGACAGCGCTGTCTATCGTGAGAGAGTTTAATTCATTCACATTTCAGCTCACTGTGTTTTCAGGTTGAAGGACATTTTCCCAGATTTCAGTCGGTGACACCAAGGCCAGCTAGAAATGTCTGCTCTGGACTTCCTGTGACCATTGTGCTCTGGGATATATTGGCTCATTTTTGACTGTTTTTAGTTGAAGTTTTTATTGTTGTTTTGTTTATAGTGGTTGGAAGTTGTTGACATGCAGCAGTGAGGCTCTGCTGCTTCTGTAGCCAGTGGTCTAATGGAGTTTGAATCTGCTGTGTAACTGATTCTGAAGGGACTCTTACGTCTTTCTTTTCAAGACGGATAGAAACAGGAAGGAGAGTGACATCACTGGCACTGGTTGGAGATGACCTCAGAAGGTTATTTTGGCCCCCACTAAATCCTCCAGTGGTGACACGCTTCTCTGTCCCTGACCCGCTGGATCTCAAGGGGGTGTTTAGGAAACCATGTGGGCTATGTCAACAGTTAGAAAAGCTTCCAGTGAAAGTCTTCAGTGGTGAAACTGCTGGTGCAGTTCTCACTTCTGAAAAAAATGACAATTTTATTAGAATAGAGTAGAATTAAACTTAATTCTCATTGCACATCTCAAGCACACAACAACGAAATACAGTTTGCATCCATCCAGAGTACATTAGCAGGTACAAATATGTATACAAATGTACATATGGGAGGTATTTACAAGTATTTACAGTGTGAAAGATTGGCAGTTAAAGGATAAAGTGCAGGTCGTGTAAATAGTGATTCAGTCCATAGTTATTGTTGTTTGATTATGATGTTGACTGTTGTTTGTGTATTCTGTCCAGAGGTGTTGTGTGGTTTATTGTTATTAATGACCCGATGTTTTCTTGGGCTTGTTTCTAACTTGTATAATTTTGACAAAATATATTTTTATGGAGAGTAAAATATTGAAAGTTATTTAATGTTAAAATTGATTTATTCTATAATAATATTCCTGTCTTTTTATTATTCATAATTATGTTAAAAAGTTACATTTTAATGTTTTAAAAATTGGCATTCTGTGAGCTTTTTGGAATGTTTTGGCCTAACTAAAATTTTTTAGGCTATTTTGAGGTTTAGCTAACATTTCAGCTACATGCTAACTGTTTTGACTAATTTAGGCTTTACTTAATTTTTTTAGGCTATTTTGAAGTTTGGCAATATTTTAGCTATATGCTAGCTGTTTTGGCTAACCTAAGTTTTTTTTTCTTTTTTAAGTTTTTTAGGCTAATTTAGCATTTACCTAATATTTTAAATATCAGCTTCACCGTTTTTAGCTATCAATTTCAGCATGTTCAGCAGCCAAATTCAGCTTACAGCATTAACACTAGCATTATTGCAGGTAATGCTTTATATATATATATATATATATATATATATATATATATATATATATATATATATATATATATATATATAGTTCAGGGTGTGTTTTGGATTTAGGCCCCCTGTGTGATTGAGTTTGACACTCCTGACTCAAACTCAGCTCAATCTCTGACAGGTAGGGGGCGTGGCTAGGTGTCATACCTGCAGCAGACTTTCCTCTTCACTCTTATGTCCATCCTGAGGGGAAAGAAAAACTTCTAAAACTCAGCTTTGGTGGATCCTGACCCGGAACCTTTCACCAGAACCTCTGAAGGGGCTTTGGCTCTTGAGGTTCCGATCAGGAAGCAGACAGAACCTTATTAAGACCTCTTCCCTATTTACTCGGCGGCAGTGACCCCCCCGCTCCACCCTCGCTCATGTGCTGGATCAGTGCGCATGCGCACAGCCCGGTGTCAGGTGTCAGCAGCTGTCGAGCTGGAGGAGAGCAGAACCGACACGGCACGTGAAGCCTGCCCAGAATAACCGCGAGGACCTGCACAAAAACGGGTCCAAAACCTACACGAACGGGCCCGGACCGAACCGACCCGCGGGTCTGCCCCGGAGCTGAAGGAGGAGCTAGCCAGCTAACTAAAGGCGAACCTGCAGTCTGTTGGACCGGAACAACCACGCGGCTCCGGTCCAAACCGGTCTATTAGCGAGCTCCACGGACCCGCCCCCACCCGGCATGCCCCTGCGCGCACGAGGCTGCTGAAGTTCGAGTTCTGAAGGAGGACCGGGCTGAGAGCGGTTCGGTCAGACCGGCACAGGCCGACATGTTGATAGGTGAGGTCGTCTTGGGTCAGAGACCCGTCTGAGACAACCGGTACCGGAGGCTCGGTTCTAACTTTTCAAAGTTTGGCCGAATATGATTCTGTTTAAAGCAAGTTTAGTTGGTTCTTACTGTTTATGCCTGGATTAAGATAATTATTCCAGATTAACTACAATCCAGAATCAAGTCATGATTAATATAATCTGAGCCACGATTTGTTTTCATATTCAAGATTAAATTCCAGAATGAGATCCTGTTCCAAAAAACTGTCCCAGATCCCATTCATCCTAGTCAAATTAAAACCAGATTCCAGATGAACCATAATCTAGAATAAAGTCACATCCTAGAGCAAGTGTGTCAAACTCAAGGCCCGGGGGCCGGATCCGGCCCTCGGGGTAATTCTATCCGGCCCTCCAGATCATTTTATTTATTGTTATTAATGACCCGATGTTATCTTGAGCTCATTTCTAACTTGAAAAATTTTGACAAAATATATTTTTATGAAGAGTAAAATATTGAAAGTTATTTAAGGTTTTAGTTGATTTATTCTGAAATAATATTCCTGTCTTTTTATTATTCATAATTATGTTAAAAAGTTACAGTTTTAAAGATTGACATTCTGCTAGTTTTTTGGACTATTTTGGAATTTACTAAGATTTTTAGGCTATTTGAAGCTTAGCTAATATTTCAGCAACATGCTAGCTGTTTTGGTTAAACTAAGGTTTTTTTTTTTTGTTTTTTTTTTTTTGTTTTCTTGGCTAATTCGGCATTTAGCTTATATTTTAGCTGGCTATCACATCAGCGTTTTCAGCTATTAACTTAACCGTCTTCAGCTATCAGCCTCAGCGTTTTCATTGATCACCTTCAAGGTTTTCAGCTTTTAGCTTCAGTGTTTTCAGCCATTAACTTCTGCATTTTCAGCTATAAGGTTCAACGTTTTCAGCTTTTAGCTTTGGCGTTTTTAGCTATCACCTTCAGCATTTTCAGCTATTAGCTACAGCTTTTTCAGATATTAACTTGACCATTTTCAGCTATCAGCTTCAGTGATTTTAGCTATCAATTTCAGCACCTTCAGCTATCAGCATTAGCATCTTCAACATCTAAATTCAGCTTACAGCATTCACACTAGCATTATCTCAGGTAATGTTATAAATCTAGTTCATAATTATGTTAAAAAGATACGGTTTTAAAGTTTTAAAAATGTACTTTTAAAGTGTTCCATAATTGTTTATCTAGTTCAGCCCACGAGCGAAGGTGTGTTTTAGATTTTGGTCC
Source organism: Oryzias melastigma (assembly GCF_002922805.2). Lineage (NCBI taxonomy): Eukaryota > Metazoa > Chordata > Actinopteri > Beloniformes > Adrianichthyidae > Oryzias > Oryzias melastigma. The sequence goes on along the minus strand of NC_050518.1, from coordinate 25,029,508 downwards.
CCTGTAGGATTGAGTTTGACATCCCTGTTCTAGAATAACCATGTTTCATCTGAAAGAGATCCCAAATACAAAACAGTAAAAGGTAATAACCCAGATTAACTCCGTCCCTGACCAAGTCATACTCCAGATCTATCTTCATGCTTTTATTCAACAGCTTAAACATCTGATTGATCCAATTTGTTGGTAGTTCTTTCTAAAAGAAATTCAAATATTTTCTGTCTGTGAGGTGAAATATTTTAGCAATCCAAGTGTTACTCCGTCCCGTCACGGCAGAATCCTTTCACAAACAAGTCAACGTGAGATTCTGTCTGAAGTCAAAGTTCTGTCCACAGCTGCAGTAGGCGATGGAACCAGAGGCTCCGCCCCCACGAGCAAGAAACAGCGCCGCAGAGGCAAAAAACACAAACGAGTGCGACCTCAACAACACTGGTAAAACCCCTGGACACACAAACAGACATAAACGCACACAAGTAGTTTGGCTGCGTGGTGCTGGCTTTATGAAAAAGTCCAGTTGCTATGACGGATGAATGAGAACCGTTCCCTTGGCGTGTACTGGTTCAATGGGAGTCTGCCTTTAGACTGGGAGAATCCAGAGTCACTTCATATCAATGACTGAGATCCAGCCCCTCCCTGCTGGACCTGGAGGGTTGAATCTGGGGGTTTGAGCCATAACTACAAATCAGAGTCATTCTAAGATTTGACCCATGAGAGCAGTCAGAGCTACAAGTTTTCTTCTGTTGTGATTGACCACAAAAAGAGACTTTAAGCCTTAATCACTGCTGCCCTCAGGGGGGGGGAGGAGTACCGGATGTCTGCTGCCTGTGGGAAAACCTGTATGGGACACGCAGGACTTTAGAAGACGGCCTCTAATAGTTGCTGGGCTGCGTTAGAAGCTGCAGACACACTGCAAGAAATTTTGGCCAAATTTTTGGTATAAATGCCGGGGCTACTAAAGGCAGATATACGATATACATATCCATCTGTGCTAAAGTCCTGTTTCTTTTTGTGGGCCACACAAAGACACACTGTCCTGGCCGGTGTAAATAAGTGCTCGACCTGCAAGATCGGTACAGAAACTTGCGACTTGATGACGTGTAAGATCCCGATTGGTCCAGACTATTGGACCAGCATCACATGACGTAGGATGTGACACACATGCGCCATTACTACGCATCGAGTCTTCCCGACTAAAGAACTGAGAAGGTTCGAACAAGTACACAAAGAACCACAAAAGGAGACACAATGTTTTGTAATTAATTGCAAAACTTTGACAACAAAGTAATCTGATCCAAAGGAATCATGATAGGATAGAAATCGCATTTCAATAGAGAGAAATCAGTCTGGGAAGCGTGTGCTAAAGTGGTGTTGGCGAGTAGCATGCTAGCTTGGTTCGTTGTTGACGTATACATATTTAATTATTATTTATGTTTTAAAATGTTAATTTCTACATGTTTACATGCGAGCAGCGCAAGAACTGATGGAAATTTGCATTTATCTTGCGTAATGTATGCGATCAAGATGCAGATTGCTATATGACCCGCAGGTATTTTAAGTGCATTCAAGGCTAAATTTTGTTGTTGGTTGCGCGCATTTTTTTAATTTATTTTTTTTGTTCCCACGTAATTTTCAGAATATCTGTGGCTATTGTTGAACTTCTTTTTTGGTCACATGGACCGAAGGAATCCCAACTAGAATATTCACTTTCTGCCCAGCAGACGTTAGAGACGGAGCAGTCAATTAAAAAATAATAAAGAATACCCCGAGTGAATCTCGACACCAAGTTGTTTGTCCAAGTGGTGTTACCGTAGTGTGACATCATCACTAGTCGCAAGCCCCAGTACTGATCCTGCAGGCCAAACACAAATGGTACCTAAACCTAGGACTGGATTAATAAAATCAATTTGAATAGTTTTGAGTTTAATAGATCAATATTCGATTAATAAAATATGTAAATCGATTCAGCACATAAAGCTAAAGTCTGGTAGCTTGATGCTAACGTTTAATGAAATTTCCCATAGGATGGCTAATGCTAATGCTTATCGGTTGACCCAAACATACATTGCTGACTAAATGAACATCTTTATATTAATTTTCCAAACTTTATTAAGGAAATATTTTTAAAGTAGTCTAAAACATCATTTTTGGGTTTTTTTTGCTCATTCTTTCTTCTTCCTCTGGAATAAGATGTAATGCTACCTAGTGGCCAAACTGAAACGTCCTCCAGGAGAAGCAGAACAATGTTTACATGTTAATGATCTGAACATTTTTGTCAGATTTCTCCTTTAGAGAGACACTGGATGATATTAACAATCTCAGTATTTTACTAATACATTTTATAGTTTGTGAACTGGATCAGATTAATATAAATATATTCAAATCATATAGTAGATTATTCATGTATTTCTAAAGAAATGTGTGTAAATTCAAAATGTTATTGAATTGAAGAATCAAAAGAATAGAAAAAAATCTGAATCCAATCGTTTCTGGAAATTATAATCAATACCCACCTCTACCTACACCTCTACCTACGCCCATTTCATTACATCATGAAATGGGCGTCACTCAAAAGGGGCGAAAGGCGGAGCCTCAGAGATTGTTTTACTTCTGGGTAGTAAAAGAGTTCATGAAAAGATCTCATATTTCATGAATAATGTGAGTAATATATGATTGTATATATGGATATAGTGGGTAGCTTGCAGGGTAGCATTCCCAAAGGAGTAACCCCAGCTCTTTGGACTTTAGTGATTTTATTCTTCTAAGGTCTCAGGTGAGCTTCGTGGAGCAGATGCGTCTTACTGCTGCTGCCTTACTGCTGCTGCCTCAGTGGACCTCACTTTTCCTCTTCTTCTGTCTCGTTTCAGTCCCGATGAGTTTTTCGACATTCAGACTTCAAACCCCAGAAGCAGCTCTGCTCAGCCGCTCCCCGAGACTCAAGATTGTCCAGAACCGTCCAGAACTTCTCCAGAGGATGTGCATGAAACCCTCCTGCTCCCTCACAGCCCCTCCCACAGTCAGTCACCTGATCCCGAGAGGCCCCGAGAGACTTCCCCGCCTCCACCGGACACAGGAAGTGCTCCAGCATCCCCCCCGCTGCCCCTGGAGACCGTTCTTCAAACCTTCAGTCTCCGCCAATCATCTCCTGTTGCAGCAGATTGCCCCGCCCACAGTCTCAGCCAATCACCACCAACCGTTGACCTGCAGATGACCCCGGACCCCCCCCAAGCCTTTCCAAGTTTCTGTGCAAACAGCCAATCAGAGCTTTGTGGACCTCCTTTAAGTCTGACTGAAACACTATCATCCAAAGCTCCTCCCACAATCCAGCCTTGCCCCTCCCACCATGACTCCTGCATGCTGACTGCACAGACATTCACTTCCAGTGTGCCCTCCCACCTGTACACCCCCCTCTCTTTTTCTCCTCCCTCCTCCCTCCCCGGCTCTCATGACCCTCCTTTCAGTCCCATCATGCACTCTGCTCCCCATCAACTGAGCCCACCCCCTCCAGAGTTCACCCCGCCCCCTACCCAGCTCCTGGGCTCTGATGATGAGGAGCAGGAAGACCCCTCAGATTACTGCAGAGGTGAGTCCATCCGCATAGACCCCGTCTGAGAAGATTCAGATCCTGATTCCCAGCAGCCCTTCTGGATCTGATGAGTCCATGGAGATTACTTTGATGTAAAACCATTACAGTGTGTTCCAAATGATTATGCAAATCGTGTTTACCAGTTAAAAAGAAAAAATCTTTGTTTTTAAATGAAACTCATGAATCTTTGGACCATTGGAATCATTCACAGACACCTGTGATAATTGGTTGGTAATTAGTTAATTCAAGGAAAACTACTATTATTATCAAGCAGAATAACATTTTCAAGCAATATGGGAAAGAAAAAGAGCTGCTGCTGAACAGTGTAAAATAGTTGAATGCTTTGGACAGGAAATGAAAACATTTGATATTTCAAGACAAAATAAAATGTGATCATCGTACTAGTAAAGTCCCCCATGACAGTTTTTATTTTAATAAAACGTTCCCAGTAGTGTTTTAATTATGGTTATGAAGTTTCTAACCAAAAATCCAACAACCCAAATGTCTTAAGAAGACATTTTTCATGTTGATCTGAAGTTTCCAAAATCTCCTCTGAGGGGGCGTGGTTTTTGGAGTTCCCCGCCGATCCCCCCATCTGATTCTGATAGCTCTGTGTCTCGCTAGCATAAATCTACATGAAAACGTCCATCAACATGGGTAATGTCCAGCCGTATGGTTCTGATCCGGATGTCAGCTGGACGAGGAAGTGAAGATCTTCATGGACAGAACTTCCTCCAAAATCCTGATTCTTTCTCCTTCCAGTTCACCAAAGACTCTTTTAGCTAATTCTCCAATGTTTATTGACTGTGATCAATACATTCAATCATTGGTTTCTCAGAGTTCTTGATAAAATAATGAAAGCTAACATCAAAATGCTCTTTCATTGATTTACAATCCTTTCCAACTGCGGTCAAATGAGCCGCCGTTCACATTTCCGTGGTCACATCAAGAAGCTCCGTGGAGTCTGGTGGAGATTTTCCAGCGTTCTCAGTCCTGCTACCGTAAGTATTGGATGAAACTCACACCAAAAATCCAGTGATGCTGATTTGACCACAGAAATGTGAACGGCGGCTCATTTGACTGCAGTCAATGTGAAGATACCATCTTCTCTTCTCCAGAACCTGAACTAGACACTAGGAACAGATGAGGGTTTAGTGCATGTGCAGCAGAGCTGTTGATGGAAAGAAGATCATTCATTCAGACAGAGTCTGTCCAAGACAGTTTGATTGATTTAAAGGAGAAATACTCGGAAATGCAAAAACAAATGATTTCTTATAATAAATTTCAGAAGAAAAATGACAGACATGTTACAAACTATAAAAACAGGATTTTCTTCAGAGGACTTTAAGAGATTTGTGGCTGATTCAGACACACTCGCATTGGTGCAGATAAAGAGGATGAAGAAAGTTTATGACTGACAAATTTGTCAGTTTTCGAGAGCAGCTGCTAAAATACCTTTACTAAGCAGCACATATTTGAAGCTGCTGTTGTTTGTGGATTCCCTCCAACATCGAGGTGTAGGATCCTCCAGAGGCTGAAGTTCTACGTAAACCTTGAAACTGCAGCCATGAAGCTTTTATTTGGCCC
>NC_050518.1:25006324-25024080 GCF_002922805.2 Oryzias melastigma | reverse complement strand
GTTTGATTGATTTAAAAGGAGAAATACTCAGAAATGCATAAACAAAATGATTTCTTATTACATTTGTTCTCTTTCAGAATAAATGACAAACAGACATGTTAAAAACTCTAAAAAAAAAGGATTTTCATCAGAGGACTCTAAGAGATTTGTGGCTGATTCAGACACACTCGCATTGGTGCAGATAAAGAGGATGAAGAAAGTTTATGACTGACAAATTTGTCAGTTTTAGAGAGCAGCTGCTAAAATACCAGCTGTGGTGTGGAGGTCCAAAGGTTGATCTGGGATTGGAAGGGTCACAGATTGGGAGTTGAAATCTTCATTCTCAACACTTCTGCATCCAGCTGAAAGTCTTCTGGCAGATGATGGAGACTTCATTACCTCACAAACAACAGAGATCATTCATACAGGGACTTCATCTTTCAGGGGGGTACTACCCGGTGAAGATCGGCGACTTGTTCAACGGGAGGTACCACGTGGTGAGGAAGCTGGGCTGGGGCCACTTCTCCACCGTCTGGCTCTGCTGGGACCTGCAGTAAGATCACCGTGATGTGCTTCCCGTCATGTGAGGAGTCTCTGTGATTACATGCTGTGTCGTCTGCTTCAGGAAAAAGCGCTTTGTGGCTCTGAAGGTGGTGAAGAGCGCTCCTCATTACACAGAGACGGCCCTGGATGAGATCCGGCTGCTCCGATGTGTGAGTGTCTGAACGTCCTGATGTGGCCACGCCCACTGAGGGGTCCTGATTGACCCGTCTGTCTGTTTAGGTCAGGGACAGCGACCCGTCTGACCCCCAAAGGGAGACCATTGTTCAGCTTATCGATGACTTCAAGGTGTCTGGAGCTAGCGGCGTTCGTATCCTTGACCACCGTCTGTCTGTCCGTCCGTCCGTCCGTCTGTCTGTCTGTCCGTCTGTCTGTCTGCACTCTGCCGTCTGTCTCTGAGTGGTTCCTCAGCTGCTCCCAGATGTTTGCATGGTTCTGGAAGTTCTGGGTCATCAACTCCTGAAGTGGATTATTAAGTCAAACTACATGGGACTTCCTCTGGTCTGCGTGAAAACGATCATCAGACAGGTGAGCCTCACAGAAACGTAAGAATCAGAACTATTGTGATGAATGGAGCTTGATCAAATGCTCTGGCTTTTAGTGAGATTAATATTATTAATAATCTCATTATCTCATCAATCTCGTTATTATTTCACTAAAACATTTTACAGTATGTGAACTGTATCAAATTAATATGAAAATCTTCAAAAATAAATAAATTATTAATGTATTTCTAAATAAATGTGTAAACTCAAAGTTGAATTGAATAGAAGGAGAAAAAAATCAGAATCCAATCGATTCTGGAAATTATTGGCGATGGCGAGCCCTAAAATCAATATTGGCTCCAGATATCGGATATTAGCCGCCTTGACCTTTAATAATCGGTATCAACCCAAAAACAAACAAACATCGCTTGATCTTTACTGGTGACTCCAAACGGGGATACGGAGGGTTCAGAAACTGCATGGATATTTAGCATCGTTGTGATTGAGGTGTTTATGGATGTTGTAATTCTGAGATTTCTGATTTGTGTACGATGTTTGGCTCTTTTTCACTCTCCTTTCTGGATTCAGGTGCTTCAGGGTCTGGATTACCTGCACACCAAGTGTAAGATCATCCACACAGACATCAAACCAGAGAACATCCTGCTGGTGGTAGATGACGTCTACATCCGGAGGCTGGCAGCGGAAGCCACTGTCTGGCAGAAGATTGGAGCTCCGCCTCCCTCTGGATCCTCAGGTGAGGTGATCTGGTGACCAAAGTTTACCTGCACAGGTACCAGCTCAAAAAAGTGTTGTTGTAGTGTCTCCACTGTTGTTGGGAATGAGTTTTAAAGAGTCATTTTAAAAAGGTAGAAAATGAGGCTTTACACTGAGATATGAAAACCGTTGAGATCCCTCTGAAACACGAACACTCATGTATGTCCATCCCTCATCCTCAGTCTGTCACCCCTCCCCCCAAAACAAAATCTCATCTCTAAGTTTTGTTTTTTAAAGTGAAAATTAGAATAAAGTTAAAGTATCACAAGTAGTTTGATTTCTGAGGAGAGGAAGCCATCCCACTGACCCCACAGAGGATGTTACACAGGAACTGTCCCGGTCCCAGTGGGACGAGGCTCACACCACCTTTGGTATAGACCCCCCAGTCAACCCATCCCAGCATCAATGGGCTCTTCAGACAAGTGGGCATAATGAGGGGTGTGGGACTCAGAAAAACATTGAGTGAAATTGAGACGAACAGCTGTTAAAAAAAGATCCTCTAGTTTATTCTTATTTTTGTGACCCAGTTTTCAAACTGGAGAGATGGAAGTATCGCTGAAAGCTGCCGTCATTCAGATGCAGCTCCTGGAGTTTCCAAATGATCTCATGAACTTAGACATGGAGACTTGAATACCGATAATTTTGAAAAGCTCTCCAAAATAAATAAGTCTGATCTCTAAACATAATCCACGTCTTCCATTCACTGTAAATGAGAAATACACAGACACCACTCCATGTAGCGATCAGGCTAAAAACGTTTGGCTGTAGCTCCTCCCACACGCGTCTGACGCCTCAAGCTTATCAACACATTTTTGGACAGACTTCGAGCAGCAAATTCATTACTCGTCAAAATAGAGGCGGCCAGCATGAATTTGACACGTGCAATGTGTTTGGTGTTAATGTATAAACTGTGAACATCAATCCTGAGCTTAAACCCACCAACAATAAGCTTTAACCGCGAGTTTCCCACATCAAAGAATTAGTTTTGTGTGTTTATGACTGTCAAGAGGATCATTTGTGAAGGAATTTTGGGTTGTGAGATGTTCAGAAATACTGGGTTTGTAAATAAAGTAATATTTTCACAAAATAATAATTTTGTTGTCAATGCAAATACACACAATTCCATTTAGGCTAAGAAACCATCTGAATATGTGGGCTGTCACCTGTTTTCAGTACTAAAACTCATCTCTGCTCTCATAGATGATGTTCTGAAGTCCACCTGGATCTGTTTCCATCTTACAAGTTTCTTAATCTGTCATTTTCAGTCTGTGAAGCAGCACTTTAACCATCAAACATCATCTCATCCCGGACTCCCACGGCAAGCATTTTTGCTCTGAACCGACCGCCGTAACTTCAAAAATCTTTACACAAGTTTGAAAGACTCTGCGTAATTTTAAGAGTCTTTACCTAATTTTAAAAGAGTCTCTACGTAACTTTAAGTCTTTATGTAACTTTAAAAAAGTCTTTACGCAACTTAAGGAGTCTTCGCGTAATTTTAAGTCTGCGTAATTCTAAGAGTGCACATTTTAAGAGTCTTTATGTAACTTTAAGTCTTTAAGTAACTTTAAATGAGTCTTTATGCAACTTAAAGAGTCTTCGTGTAATTTTAGAAGAGTCTTTACGTAACTTTAAAATAATCTTTACGTAACTTTAGATTAGTCTTTACGTGACTGTAAGAGTCTTAATGTAACTTTAGATGTGTCATTTAAGTTTTTACGCAACTTTAAGAGTCTTTGCGTAGTTTTAAAAGAGTCTCTACGTAACTTTAAATGTGCGACAGTAACCTCGACTGCATACGATCACATCTGTCCTCTCTGATGCGTCAGATACGTTTCGTTGGGTTCAAATTTTTCTGGATGCTGGAGCTGAGTTGTAGCACTTTTTGTTAGTTGTAGCTAAAAACACCCTAAATCGTAACAAATGGCGGGTTATCGCGTGAACCTGAATCGCACCTGAGCTGTAACGCTTTGGTGGTCGCGGTCGGTCCCACATCTCTGTGAAGCTTAGCAGACTTGACTGAAGGCTCTCTTCTGAGAGGTCAACCTGCTCCACACCTGGAATCTTCTCTTCAAGCGGCTGCATGTCTGCTGAGACTCTGGGTTCTGATTGGCTGTCTCTCTGCTGTTTGGTCAAGTTCTAACCTCTCTCCTTTCCTGTCTCTTTCTGTTTCCTCCTGCTCTTGCTTCTCTGGGTCTCTAGTTAGCATGGCTCCTAGGAATCTCCAGGTAAGAACCCAGGTGTGACGCCTGCTATGATCTGAGACTAACTGTACTAATTTAATGGATCAAAGCTCCATATCATCAGAGGTAGGCAGGGGGTGTGGCTATGCTAGAGCTTCTGGACTTGCTGCTGAATCCTTTAAGGAACACCCATCCACTGAACACAAGCTGGACCCACACTGTGAAACCAACAGAACCCGTTGGAGAACAGAACTTTCTCCATTATGGTCCTACAGAAAACATGCTGCCCAACACCTGATGCATCTCAGAGCCACAGCTTAGACCCCCTCCCATGAAAACTGTGTTTTAACAGCTGCTTGTGGCATTTTCCTCACGATTGAGAGCATTTATGTAAGAAAATAACGTTTATTTCTGAGTATTTCTCTATTCAAATTGTTGTAAATCAGGAGCAGATAAAAAAATGGGTGTTCAGAAAAGATATTTATATAGAAAATACCAAAACTCTCCCTGCTCTGCTCCATTCTGATTCGTCCTCTTACAGACAAACAGATCCGTGAACGTCTTTGTTCTCCTGGTCTGAGCTGGAATCTGGATCAAAGCTGAAAGCTCCGATACTGCTCGCCATTTTTGTTGCACCACTAACGGTGTTTAGGGCTGTGAGCTGGTGGGAGAGAGTGTAAACAGAGAGCTCTCATTTGGAGTGACAGGAAGTGAATTTCTAATGAACTCCTGCCGCTCTGCAGAAACTATGTCGCTATAGGCTACATTTGGAATTAAGAAGAACTTCTTTGAGTTTTTTTTTATTTTTTAGATGCATTTAACCAATGATTGTTTAGCTGCTAATGTTTCAGGTGTTTTGCTGGCAGCTCCAGATTTTACTGCTGTTATTATCCATTTTAAACAAAGGGCTCCTCATGGCAGGTCGACGTCTCCTCATTTGTGTTGTTCAGATTAAAGCTCTTCCCCAGTGCATGAGTTTGAGGATGACTCAGAGCATGTAAGCTTTGACCTGAAGGACCCTGAACCCCGCTGACCTGTTTGTTTGTTTGTGTTTATGTGTGTAGGCTGGAAAAATGTCCAAAAATAAGAAAAAGAAGCTGAAGAGAAAAGCCAAACGTCATCAGAAACTGTTGGAAGAAAGACTTGAGGACATACAGGTACTGTGGCTTCTTCAGCTTCAGCTCTTCAGAATATTTCTGAGTACTTCAGAGCAGCAGAGAATATGTGTTTTTGTGTTTAGAGAATGGAGGAAGAAGAGGGTCTGTGTCAGCCTGATGAGGTCGATCCTAAAGGTGAGTCTATGACAAAACCTCCTTTTAAATTTACATTTGTAAAAATAATACTAACTGATGTTTGTTATATAAGTAGCAAAAAATAAAAAGCAGAAAATCAAAAATCCTGAAAGTATAAGGATAGGATTAACCCTTTAATTTCAGAGCTGTGGCTGGCAAAAGGAAATAAAACACAATCTTTAAACTACTCGTAGTTTATTGGAGGAATGTTCAGTCATTCCAGCCGGATCAGAATCAGTTCTGTTGATCTGTTACGTGTTGCATTTCACATCAGAGCTGCTTTTCTCCACTTCCAAATCCACAGGAACTATGTAAAACGGTTGAAGAGTTACAGTATTGTTGACTGTATATAGAACTGGACAGAGTGGCTGTGATGTCACGCATAGAAGTGCCTTACCTTCGGCTCCAGAAAGCCAAATCAATACGGGCGCCGCCATTTGGAGCCAGTGAGCAGTGACTGGTCTGAGTCAGTCGGCGTTTCTATGGCAACCACTGTCACCAATCAGGAGTGAGCTTGTCAGAAGTCCACACCCCTTCCACTGAAAGTGGGCTTGGAGAATCTGTCAATCAAACATTTGAGGCGGGGCCAGTGGGCACCACATGCTTTTATTGAGGCATCTGATTGGTCAGTTTATAATAAAGAAAACATTTCATGAAAAAATAAGATTTGCTAGAAAATGATTAAAAAAAGTTTCAGAGCAAGAACGTTTATTCTGACCAATAGAAAGACTGTCTTTGATTTTGGCTTCTTGGAGCCAGCAGGCACTTCCTGTTTGGAATGTGAGAGGGAGGAGTCAATCAGTCCAGTTCTCATATACAGTCAGACACGTGTCAAAGTCAAGGCCGGATTCTGTTTTTAGATATTTTGAAGTTTTGATAGTTTTTCAGCTACATGCTAACTGTTTTTTAGGCTTTTTTTCAGTTTTTTAGGATATTTCTGAAGTTTAGCTATTTTTCAGCTAGCAGTTTTAGCTAACCGAAGTTGTTGTGTGTTTGGTTTTTGTTAGGTTTATTTGGCATTTAGCTAATATTTTATCTGACTTTCAGCTTCAGTGTTGATGATCGCTATAAGGAACGGTATCTGTTAGCTGTTTTGGCTAAACTATTTTAATGTTTAGCTATTTGTTTCAGCTACATGCTAGCTGTTTTGTTTAACCAAAGCTGTTTTGTTTTCGTTTTTTAGAATAATTTGGCATTTTGCTGATTTTTTTAGCTGGCTATCAGCTTCACTGTTTTTAGCTATCAATTTCAGCATCTTCAGCATCCACACTAGCATTATCACAGGTAATGCTGTATATCTAGTTAATGCTACAGTTTAAATGTTTTAAAAATATAGTTTCCGAGTGTTTAATAAATGTTTATCCTGTTCGGCCCGTGACCTGAGGTGTGTTTTGGATTTTGGCCCCTAGATTGAGTTTAACACTCTTGCCTTACACACTCCCGTCCTTGTTCTCCCTTCTCCTTCTTTAGTCAACAGCAAAGCAAGTCCCGAGTCCAAAGGTTCCTGGTTAGAGGAGCGCTGTAATGGCTACACCACTGGACGAGTCTCGAGTCCCGCCTCTGGTCTGTCAGGGTTCTCCAGCTCAGTGATGTCAGCGACATCCGAGTCGGCTCGCTCCACCCAATCCGGTTACTCGAGTGGAAGAGACGGTGAGAGCGCACGCTGGCTTTGGGATCTTCATCAGACCTGCTCTGACCCTCCTCAGTCCAGAGGAGTTTGCAGCTGATAAGTTACAGGGATGTGGACCAGGACCTCGAGGTCCTCACTCACTCTGAGGCTGGATTCAGACGGGGAAAATCATTTGTTCCGGATGGAGTCCTGAACCTCGTCTTTGGTCGTTTTCCGGACCGAAGCTTGTAAACAAAACCATGTGACTAAAGATCTCTTCAGTCATTGGTCAGGGGTCACAGGGGCGGGTCAAAGCACAAAGAGAAAGATGGAGGTCCTACGGTTAGCAAATCCTGACCAGGATGTTTCACATATGTTCCTGGTCGATTTTGAGTGTCTGTCTGAAGGTCAGGTCATTATTTTAGAACGACTCACGGATGTCACTGCTGACAAAATATCGAGCAAAGGCTGAGAAGACTTCTGAACGTGACTTCTTAAGCCTTTTGAATTTTTATTTAATTTGCAGGACGTTATAAAAAAACGTTTGTCTCTTTTTGTGTGCAGAATGTTGAGGACGTGAATGAATTTAATCTATTTTAGAATGAGGCTGTGACATAAAAACATTTGGATAAAGTTAGGCATGAATCATTTCAGATGCACTGTAGATATTTTTAATTCATAGTAGAACAAAAAAAAGTATTTATTCAGCCACCAATTGTGCAAGATTCCTGTGATTTCCATCATAGCTAGACCTCAACAATAAGAGACTAAAAAATAATCCTGAAATGACATTGACCCCCCCCCCCCCCTCCCCACAATGGTTCAGAGTGAGGGTTCTCCTCCATGGTGGCTGCTGCTAACAACCTGGCCTTGTTGGTTTTCCAGCGGTGAATTCCTCCGACTTGATCATCAGTCCTCTGGATCCTCAGAACGCAGACCGAATCCGAGTGAAGATCGCGGACCTGGGAAACGCCTGCTGGGTGGTAAGACTCCCGATCCTCGCCGCCGTTCTGCTCGTCGTCAGCTGTTCTCATCGTCTGTTTCTCCACCAGCACAAACACTTCACGGAGGACATTCAGACCCGGCAGTACCGAGCTCTGGAGGTTCTGATTGGAGCCGAGTACGGACCGCCGGCGGATATCTGGAGCACCGCCTGCATGGTGCGCTTCTCACACTCCACACACACTCCACACGTGCACGAGCACGCACCGAGACCAGATTCAACCCTGTGGTCTTCCACTGAGACCCAGAGTTCCTGAAGGTCCAGGTCCAGAAGTGGACTGACCCATCCTCGTTGTTTCAGGCCTTTGAGCTGGCAACAGGAGACTACCTGTTCGAGCCTCATTCCGGAGAAGACTACACCCGGGATGAAGGTGTGTTCCATCATCACTTCCAAATGCTGCTCCTCTGATGCCAATCTGTGGAGCTAAATCAGAGCCATAAATATCTGAACCCAAATAAGATAAATACACTGAATTATTTTCAGATTCAAATGTTCAGATTTTTAGATTTCAAAACTCAAAATTTCAATTTCAAAACTTTTTTTTAGTTTCAAATCTTTTTCTTACCTTTTTTAAATCAGAAAATTTCAGTTTGAAAACTTTTGGCTCTGTTTTGGCGCATTGGGGCGGGGCTAACTCTAAGGACCAATCAAAATGGATGCTGGTGGTAACTTCAGTCACGGTGCGTTCACTGACTCTGAGAACTGTGAGAATTACAGTCAGAAAATGTCTGTTTAGTCTGTACTATCATAGTCTGAAGTTGTCCCACGACGGGTGTAAAAAGCAGAGTTTTATCGTGTCCAAACCGCTGTTCAAGGCGCCATCTTAGAGCTCCAGTTATTTCCTGTGGCCTAATAGCTAGTACGCTTGGATTTTAACTTTTTCTCATGCAGGAAATGTGAGTTTGAGCCTCACAGTAAAGCGGAGTCTTCATGGTTTGTCTTTTTCTTTGCTGACATTTGCTGACTATTTTGATTGTACTTAATATTTCTTTTTTGCTCTCTCTTCTTTTCCTTTTTTGTTTTTACAAGTGTATATTACATTTATAAACTATTGAAAATATCAAAACAGACTTTTCTTTGTCTCAGGCAATAAAGAAATCTCCTTTTGTAGAAATCAAATGGCCAAACCAACAAACTGTCGGCGCAGAAACGCTCGACTCCTGTTTAAAAATGGGAGAAATCTATGGATCAGCTCAGAGCACAGAACAGAGTTTTAGACGCAATTTAAAAGAGTCGAAATTGAAATAGTTTAGTTTAAAAACCTAAAAAAACATTTGAAGCTGAAAATAATTAAGTTTATTTTAGAATAGCAAAAAGTTTTGGACATTTAACTTATTTTTTTGGCCAAACACCAATATTTTTTTTTCAATCTGTTTTATTTAGACTTAAAATAATTTTGGCCCCGATTTAGCTCCACACATATTTATGTGCTTGTACCTTGTTGATGGAACTGTTCATCCGTCGTTGGTCGTCTCTGTTCAGATCACATCGCTCACATCATCGAGCTGCTGGGGCCTATCCCTGTGCCGTTCGCCCTGTCTGGCAGGTACTCCAGAGAGTACTTCGACAGAAGAGGTGAGCTGTAATTCTCTATGAACCAAGCCTTTCCAGTGAAGTCCTAAAGGAATGCTCCGCCCCCTCAGGTGAGCTGCGGCACATCTCCAGCCTGAAGCCCTGGGGTCTGTTTGAGGTCCTGCTGGAGAAGTACGAGTGGTCTCTGGATCAGGCGGCAGCCTTCAGCGACTTCCTGCTCACCATGCTGGAGCTGCATCCGGGGCGGCGAGCGACGGCGGCGCAGTGTCTGCAGCACCCGTGGCTGCAGGCATGAGCACACATGCACACGTGCACGCTCACTGTTTGACTGTTCGGTGTGTTAGGTGCCCCCCCCTCCCCTCCAAGATCTTCCAGTTCCTCCTGCTTCAAACTTTCCATCCGCAGCTGCCCCCCCCTCCTCCAGTCATAGTGCCTTTAATGAAGCAGCTTTTCTACCTGTCTGTGAAAATAAAGAGAAAATCTCACCTGTGTCTGTCTGAACTCACTTGGAGCAGTTTCAACAGCCAGGAACGTCATTTCATACTAATAGTTTACAGATACCAGCTAGAAACACAAGAGTCTGAACATTAAATGTTTATTTATTAAAAAAAATAATTTAATATTTATTAATCAGGCGTTCTGCCGTGTAGCTGTGCGATCAGTGTAGTAAAACTGTCTAAAATAAACTTTTTACATTCTGTGGTTGAGATTTTATTAAATTAAATAGATAATATGGTATTTATTTGTAGTTTTTGGACAAAACTGATCTTCTATTTTAATAAATAGAGAAGATTAAACTGGTGGGTGTAATGCAGCAGCATAGCACCTGCACGACTATTAAATTAGTGGTCGATTATTTTAATAGACGATTAGTCGACTAATCGTGCCATCCCTACTGCTGTTAGAAATCCAAAGAGGAAACCCACCATTATTTTTATTTTGGGATGGGGACTGACATGAATTTTCCACAGTAACAAGCATCAGCGTTGTCTAAAAATTGAGGAAACTCCGCCTTTCTCCGCAAAAGTCCCGCCCACTGACGCCGCGAGAGGCAAACGGTTCAGAATGGACAGACACGCCCCCACCTGTGAGCAGCCGACCTGAGATCCGGCTGGATCAAACTTCTCCCAAAAAAGTTGTTTTATTATTTTTCAGAAGCAAAATAAATAAAGTTTATGATAAAAAAAGAAAAAGCTCAAACAGAATTCCAGGAAAAATGTCAAATAAACAGCAGTGAGAGATTCTTATTTTTTGAGCTGCCTGGTTTGACTTTAGCCTGGATTTTTTTGTAATTTCTTTCAAAAACATGTTGATTAGTCCTACAGGCACTTTGGGGTTTCGTGCACACTGAGTCTGTGCAGTATGTGCGTGCGGTCAGATTGTAACTTATATTACCTTTACAAATACTTTACGATGCATTTACCACTCGCACAACGATGGTACATTCCATTTTTTTGACATCTCTTGATCTCCACTCGTGCTTCAAGGGAACTGAAGACATCTGCACTCCCTTAAGATGCTCCTCTACGACCAGACAACCCAAAACCACGAACAACTTTATGAATGAAGAGGAGCAGAAAAAGAAAAACTTGTTTTATCTGCCTTAAAGAGCCGATTCATTCCTGGGAGTTGGATCAGAATCGTCTCCTGAGAAAGAATCAAAGTGTCCATCATCAGTTGTTCAAAGTAAGAAATGAGCATTCTAATACATTTAAAAGCTCAAATAGTTGATTTTGAACGGTGTACGTTTATTTTTTTGTTTTATGATCCTAAACATTTTTCTTTTACACATTTTGGAAACACGTTTTACTAAAACAGCTTTATTAGTTTAAATATAGAAAAAGTAAAACACTTTTGCCCATTTTTAATAGTTTTATTTCATTTATTGAAATACCGCCTGTTTCAAAATAAAATGTTATACTTTTTGCAAGTCTCCTCTGCACAGAAATGTTCCTGCTATTCGTCATAACTGAATCCTCCATGTTTAGCTCTGATGTTTTACTCTGTTACTGACTTGTGCTAAATAAATATTAGTTTCAGAAAAGTGTCAGTTCCTTTGAAGGTTTGTCCTGTGATTGGAAGGAACTAATTATCCATCTGGAAAAGTCTGTAATAAAAAAAATCCAACAGTCAAGAGCTTTCTGCACAGCGCCGCCTGAAGGATGTTTTCTGAGAGGCTCCTCCCACTGGTTGCTTCCTGAAGGAGTCTTCCTCCTGAAGGAGTCTTATTTTTCCTGGAGGAGTCTTCCTCCTGAAGGAGTCTTCTTCCTGGAGGAATCTTCTTCCTGAAGGGCACTTCCAGTGAGTGTCTCCTCTTTAGTCTCCTCACTTCTTCCTCCTGACCACGGTCCAACCATCTTCCTCCTGAGGAGGAGGAGGAGGATGTGTGCAGGTACTTGACTGCTGGGACTCCCCACACTCCATTTCCTGCACACAAAACACAAAATGCCCTCTCCTTCGTTGTCATGGTAACCAGATTTAAAGACTTCAGCGGAGCGGTCCTGTTTACCTGCGTTTCAGCGTCACTGTCCTCGTCGGATGAGATGGGCGGAGCCTGCACCTTGGCTCTCTGCGTCTTCTTCTGGCTCAGAGCCTGGATGGAGGTTTTGAGCGACTCCAGCGCCCCCTGCTGCCAGTGAGCATACATCTGCAGCAGGTTCAGAGACACCTGTCCACAAACACAGGAGAACCTGAACAGCTCTGCTTCAGAATGAAGGAAAATATTATCACAGCTACAATAAAAGTGAACACGTTTTGGCTTTGAGGCCGAAAGTGAGCGTCGAGGCTCAATTGGATAAAAGTCACGCGGTTTGGAAGTTATGTCACACCAAATTAAATATGTAGGAACACAAAGATTTTGATTGTCAAAAAAAAAGGTTTTTTATTTCCAAATTTGTATGCTTTCAGTAAAGTTGAACACGTTTACTAATCTTGTCTTTACTTAAAAATGCACTTTGGTGGAGAAAAATAAGTCATATTGCTCTGGATCAGAGGTCTGCAACCTGCAGCTCCAGATCCACATGTGGCTCTTCTATCTCTGCAGAACCTCAGCTTACAGACTTCTGTTTTAACAGGACGGAGCATCACACCGAGATGGGCGTGCATGTGTGTCCACGTGCACGTGCAGCGGTACCTGAGGCAAGCTCCCATCATCCACGACGGTATCGAACTCTTGGTCCAGGAGCACAGCCAGGTAGTCCTCCACCTCATACTGCTGCAGGTTAGCTGCACACAAACACACCAGGCTCAGATTCCAGATCACAGAGCGGATGGTTACCATGGTTACGCACTGACCGTTGTCATGGAAATACTGCTGCACCACGTCCACCATCCAGTCAGCCTTCTGTGGGCCGAACGCGCCCCCGAACCCGTTCTCCACGGCAATCTGACGAACACAGACCACGTTTGGCGAACCCGACCCGAACAAAGTCCATCTTTAACATACACAACCATTTCTACTTAAAATGGACCGGAACCTAGCTTAATCGCAACAGAACCGGGACAGATTCTGTGGCTCTGAACCCTCACTTCTTCCGCGACTAAACCCGGTTCCGAAGCTCACCTGTAGAACCGGCCAGCTGTGCAAAACCGCCCGAACTCCGTCTGTGAAAAGCTCACGTGAAGCCGCCGAGGCCGCCATATTGGGATGACGTCACTCAGAAGGCGACGAGGCGTCATCAGAAACAGACCTAACCAATCATTTTTCTACCGACAGAATTCAAAACACAAAATACCAAATATGGGGTACGTATATCTCCAAAAATGTTTCTTTTTTTAAAAAAAATCAAAGTATTATATAGTTTAAAAAATAATCAAACAATGAAATGAAACATGACATAGAATTCAAATTGAGGCAATTAAGGCAAATTAGAAAAGAATTATTAGAAGTCTTGTCTATCTGATTGTTTTCAATCATTTGTGATTGTACATATATTTCTGTTATTATAGACGCCCGGTATGTTGTTATTCTTTTATTGTTCTTTCTTTCTTTTTACCAGACTGTTTTCTCTTGTATAAATAATATTTTGCCAATAATAATATTTGATATATTATATTTCACTGTAATGTAAGACAGGGTCATCTAAGACATTTTTTTCATCTGCTTCTGATTAACAATTATTAAAAAAATACTCAGATATTTAATTTTAAGCTTCGTTTTCTTTATATTTATTCTCCATCATGAGAAAAAACACCACAATAAGATATTAAAAACACCAAAAACATCACTCCTAATCCTATTGGCCTCATCTAGGGCTACTGCCATCGCCATCTATGGGTCAAATAATGAAATTGCACTTTTTTCGTTAGAGAAAAAGAGGAAGAAAGTTATTTTACATCAATTTAAAACATAAAATAAGCAAATAAACATTCTACTTTTGTTTCCTAAAGGAAACAGGTTTTGCACAGTAACTTTTAAAGCTATGGGTGATATTCGGGTCATTTTGTGTATAATAACAAAGTACATTGTACAAACCCTTACCAAAAAAAAGTATTCTTCAAGTATTTGTTTTAAAGTATTCTGAAGCAAGTATTTCAAGTAAACTTAAAAAGTCTTATACTATTAAAAGATGTATTAAATATTAAACTATCATACTTGTTAGTAAGCTGTCAGTTTACTAACAAGTATAATACTTTGAACTAAATTGGCCCATTATTAGTTTAAAAAAAGCATATTTAGAAGTATACTTAAAGTTGCCTTTTCAGTTTAGTATTAGTTTACTGGCAATGAACTCTAAGTTTATTTTAAGTTTATAAAAGTAGACTATGAATTATATCTAATGTAGCTGTTAAGATTTGCTTTTATTTTCAATGTTTATAAGTATGGATTAGTGTATTAAAATACCTTTTTAATATACTGGAAATATCCCAAGAATAAATCTACTCTACTTACCATGCTGAGTAAAACAATGTTTAAGGACAGTGACAAATATAGACAAAATATATTTGGACTTCTTGTATATTTCTAAGTATAATCCAAAGAAAATGAATTTGTGAACTTGTAATATTTTTCTCTAATAAGTAAACTAAAAGTATACTATCTTAATTTCAGTTTTATAAAAGTATAAATCAAACTTGAGTGTAAATATTTTTGGTGACGGTATTTTATAGTACATTGAATTTTAGGATCAGCCTCAGTTCCTGTTTAAGTTCTGGTTCTGTTCAGGTTTATGTGGATCTTTAGGTTCTAACTACTCGTATATAAATTGTGCATGACAAAACTTTAGGTAAATCAAAAACTTTTCTGTTTGGTACAGATTTTATGAAACCTTTAACTCCCTCTACCAAGAAAAAAATAGATTAAAAAATATATATTTTTTTATGCTTTTTCTCTTGGGGGAGTAATACACCTAATGAATGTTTTAAAAAACATGTTTTCTATGTGTTCTACTGCTGGTGGAGCAGGCAGTCAAAGGGTTAAACTGCAGAAAGAATAGAAGTTCACTTTGGGAAAAGGAAACATCTCTTCCATCTCAGATTGTCTTCACGCCGTTTGCCACAGATGTTTCAGTCACACATCGATCCAAACACTGAACTGAGTCCAAACGATGCGTACGATCACGGTAATCGAGCAGAGCTGTTCAGATAACGAACGCAGAAATGTGTTTTTCATTTGTTTCCTGCTGAACTTTGATGTTAAATCCATCGGAAATGAACAGATCGTTTGTGTCTGATCTTTGATTCCCGTTTAAAACCAAAGGGGATTAAACACTTTCATGTTTTTATGTTTTAAGCTTGTACAGGCAGATGAAGAAAATTAATAAAAGTATTGTGGAGATAGACCTGGACCTCATCAAGGTGTGGGAGGAGCTTAAAATGGTCCCGGCTCTCACATGTTCTAAACTATTATCTCCTTTACTTGCACATTTTAGGATCAGCTAGTTGAAGTCTGGAAAAAAAGGACACCGAGTTTAATAAAATGTTTATTGAAGTGAATAATTAAACTCAAACTGATCTGCAGATGAATACACAGTGATGAATGAAATGTTGAAGACTGTAAAATGAGCAGAAACGACATACATTAGAACTAAAATGACGTTACATACAGTAGAGATGGGTTTTCACACCGTATGGTTAAATAATGGAGGAGCTTAGGCTCCGCCCAAACCAAGAGCTGCAACATTTGAGAGAGAAATGACAGCAGAGGGCGGAGTTTCTGCTGTTGGGAGGTGGGTCCACCTGAGCAGTACCTTCGTGGTCCGTAAAGTTTGTGTTTTATTGTTTAAAAAAAAACAGATTACTGAAATGACTCTGTGCTTTTAAACACGACTGGAACTAATGAAGATGCAGATGTTAGTACAGCCGTATGGAGCTAAATCTGGGTCAATATTGTTTGAAACCCAAATAAAACAAATTGAAAAAAAATATTGGTGTTTATCCAAAAAAAGGTAAAGTGCCCAAAACTTTTTGCTATTCTAAAATAAACGTAACTATTTTCAGCTTCAAATGTTCTGTTTTTTAGGTTCAAAAACTCAAAACTTCAATTTCAAAACTTTTTTTTCACTTTCAACTCTGTATTTTGGTTTTTGAATCTGAAAATTTCAGTTTCAAAACTTTTGGCCCCGTTGTGGCGACGTTTTAATGTCCTTAAAACGTCGTGTTAGCCCCGCCCCAACACACCACAACAGGGCCAAAAGTTTTGAAATTGAAATTTTCAAATTAAAAAAAAAAAAAAAGAAAAAGAGTTGAAAATTTAAAAAAAAAAAGATTTGAAACTGAAAAAAAATGTTTTGAAATTGAAACCTAAAAAACAGAACATTTGAAGCTGAAAATTAAGTTTATTTTAGAATAGCAAACATTTTTGGACATTTTACATTTTTTTTGGCCAAACACCAATATTTGCTTAATTTGTTTTATTTGGGGTTCAAATAATATTGGCATCAATTTAGCTCCATACAGCAGAACTGAGCATGTGCAGTGACCCCTCCATCCTCCAGGTTGAGCGTCTGCAGACATCTGCTGGGCAGAGAGGACTTTCCTTTGGCTCAAACACGTCTCCTGGGCCCGATTTCAACAGGTGGGATTCACGAGGGTTCTGTCCTTCAACGTGGATGTGGACCAGATTAGCCAAAAGTGGGAAGTGTCCAGACAGGAAGTGCTCACCACCTGCTGCTCAGGCAGAGGTGTAGCTGATCATGACAGCAGCACCCCCCCTTCCTTAGAGAGGACCTCTTGTCTGGACTTCCAGACCAGCCGACTGTTACAGTAAATTTTCAGGAGATACTTTCATCTTGCTGTGATTTTGACCACATCTTTCTTTTTCTCTGATGATGCCAGCAGATTCCTGGGGAGAGAAAGAAAAGGTTTGAGTTTTCTGGAGCGCAGATGAGCTCCGTTCAGTTTTGCTGACCTGGAATGTCCACGGAGGTTCCAGGCTAAGCAGACATTTGACTGGAATCTCTGAATGATGCTGCACGACACAACCCTCTAAAATGTTCACCTCAAATCATACAGAGATCTGATTCCTAAACATCCGAGCGCCGCATCATTGCACCATCCTGACCTGAATCTGCCTGTTTGGTCTGTCCTCTAGGTTTTCCCTCTGCCTGAGACGATTGTTGTGTTTTTGATTTTTTGAGGCCGGATAAGGATTTGGTTTCGTTGGAGGATTTGTATAACCTTCAAGCCTTCAGTGAGTCCACTCATCCTTGAAACTCACAACAATCTCCGGTGTCACCACAACCCGCTAAAGTAGGAGATCAACTATATTACCAAAAGGATTGACTCACTAATCTGAATCAGAATCAGGTCCTAGTAAATTGGTCTGGCCACAGTTGACAATCAACTTTTAGTTCTTTCGTAACAACATGGAAGACTTTGGGAACAACAGCAACAGACACCAAGTGGTCGACCACGTAAACTGACGGAGAGAGGTCAGAGGATGCTGAAAGTTCAAAGAGGTCGTTGACTTTCATTCATTCATCCATTTTCCTGACCGCTTTGTCCCTGTCGGGGTTGCGGGGTGCCTGAGCCTATCCCGGCTGCTGATGGGCGAAGGCGGGGTTCACCCTGGACAGGTCGCCAGTCTGTCGCAGGGCCTCAATCACACACACATTCACTCTCACATTCACACCTAGGGGCAATTTAGAGTCACCAATCAACCTATGAAGCATGTTTTTGGACGGTGGGAGGAAGCCGGAGTCCCCGGTGAAAACCCACGCATGGACGGGGAGAACATGCAAACTCCACACAGAAAGGTCCCAGCCGGGAGTCGAACCGGGGCCTTCTCGCTGTGAGGCAAGAGCGCTAACCACTGCGCCACCGGACAGCCCGGTCACCGATTTTCTCCACAGTCAATTGCTACAGAGTTCCAACCTTCATGTAACTAACGTTCATAGGTAA
>NC_050518.1:25001997-25006184 GCF_002922805.2 Oryzias melastigma | reverse complement strand
CTAACCACTGCACCACCGGACAGCCCGGTCGCCGATTTTCTCCACAGTCAATTGCTACAGAGTTCCAACCTTCATGTAACCTTCAAATTAGTCCAAGGACAGTACACAAAGAGCTTCATGGAATGGGTTTCCATGGCAGCAGCTGCATCCAGCCACACAACAGCAATGCAAAGCATGGATGCAGTGGTGTAAAGAATGCCGCCAGTGGATTCTAGAGCAGTGGAGACGCCTTCTCTGGAGGGAGGAATCACGCTTTTCCATCTGATGGAGCAGTCTGGGTTTGGAGGTTACAGGAGAACGGGACATTTCAGACTGGATTGGTGGAGAAGGAATGATGGTGTGGGCTTGTTTTTCTGGCCCCTTAATTCTAATGAAAGAAACTCTGAATGAAACTTTTTGGACAATCCTATGCTCTTGTAGGAACAGTTTGGAGCAGGCCTTCCTCTTCCAATATGACTGTCCACCAGAGTACAAAACAAGGTCCATAAAGTCATGGAGGACAGAGTCTGAACTGGACTGGCCTGAACCCCGTAGAACACCTTTGGGAGACTGAGAGCCGGACCAACATCAGTGTGTGACCTGACCAATGCAGAATTCCCAGGAACACTCTCCTCTACTTGGTGGTTCCTAGAAGAGTTGGAGCTGGAATAGCAGCAAAAGGTGAACTCACATCAGATTGAACTTTGAGTTAGGAATGGGATTGTACTAACGTTCATAGGTAAGCCAATACTTTTGGTAATATAGTGGATCTTTCTAGTCTTCTTTGGCTCATAGTCCCATAAACAAGTGTGCCTGTTCTCCTTCCCATAGTGCATTGTGCTTGTGCGGTGCTGGGTCATCTCTTGGTTTGTGCACTTTGTCCCTTTGTTTTCAACAGTGAAATGGATCAAACGCTTCAATGGAACTAGTGAACACAGATAAGTATGGCACGTTGTTGTTTTTTTGCCAGCAGCCAGCTTAGGGTTCAAGGACTATATGGTCATCTTGCAGTGGGCCATACTTTCTGCCTGCAAAAGTGAGCCTCCACATCCAGATTTTTGTTCTTGAAGTTGTTCTCTCTCTAAGCTCTGCACACTTGGCTTTAAGCTCCCCACACATGCATATGTAGGACGTCCACAGTTTAACCCCTTTCAGAACCAGAACCAGTACCTCAGAGAGCAGCAGCATCACTGCGTTCGATCCGGTTCTATCTTCACGTCCCCGTTCTGCTTCTCTGTCAGGGACTTTGCAGCCTGAACCACAGCCTGGAACAGAAACATGGCGACTCAGACACATTCTCTGCAACTGTGAGGGGATGCAATAAAAGCAACATGGCAACTGCAAGGAGGACCTTGAAGCTCCTCTTCCTCTTCTGGACGTTCTGCTCTGGGTGGAAAATGATCACATAGACTTTGGGCATGTAGAGCATCCCAAGGGAGACGGAGGCGCTCAGAGACATGGAGATGGTCAGCGTAGCCGTCTGGATAAACATCTGGAGAAACAGAGACCAGTACTGGCTTCAAAATTGAAATTGAAATCTTCGGCATTTTAATGGATGAAAATCTTATCTTCAGAGAACACACTGAGCAAAGAAATTAAGATCAGAAAGAGGTTGTGTTTCTCTTAAGGCAAGGAAAAAAGTGCTTGAAACCACTTCTTTTCATCTTTAGATTATGAAGATCTTACCTACATAAATGCCCAAAACGTCTGGACTCGGTGTATCACGTTTCTCTGTGAATCATCATAAACTGTAAACCTCACACTCACAGCTGTAAACTTTATACACGTTTGGGCTGGTCAGCATTAAACCACCACAGACCGGAACATGTTAGTATATAAAGATGTTCTGCGTTTGCATCCCTCATTTCTCTGTCATTATATTAAACCAAGAGAAGCTGGACAATATTCCTTAAGATCATAAGAATCTTTGCCTCTGAAATTAACAAACGATTTGATTCTATTCTAATTTTTTTTTCTTTTAACTAAGATTTATTTTGAATATATTTATATTAATCTGTTCACATACTGTAAAATGTATCAGGAAATAATGAGATTGTTAATATCATAGAGAGTTACATGGATTCTCTGAAGTAGAAATTCTAACAAAAATGTTCAGATCATCAACATTGTTCTGCTTCTCCTGGAAGACGTTTCAGTTTGGCCACTAGGTGGCGATCACGCTATAGTATTACGCTTTATTTCTGCAGCAGAAGAAAGAATTAGCAAAAAACTGTGTTTTAGACCACGAATGGTTACTTTAAAAATATTTCCTTAAAAGAGTTTGGAAAATTCATGACATTGAGTTTATAAAAATTTTCATTTAGTCAGTATTGTATGTATTGTTCGACCGAGCGTTAGCATTAGCCGTCCTATGGGAAATTCCATTAAAGGTTAGCATCAAGCTAGCAAACTTTAGCTTTATGTCGTCGATCAATCTCTTTTTTTATGGATCAGTATTTGATCTATTAAGGTTAGACTGTGCTTTTCTCCTTCAGAATCTGCTGGAATTATTGTGTTATCAGTTGAAAAGTTACAGAAAATCAAAGAACATAAACACTGGAGCTCAGGTGTTAAAGGGTTAATCCCCACATGTACCTAACCAATGATCGCTCATATGAAGACCTTTTTTTTGTTCATCCTCATCAGCAGAGATGGGTTGAGTTTTCGACTGAGTGGTTTGAGCGCCCCATCTTTTCCTGTTAAACAGGAAGTGCTGAGTCGGCTCTCACCTTTTCGGTGGACTGGGCCGTACCGAAGAAAATGGGCACAAAGGCCAGCCAGACGATGCAGGTTGTGTACATTGTGAAGCCGATTGGCTTTGCTTCATTGAAGGTCTCTGGAACGCCACGGCTCTTCACTGCATACACGGTACAAGTCACCTGTGGTAAAGATAATGAAGCG
Source organism: Oryzias melastigma (assembly GCF_002922805.2). Taxonomy (NCBI): domain Eukaryota; kingdom Metazoa; phylum Chordata; class Actinopteri; order Beloniformes; family Adrianichthyidae; genus Oryzias; species Oryzias melastigma. The sequence goes on along the minus strand of NC_050518.1, from coordinate 25,003,304 downwards.
TTACGTTTAATGTCAAGTTGGTTTGACGCTTTCGTTTACCCAAGACGTGGTACATGCCATGTAGCTTTGTGATAAGCCCCACCCTCCCAAAAGCATGTCTCGACAGGAACCACCACGTTACCATGAGAACGATGCTGTAGCTCAGACAACCGATGATCGACATATCGGACATGTCACACTTCAGGATGCCGCGGGCCAGGTCTGGGTTTGGGGGGCGGAGTTCTTCATAGTCAATGATGGTGTGAGGAGGAATGACAGCAAACCAAACAAACACACCAAAGACCTGACAAATACACAGAGACCGGGGTTAAAGAAACCGATGCAGCAGGAAGTTGTGTGTTTATATTCAGTGTGTGTGTTGTGAATGTATTAGTGTGAGGGAGGGGTGTGGTGACACCTGAACACTCACCTGAACAGAGATCAGGATGAAGGTGATGAGAAGCTGGGAGGTGGGACTAATGAATTTCGGCGGGGTTACCGACTTCTTGCCTTGCTCGAAGATGCGGTAGATGCGGTTGGTTTTGGTCAACATGGACGAGTAGGTGATGGCCATGCCAAGACCCAGCAAGAGGCGCCGCAAAGCGCACACCACCACACCGGGCTCGGCAATCATCAGGAAGGTGATCAGGTAGATGAGGAAGATGCCTGTAGAGACGACACACATGTGACGTCGACCTCCACCGTCATGTCAGGCTGCTGCCAGACTCACCGGTCAGGAGGACGTAGCTGAGCTCTCTGCCGGACGCCCTGACGATGGGCGTGTCATTGAAGCGGATGAAGGTTATCACCACAGCGCTGGTTGCTAGGATGCCCAGCATAGCAACGGAGGCGGGCACTAAGGCCCAGAGGGAGTTCCACTCCAGTTTGATGATTGGGGTTGGACGGCAGGCGGTTCTGTTGGGCGCTGGTCGTTTGTCTAGCGGGCAGGTCTCACAATTAAACTCATCCAGCTGGTACTGGTATCCATCACAGAGCTGCAGAGGAGACATACAAACAGACCATTGGTTTTATGGGAACTGGGTTAAGCTCCTTTAAATGCTATTTCAATGATAGACTTCAGTCAGCCTAGTAAACAATGAGTGTTGTGGTGTACCACAAGTAGTGCTGCCACAAACGATTATTTTAGTAGTCGACTAATTACCGATTATTTTTTCTGATTAGTCGACTAATCAGGTCTAGGGCAACCCGGATGTAAAGCACACATCTGAACCATTATTAACTTTAAACTAACTAAAAATGAGATATATAGCATTACCTGCAATAATGTTAGTGTGAATGCTGTAAGCTGAATTTGGCCACTGAAGATG
>NC_050518.1:25001596-25001841 GCF_002922805.2 Oryzias melastigma | reverse complement strand
GAAATATTAGCTAAATTCCAAATTAGCCAAAAGACAGGGAAAAAAAATCCTAAATTAGTCAAAACAGCTAGCATGTAGCTAAAAATTAGCTAAATTCCAAATTAGCCAAAAAAATGAAAAATCCTAAATTAGCTAAAAACAGCTAGCATGTAGCTGAAATAGCTAAATTCCAAATTAGCCCCCCAAAAACAGAAAAATCCTAAATTAGCCAAAACAAATAGCATATAGCTGAAGTATTAGCTAAA
>NC_050518.1:24989790-25001525 GCF_002922805.2 Oryzias melastigma | reverse complement strand
CTGAAATTTTAGCTGAACTCCAAATTGTCCTAAAAAACCTTAATAAATCCCAAAATAGTCCAAAAATCTAGCAGAATGTCGTTATAACTTTCAACTTTACTACACTCTGACTTCATATAGTATAAAGTAACGACTAATCGACTATTAAATTAGTCATAGACTAGACATAGACCGATTCGTCGTCGATTAGTCCACTAATTGTGGCATCCCTAACCTAAATATTTTAGCAACATGATAACGTTTATGACTAGTTCAGTTTAATGAGGAATTTTAGGCTTTTTTGAAGTTTAGCTAGTATTTAAGCAATGTACTTAGTTTTTCTGCTAAATTAGCATCTACTGAGGTTTTTTATGCTAATTTGGAGATAAGCTCACATTTAAGCAACACACTAAATATGTTTACATAATTGGAATGTATTAGGGGTTATTAAGCAATTTTAATACAACATTTTTCAGAAATTAAGGTCAACTTCAGAGCTCTTTCATAGTTATTTAAAGAAATTTCTAGTCTTTTGGCAAATTTCAAATTTTGCAAATAGTCTGCATTTTCAGATCCTTTCAGCAATTAAAGTAAATTGCATCACCATTTTCAGCAAAATGATTCATTATTTTCAGCGACTACTTTCAGCAAAAAGCATTCACCCTAGCATTATCACAGGAAATGCAACTTTTCTAGTTTCTATAGCACTTCGTATAGTTGGGGCGGGGCTTAAACGAAGGACCAATCAAAGTGTTTTGTACATGATAAAACTCTACTTTTTACACCTGTGGGACAACTTCAGACTGTGATAGTACAGAGCAAACAGACATTTTCTGACCGTAATTATCACAGTTCTCAGAGTCAGTAAACGCACCGGGACTGAAGTTATCATCCTCATCGATTTGGATTTGTCCTTCGTGTTAGCCCCACCCCAACGCACCACAAAGGGGCCAAAAGTTTTAAATTGAAATTTTCAGATTTGCAAACAACAATAAAACCAAAAAAAAGGTTTGAAAGTGAAAAAAGTTTTAAAACTGAAATTTTCTGATTCAAAAATGAAAGAAAAAAGCAGAAAGTGAAAAATAGATCTAAAACCAAAAGAAAAGTTTTGAAATTGAAATTTTAGTCTTGAAACCTAAAAAACAGAACGTTTGAAGCTGAAAATGATTACATTTGTTTTAAAATAGCAAACATTTTCAGACATTTTATTTATTTATTTATTTTTTGGCCACCAATATTTTTTTCAATTTGTTTTATTTGGGTTTCATGTAATATTGGCCCTCATTTAGCTCCACACAACATAACCTCATAGTTGAGTCAGAACAGTCTGTGGTTCTTCCAGAGAGGATCTGGAGCTCATACCTCGCAGTGCCAGCAGCAGGGGACGCCCTTCACCATCTTCTTCCGTTCTCCAGACTTACAAGGGAAGCTGCAGATGGATTCTGGGACGGATCTGTCTCCTCTGGACCACTGCATCTCCTCCAGCTACAGACGGGCAGAGAGACAGCCAGAAAAATCAGTCTTTGGCTCAGATCTCAGGAGCCGCCATCCTCCACCAACACCCAGCTCTCACATTAAGCCTCAAGTTGTTGGTCCACTGCCCAATCACATGGTAACCGGGGTGGCTGTGATTGGTCATCTGAAACTGAAAGATGTCGTATCGCCCTGGAGCATCTCCATTCTCATTGAACAAAACACTCGTACCTGCACTTCCTGTAAGACACAAACAGATGTGGTTAAATCTCAGCTCCTTATCCCAGGTCAGAAGGTGCGTCCCAATGCTTTGGAACTCCAACACATGTTTGAGGGATCTAGAGTCACCTGAGCACTTCTTCTTTTCATCTGAACACATCTCTCTATCGTCCTACTTTTTCTGATGTTTCATTTTTCAAAGTTTTGTCCGAACTTTAAAGTAATCCATAAACCCACCAGAGACGGTCTAACACTGTTTTTAGCAGCACAATGTTCTTCTTCAGAAGACCACAAAACTGAATTCCATCTGTAGAGAAAGGTCTAGGAGTGACACCTCTGAAGCTCCTCCTTCACTGTCCACTACAAATGTCCCTACAAATGGAGGGGTAGGGAGAAGGGAGGAATTTGGATTTGGCTAATTTTGTCTTTCTTTTTAAGTTTTTTAAGTAGTTTTGGAGTTAGGCTGATATTTACACACAGCTGTTTTGACTAATTTAGCCTTTTTTTAGGCTATTTTGAAGTTTAGCTATTTTTCAGATACATGTTAGCTGTTTTGGCTACAGCATTCACACTAGCATTATCGCAGGTAATGCTATGAATCTAGTTCATAATTATGTTAACAAGTTAAGAAGAAAATGCGCAAAGATCTGAAATCTCTGTCGCAAGAAAAGTTTGTCTTCCTTACCGTTAAAGTTGACCGCTCTGATGTAGTCGAGCAGTAGGCGCCCTTCCACCGGATCCATATTGCTGCAGACGCCGTGGCTGCCAGGACACAGGTCCTGGTGCATGTTGTGCAGGGCGTGAGCGACGGCGTACACGGCGTCAATCACGAACTGGACCTTTCCCTCCTGCTCGTACGACGAGTCATGACCGATCCTCTCGTCACCTTGACGGATACCTTAAGTGTTACCAAAGCTGAGTTTTGGTAACCCAGAGGCCACAGGTGTGTGCTTACCTGTACATTTCTTCTTTTCAGCCTCCAACTTAACTCCAGGTCGGGTCAGTTTACACCGAAAGTCATCCTCCCAAAACTCAGCAAACCAGATATTCCTGCGGTTGTTCTCCAGACAGCGAGACGTAAAGTATTGATCGAACCCTGGACACAACAACAAAACCTTGATTCTTAATGTAGCACACAACAATCACGTAAGCTCCAACCGCAGAGAAACTTCTTAAAGAACAATACTAAAATAGACTCATTTAATAAGTGGCTCAGTGGGCTAGGTGAAGGGCTGACACGCAGAAGCCCTGGGTTCGATTCCCAGGGTTGTCCACTGATCCCCACCCAGATTGGGTCCTTAGGCAAGACCCTTGACGCTGCTGCCTAACTGGGTCCCTGTGCCCCTCAAGTACAGGGTTGTGTCAGGAAGGGAATCCGGCGTAAAAAACTCTGCCAAATCACTGATGCGAAACAGTGGGTGCTGTTACGCTGTGGCGACCCCGAAAGGGATAAGCCGAAAGTGAACTACACAATTTAATAATTGATTAGACTCCATATTACATGGAGTCAGAGTGTAGTAAGGTTGAAAGTTATAATGGCATTCTGCTAGATTTATGGACTCTTTTCGCATTTATTAAGGTTTTTAGGCTATTTTGGAGTTTAGCTAATATTTCAGCTTCATGCTAGCTGTTTTGGCTAATTTAGGCTTTTTTTCCATTTTTAGGCTATTTTGGAGTTTAGCTTACACTTCATCTATATGCTAGTCTCTTTAGCTAATTTAGGATTTTTCAGGTTTTTTTTACGCTAATTTGGAGTGTAGCTAATCTTTCAGCTTCATGCTAGCTATTTTGGCTAATTTAGGCTTTTTTAAGCCTAGTTTTAGAGTTTAGGTAATATTTCAGCTATATGCTAGCTGTTTAGGCTATTTTAGGATTTTTTAACGTTTTAGGCTAATTTGTAATTTAACTAATATTTTAGCTGGCTATTAGCTTCAGCGATTTCACATGACAACTTCAGCATTTTTAACTATCAATTTCAGCATCTTCAGCAGCCAAATCCAGCTTACAGCATTCACACTAGCATTATCACAGGTAATGATATATATATAGTTTTTAATAAGTTAGCTAGTAAAATGTGTTTACATCCACTTTATGCATGACCCGTTTAGTCGACTAATCGTACAAAATAATCGCTGATTAGTCGACTATTAAAATAAATGTTGTGGCAGCACTACCCACAACAACACATTACTCTAACGCACAAGGACATGAACCCAACACTTGAACATAGTTTTGGTTGATTTAGTTTTTGCAGTTTGTCCAGTCATACCATCAATGGAAGCACGCTTTGGCAGAATAGTCACAGCGCCCTCTGCCACATCTTCCAGCTCTGTGATTGGAGAACTCTTTGCGCCCCAACTGTCTGAGCCCACAAACAGGAAGTGTCCCGTCAGGTTGGCACGCTGTGCCGCCTCAAGAACACGCCTGCCACATAGAAAGGGAGGGAGGTTCAACACAGGGAGATTATGTCATCAGAATGATAAGGAACTTATGTTTCGTTTACCTGATGTCGTCTTCATTAGCGAAGATAATGACTCCTCTGGCATTACTGGTTTCCATCAGACGTTTAATAATCTTGTCAAACTCTCCAGCTGTCGGCTCACGGGGAATCTTCACTGACTGGGCAATGCACACACCACCTAACGCCAAGAACACAAGTCACTCACAGACAACCATCTGGGAAGAGGGACAGTTGTGTTCTCTTAGCAAGCAATCTTTCTGGGAAGGATCACTGGTTACTAAGAGATGTTTAGTTAGTGGGTTAGACTATGTCATATGGTTGAAGTACCAGCTTCCCTGGAGATCTGCATGAAGGCTTCAACACCGCTCTCTCCGTAGTTTCCTTCTGAGGCCAGTGTGGATACGTAGTTCCAGCCCAAAGCTTTCACGATGTCAAGCATGGCCTGGGCCTGGTAGGAGTCTGGAGGGACCACGCGGGAGAAGAAGTCGTAGCGGTTGTTGTCACTAAGCTCTGGAGCCGTGGAGGCATAGCTCACCTGAGGGATCTGAAGGGTATAGGGTCAGTAGCATCAAACTATCAGTGCTCCACAGCGGCATATATGAGTGAGGGGTCAGAGGGGGCATGTTAAACAGGGATGGAGCCTTAGACAGTATATATTATCACAATCTTTGGATGGAGTCTAATGCCTCGTTTCCACTGAGCGGTCCGGACCGGACTGGTCCTCTCCTGGCTGGTTTAGAATGATCCAGGCAATTCAGAATAGAATAGAATAGAAAATACTTTATTAATCCCTTTGGAAGTCCCCAGGGAAATTCAGGAGGATTTCCATTGTGTTGGACCATTAAGGTGCATGCAGGGTGTAGACTGATGACGTAACTGTGGATCATAGCCGTGCGACGACAGCAAAAGATATTATCAACAACAATGGAGGTCGTGCGTCAGCTCCTTCTTCATTTCTTCTAAGAGGATTGTGGGAGGTGAAGGATAAAACAGGCGGGTCGGACGCTTTCTGTTGTTCCTGCTTTCTGTTTCCAACAATCAATAGATTTCATTGTGTGACGACAGTAGCTCTGCCCCAACTGGTCCCTTCAATTTTTCTATGAACCCACAACCAACGGGGGGGGGGGGACAAAAATTTTACAAGTCAGTCCTGCTTAATGGGTCAGTTTCATAATGAAAACCTCAAAGTACCGGTCCAGTCCGATCCAGTCTCATCCAGACCACTCAGTGGAAAAGAGGCATAAGCTCCTTGGGACAAACTTTTACAATCTAAAGCCTTGTATGTACTCAGCGGTCCAGACTGGACTGGACTGGACGGTATTTTAAAGATATTCATTATTAAATGGACCCATTAGGCCGGACCGATTTGTATCATTTTTGGTCCCCTATTGATTTTAGGTCCATAGAAAAATGAAACAGACCAGTTAGCATGGAGCTACTGTCATCACTCAGTGAAATCCATTGATTGGTGGAAAAGTATTACAACAGCAATTGTCCAACCAGCGCTTTTCCTGACTTGAGATCAAAGCCAAAGTCGGCAGAAATCACGTCTCGTCTAGGGCGCCATGGAAGTGAGAGTGCCAACCACTACACCACCAAGCAACCCATTGTAACAACATGACAAATTATAGTAGGTTGTTAAAGCTTGAAGTGACTTATGTTAGATGGGAATTTACTTAGTCTGTTTTGGGAACACAGTACAGACAAACAGAAATATATACATAAAAGACACACAAACACTAAGACACACTCACAGATGCACAATTAAAGACAGAAATACACACAAACACACAGAGGATTAGGGTTGTGTAACAGCCTTGCCAAAATGTGTCAGTCCTATAATAAACTAACAATCACATTAATGCCTAACGGTGAGTCTTCCTGCAGATTAAAGCAGGACTCTGTGCTACAGCAGCAGGCCTCACTGTGACATGCAGGATGATGAAGGTGATCCTTTACCTTTGTCGTGTTTAAGTTTACTCGGGTTAACTCAGGAGTCTACAACCTGCAGATCCAGATCCACATGTGGTTCTTCTATCTCTCCATGGTGGCTCTTTACCCAAACATAAAATAAGTCATGGAGACTGCTGACCCAGCATGTCGACCGTCAGAGTCAGCAGCTCCCCCTAACCAAAATTACCTAAAGAAAACAAACAAACAAAGCCAGCAAACTAAGACTACCAAGGTCCAACCACAAACTAAAATAACAAATCCCAGCAGTGTAAGACTGCTGAGGACAGAGAGGGGAGTAGAACAAAAAAATAAAAACAAACGAAAAATTAAATAGCGTTTTTTTAAACTAAGGATTACTTAATTGGCATTTCTTTAGCCTTTCTTGAAGACTCAAGTAAGACTATACGGCTCCTTCTAGGTTCTGATCAGTAGAAAACGAGTCCAAAGGGCTCTTTTCTGTTAAAGAAATAAAATCAGATGGAAAAACAGTGATACACTTTTTCAAAAGGGTTCCGGGCTCGTCTCTTCACCTCAAACAGACGCAGGATGTTGGCCACCATGATCGACACGGAGCTGGCCGACGCCCCGATCACTGCCACCACCCTCTCAGGTTTGCGGATGATGGGAGGATCACCGTTGGTGCATCGGATATCAGACGTGTCTTTCTGGATCAGCGCCTGCACAAACGTGAGAGACTGCTCCAGAGCATAGGTGTCTCTGGAGCAGGTGTCCAGAACCCGGGCTCCCAGAGTGATGTTGGGCAGCAGTTCCGGGTCGCTGTTGATCTGGTCCAGAGCGTACAGCATGGCCTCCATGCGGTGGATTCCTTTCTCCTTCTTCAGCTCACCACAGTTCACACCGTGTGGGCCGCGCGAGTGGATCGGGAACAAGCCCCCTAGCGTGATGTCTCCGGGTATCTTGATGGAGTGGGGGTGGAAGTGCTGGTGGGAGGTGTGCACCTTATCCACCTGCTCACCAGTCCAAATCCAAAGTAGGAGGCGGAGCCACAGGGCAACTTGGCGGCCATTGTAGAAAACACGCAGGCGGTTAAATTGGCGAATGGACATTGAAGAAATCCCAGAGCTTGATGATGTCATCATGTGCGGAAGTTTACCACCGAGCTCTCATTTTACTGTTGACACCTGAGGAAACAATAGTCGATAAGGAAATCATGCAGAGTACAATTCTCACCATCACTTATCTCCAAAGAACTGAATCTGGGCTGGTACCGAGTCCAAAAGAACAAGAACAGACCCTGTCCAGCGTCTGCGGCCACGAGGAGATCCGTGATCCAGATTTTCTTCAGTGTTACGATGTGTTCTAAATCGTGACCGAAACTCCTCTAAGATCATTTCTCCAGAACTTTAGAAATAAAGGGGGTCAACTTTTTAAGGCTTTGAAATCCAGAGGAACACACTATGTTAATAAGAACATTTTCATCAGATTTAAAGAGGCCATACCAGAAAAATTCTACATTTTGAGGTTTTAGGAGGATTTTACAGTTCATTCCTCTCTATAAAGAACCCCAAAGGGGGGTTCACGTATTTAAGAGTAATCCTCTAAAAACCTGCAGCAGCCCCTCCCATACCCATAAAACAAGTGGGACTTATCATGCTGACATCAGCATGATGTGAACCGCCCCCTCCAGGAAGAATCTGTGCTGTAAGCTCCGCCCCAGACTACAACGATCACACACCCACTTGTAGCTGAAAACAATGGATCGTAAGACCATGTCTTTCAAGAGTAGAAAATGTTTTTAGGCTGCGAGAGGTTTAGGCTTTTGTTTTAACTCCCAAAAGAAGAGCCCGCTGAAGTAGGGAGCAGATCTGAACACTTATAAGAAAATCTCGTTCAGTCTGAAATTAACTGTGATGTTCATGCGTCACCATCAACATCCACATGAATATTAAATGATCAGTTTATCTGAGTAATAAACAGCTGCAGCGCTCCTCTGACACACTTTCTGGGATTGTTAAGATTTAAATAACTGCTTCATAACCAGAGGATTATGGAGATGCTAACATAATCCTCCTTTTGTTGGCAGGTTTCTGTCAGACAGGAGAGATCAATGTGATTATCAGTTATCAAACCATCTATAAGGAGAAATTTGAAGAGCTGAAAATGTTAGAGTGGAAGAGCTGGCTGTTGTGGAGCGGGGAGTTCAACTATCACTTTATAATTACTGTAGATATGTCAGTTCATCTGATCTGCCGATGAAGAGTTCTGCAGAGCTGCATGTAAGAGTCGCTACAGTCCACTGACCAGAGAAACTCTGGCTATTCAGTCAATCACAGGACATTATGATGATGCTTACATCCATCAGTGCTGCTATAAACAATTATTTTAATAGTTGACTAATCACTGATTATTTTTTCTGATTAGTCAATTAATCGACTCATGTTCAAACTGGATGTAAAGCACAGATCTTAACCATCATTAGCTTTAAGCTAACTAAAAACTAGATATATAGCATTTCCTGTGATAATGCTAGTGTGAATGCTGTAAGCTGAATTTGGTTGTTGAAGATGCTAGTGATGATACCTGAAAATGGTGAAATTGTTAGCTGAAAGCGCTGAAGCTGATAGCCAGCTAAAATATTAGCTTAACTCCAAATTAGCCTAAAAAAACGGAAAAAAGCTTAAATTAGCCAAAAAACATAATAAATGGTAAAATAGTCCAAAAAGCTAGCAGAATGCCATTATAACTTTCAATGTTGCTACAGTCCAACTCCATATAATAAAATTTAAAAGTCGTCGACTATTTTAACAGTCGATTAGTTGTTGATTAGTTGACTAATCGTGGCAGCCCTGACATCCATTAGCTAAACAGGAATTAATTATAGTTTCTATCAAACACAGCACCTGTGTCTGAATTTACTCTCTAACCCCTGAAGGACTCGAAGTGTTGAACTATCCAGTGGATTATAATGTAATCCAGACACATGCTAACTACTTTTTTTATGGCAAATTTGACATGATTTCCTCAATTAACAACCAAATAAAAATGAATATTGTAGAAAGACTGTAGAAACACAGATAAAAACTTGAATGATTTATAAAAAACAAATTGACACTTTTCTTCAAATTCCAGACATAATGCATTGTGGTCTGTATTTGCTATATGCACGACCTACTTCCCCATTCAGCACATGACCGCTCAGTCATTTCCGGTTGGGTTAGTGGACCGTTGTTTACACGGGAATAGTGGAGTATTTGGAGTTTACAGGAAGTCTTTTGGAACTACCAAGAGTCACTATAAACAATATTATTCGTATCGTTCATCTTTCTAGCAAAATACTCCAAAATAAAAATGTAAAAAGGATTTAAATTGTATTTGTGGTCCTACATAACAAACTTCAAAGGTAACTTGCTAAGGTTGATGCTTTTAGCACATATTTACATGCGACCTAAAAGCTGATGGAAAATCGTGTTGTCGACTCATAATACGTGCAGTAAAGATGCAGGTTGCTGACTTGTTTCACATATTTTAAGTCCACCCAAAGTGTCACTGGTTGCACACATTTAATGTTAAAGTCCCGTTATACAATCTAAGAAATAACAAAAATTAGACAACACCAGGAATAGTACACAGAGATCTGCTAAGTCGATCCATTCACAACCGGAAACGAACAAGCAGTCTCAGTTTGAACCAGAAATCCGTCACAGCTCCGAGCTTGGAGTCCATTCAGGAATCCAGCATCAATGAACACCAGATTTTCACTGAGACTTCTGGGAAATTTCCAGGATCAATTTTGGAATTGTAGATTTGGACACCCAGAAAAATGGCAAATGCCCATTAGTCACCATGGCGACGGCTGGTCGGTGATGTCACATCTGTCCAGCTCAGCGTTTTGTTTAAATCAAATAACAGTTCAGGAGATCATGTGACGGACGCCAGTTTGGGAATTCACATCAGAACTCGCACAAAATCACCCGAACACACACACACACACACACACCGACACATGCACAAAGCACACACACTCAGATGAACTCATACTTACACACAAACAGATGCACTTTAATGTTCACACACACAAATACACCCCTCTTCACATGTTTTTACCCACACACAAAAACATGCACCGATACATTCACACACAAATACGTGCACACAAACACACAAACTTCCACACACATACAAATACACACACACACTTCCACTCACTAAAATGCACATACAGTGTATCTGAAAAGCATTCACAACGCCTCACTTCTCCCACATTATATTATGACAGTCTTATTTCACGATGGATTAAATCAGTTTTCTTCCTGAAAAATTCCTTAAAAAAACACATAATGACGATGTGAAAAAAGTTCTTTGGAAATTTATTAAAATTAAAAAACCTGAAAAATGATTTATATAAAATATTAAAATACACACATGCACTTCAACACACATACAAATTGACCTACACTAAAATGCACACACAAATAGACACACACTAAAATGTGTGTACAAATATACACACACACTAAAACACACATACATACACACATCTAGACACTCAGACGATACATTTGAACTTTTCTCCAGCTATATTAGGAATATTTTGGTTTTCATCCATTACTTTGCTTCTGTATCGTTCCAGGAGTCTTTCTGGTGAAGAAGGTTAGAGGAAACATGCAGACAATTCTCACCTCCTGATTTATTCGTTCTGTTTTTGAACAACTTTAGTCCCAAACATATTTGCTAAAGTTATAGTTCCAGGTTAATTGAATCTTTTTCTTTGATCTTCTGCATAAACTTCAGTTTTCATCCAGAAAATGTATATTTATTCATCAAATCTTTTCATCTTTACTGGTTTCTAGGCAGAATCTAAACTGGTTTTCTGAATAAACTGGTCAGAACTCACCAAAGTGGACCCGGTTCTTCCCCTTTCTGGTGGTTTACGGACCTGCTGACAGACGTGAGCTGCCCCAGGACGAACTGATTCCCCAACCGCTTATGCCACAGGGGGACTGATGGCTGCGTCCCACCTCCGAGTCTAATTAAGCGTGCTCTGCTGCACATCTGCACAGGTCTGTGTCTGAGGACCAGATCCACGGGCTCCCCGAGTGCTGGGACTCTGAGCCTCCGCTGGGAATCAGGTTAATGTGACAGAATTCATTAAGTTAATGAGGCTTTTATCGTCTGAGTGGATCATCTCTGTCAGAAAGGATCTCTGCACAGCCGAGGCGACCCCACCCCCGCTGGTTTTTCTATGAGCTCACCTGTCCAGTAGGCTGTCCACCTGTTACCTGAACCAGGTGAGTCCTGACAGAACAGGACACATGATCTGAGCGTGGCTGAAGAACTCCAGAGTCAGACTGAAGGCAGCAGGTTTTTTATTTAGCAAATCCACCGAGTCCAACATTTTTACATTCTTGATTGTGACTTAATATTTCTGACACGTTTGAGTTCCTGACCAACAACAGAAACACCTGAGATCACGCTGGGACCTCGAGAAGCTTCAGCAGATCAATGATACAACAGACTTTTGGAAAACCACCTTCTGATTGGTCGGTCAGAGGGATCTCCGGTCAGTCAGAGGGATCTCCGGTCAGTCAGAGGGATCTCCGGTCGGTCAGAGGGATCTCCAGCCGTTCAGAGGGATCTCCAGCCGTTCAGAGAGATCTCCGGTCGGTCAGAGGGATCTCCGGTCGGTCAG
>NC_050518.1:24979616-24989732 GCF_002922805.2 Oryzias melastigma | reverse complement strand
GAGGGATCTCCGGTCAGTCAAAAGGATCTTCCATTAGCCAGAGGGATCACTGGTTGGTCAGAGGGATCTCCGGCCGCTCAGAGGGATCTCCGCTCGGTCAGAGGGATCTCTGGTCAGTCAGAGGGATCTCTGGTCGCTCAGAAAGATCTCCCGTTAGCCAGAGGGATCACTGGTTGGTCAGAGGGATCACTGGTTCGTCAGAGGGATCTCCGGCCGCTCAGAGGGATCTCCGGTCGCTCAGAGGGATCTCCAGTCGGTCAGAGGGATCTCCGGTCGATCAGATGGATCTCCCGTTAGCCAGAGGGATCACTGGTTGGTCAGAGGGATCTCTGGTCGCTCAGAGGGATCTCCGGTCGGTCAGAGGGATCTCCGGTCGATCAGAGGGATCTCCGGTCGATCAGAGGGATCTCCGGTCGATCAGATGGATCTCCCGTTAGCCAGAGGGATCACTGGTTGGTCAGAGGGATCTCCAGTCAGTCAGAGGGATCTCCGCTCGGTCAGAGGGATCTCTGGTTGGTCAGAGTTTTCTGGTTGGTTCACGTCTCTAAAACCCTCAGAGGTGATGTGGTATTGAACGGCCGTGTCCATGCAACAGGGAGATTTAACAATGGCCGCCACTTGCCGTGACCCCTCCCACTGCAGAAGGATCCTGGTGGTGGAGGCGTGGCCCCAAATCTCCCCGAGGGCTGGTACCAGATGTGATTGGCTGTCCTGCAGCCGGGTCGTCATCTGATTGGTGATTACCACAGCGATGTTGTGACGTGTTGCTATGGAGACGAGCTGCTGGGCGAGGCCTTGGAGTAGGCGTGTCCTTAGCGACAAGTCATCAAGCTGTTGCCGGAAGGGGAAGGCCACGCTGTCAATCACGAGGAGGCGGACTCTCGGCTGATCCCGCAGGAAGTCTGGCAGCAGGTGGAGTTCAGCCAGCAGCTCCACGTAATCGTGGCAACGCACCTGAGAAGGGAGGTGACAGCATGAGTCAGCATCTTCATGATCTGCTGATCTCACTACAGGTGATCCATGTTCATACCAAGAAGATGTTGGACAAAATGGACTCCATATCGAAAGTCTGCATGGCGTCTTTCTGCTCGCCATCCTCAGCCACAAGCGAGAAATGTCTGACAACGGCAGCTGCAACGTCACCAACTCTCTGAAGAACAAAGCTGCCCTCGGTGTCCATGAAGATCACCTGACCCTCCAGACCCCCAAAGCTCAGAGGCACCTGGACGTCCACGGACAGCTGCAGGCTGGGAGTACAGACAAACCAAAAGGTCAACCAAGTAGACCACAAGAGCAACCTGGTGACCCTGCCACCTAAAAAAAACTGCTCACTCAGCAACCTGTCAACAGAAAGACCCGCCCACCCCAGAGATTTACCCAGAGGTTATGGGTACAGGGGCCACTGCAGACACCCTTTGTGAGTCCATCACAAGTAATGATCAGAACACACTAGGGCTGCCACCATTAGTCGACTAATTGACCAATAAAATAGTCGGCAACTAATTAGACATGGAGTCAGAGTGAAGTAAAGTTGAAAGTTATAACGGCATTATGCTAACTTTTTGGACTATTTTTACATTAATTAAGGTTTTTTTTAGGCTATTTTGGAGTTTAGCTAATGTTTAAGCTACATGCTCACTGTTTTGGCTAATTTAAGCTTTTTCTGGGTTTTTTAGGCTAATTTGGAGTTTAGCTAATAGTTTAGCTGCATGCTAGCTATTTTTGGTACTTTAGGCTTTTTTGATTTTTACGCCATTTTGGGGTTTAAGCTAATATTTCAGTTACATGCTAGCTCTTTTGCTAACTTGGGAATTTGGCATTTAACTAATATTTTATCTGGCTATCAGCTTCAGCGTTTTTGTTATCGATTTCAGCTGTCGTCACTAGCATCCTCAGCGGCCAAATTTAGCTTACAGCATTCATACTAGCACTATCGCAGGTAATGCTAGTGTGAATATATCTAGATTTTAGTTAATTTAAAGCTAATGATGGTTAAGATGTCTGTTTTACATCCAGTTTGTGCATAACCTGATTAGTCGACTACTAAAATAATCGTTTGTGGCAGCTCTAGATTACACCTTTACCTTGATTACACACAGGAAGCAAACTGTAACCGTTCACCTCTCTGCTCACACCTTATGTGGCTCGACTGGCTGCACCTGTTGATGTTAACGTGTCTTCCTGCAGGACCATCAGAGCTTTATGTGGATGTTCACACTCACACCCTTCTAGGTGCTGCATCACTCCAGTGCATTTATCCTGTTTATGTAACTGTGATGTCAGTGTGTACCTGTGTTGTTGACCACACATCAATCTGTGCATTGTTTTTTTTCCCCGTGCTTTCCTCACCACAGCTGTGTTTTTCCGACTCCTGGCGCTCCACAGATTTCTGTCACCTTCCCAACAGGAAGTCCTCCTTTAAGGGCGCGGTCCAGCTGTGAGGAGAAGGTGGTGATGCTTCCACACTCTTTCTCCCTCTGGAGAAGCTCCAGAGCCGTGACAGCTTCACCTCCTCCATGGTTGTTTGCAGTCTCCAGCTCCACCTACTGTTCAGAAACCGCCTCTGCAACAACAGACGCGTTTCCAGTTCAGACAGACTGTGCTGCTCTCCTGTGTGTGCATGCAAAACAGGCAAAATGTCTCAAGCTTTCTGTCTTTGAAGATAAAGGGGGAATAAGTCAAACTCTGATCGTCGTTTGATCATTGTTAAAGCTGTTCTTAGTGGTCCTTTCATTATGATTATGCTGTTTTGAGCCAAAATTTACCCCCAAAAAAATCATTTTCTGGGGCATAGTTTCTGCAGAGCAGCAGGAGTTCATTAAAAATTCACCTCTGAATTAGGGGAGTATTGTTGGCCTGGACGGAGTAAGCCTTCCCCATTTCCCGTCTTCCATCCGTTTACAATCTCCTCTGTTCACATACAGCTCCTCATACTCCAACCTAACATCAGCAGTGCAACCAAAATACTGAACAATATTGAAGTTATCCCGCCGTACACTTTAGATCCAGACTCCAGCTCAGACGAGGAAAACAAAGACGTTCACGGATCGTCTCGTCTGTAAGTGGATGCATCAGAATGCAATTTCCATCAGCATTTTTCATCTTCTCCTGATTTGCAACAATTTTAAAGAAATACTCAGAAATTAAATTTTAATATTTATTTTCTTTGGATATACGTCTTCAGAAAAATGCTACAAGAACATGTAGTCAATGAAAAGACTTTCATTGGAGTTGGTCATGTAAAGTTTTCATCATTTCTCCATCTTTTTTAATCAAACTGTGGGAAATCAAGAGCAGGCAAAAAAATGTTTTGAAAAACAGTTTATTTCTGATGTAGAAAATACACAACTTCCTGCTCAGCTCCATTCTAATACATCCACTGGCAGACAAATACATTTTCATTTGAGGTGGAATCTGGATCAGAACAGAACAGCTGGATAGAAATAATATCACTCACCGCTAATGATTGGTTAGCGGTGTGAGGGTCTGTAAGCTAGAGCATGTCAACAAATCTGCCCATAACTCAAAGGTGAATTTCTACTGAACTCATGCAGGAACGTCCTAAAAAACAACAGAAGCTTAAAAAAACAATGATATGATCATAATTAAAAGATCATCTTTTGAAAATAGAATAAAAGATGATGGAGAGCGACTATAAATGCTCTGTTCAACAATCAAATTATGGAAAGATTGTAAATTATTCTACAAACATTTTGTTTTTGGTTATTTTGTACAAGGGAGATTCAATGCAGAGAAAATGTTCATAGTTAAGTTACTTGTAGTTATGGCTAAATATTTCATCCTTATGTGTAAATATGCTAACAAAAAACTGTTTTATGTTGTTTGTGTTTTAAAAGAAAGAAATAACATATATCTGTATATAAATGGTATTGAATCCAGCACTAACAAACTATCTTTCACTAACTGTTTTGCAGTTATTATGGCTTTCTTGTTCATTTTCCTGGGAAAAATATTGTCGACTGTAAGTGCAATATTTGTCAATAAAGTTGTTACAAATGCTCTGTTCAAATACAGTCATCTCGCTACCAAATCACGACGGATGGACTCCAAGAAAGAAGAAAATCTGTCAGATTCCGGGGACCCGCTACATTCCCAATGACGCTTTAATGGGTCAGAACCGATGCCCTGTCATCCTCACCTTCCTCGGTCCGGTCCAATCCGTGCACCCCTGGGCGGTACCGATTCGAACCGTAGCGGGACAGAGCTATTGGATCATCGGTGAGGCTGAAACCAGACTCGAACAGAACCAGACCAAACTTCAGAACCTCCGCTGAAGTTTCAAACTCCCCGCCGAGATAGAGCTGAACAGCTGAACTACAGAGCTCCCACAATGCCTTTCGCCCGAATCAAGTTCCGGGTTAAGTTTCCGGTGTGGGTGGTGAAATGTGCTTCATTTGTAAATATTGGGGGGAAAAATAGTATTATGGCACATAAGTATGACGTTATGACAATTAGCAGACTCACGCCGCTATAACCAGACGACAAGAGGTTTCTCCATCATATGCACCCCGTTTGGAATAAGAAATATTTTAAAAGTTTCTTTAATCTGATGCACACGACGAGTTACCTACTTTTTTTCTGTCCAAAATATGTTTATTTGTAGCTAAGAGTTAAAGAATGTATTCCAGTCATGACTGAATAATATCTTCGTTTAATGTTTTGAATAAATTATTTACTTATAACACTGTGGTAATCATCCAAAATACTCTATACTTTATTTAAAAAACAAAATATAAATTTAAATTGTTTTATCAATTATTTCAAACTTTACTCCCAAGTTATTCCAATTTTAGACTTAAGAGTTCCAACCACTGGAATTTATAGGAATCCATCTCAAATGTTATTAAAAACGTCTTTGTTTTTCCCATTGAACTCGTCTATTTTTTCTGTATCTAAACTGTGTTTTTGTTCATTTTTCTACTACTTACCAGTATTCAAACAAACGTATGAATTTATTTTTAAAATTAAAATAATTAGCTAAACACATTCTCTTTTTCCTCCTCATCGACATATTCAAAGTCACAAAACATATGTTTACAAAAATAATGAGAAGGTAACTAAAATATAAAAGCAGCAGACAGCTATGTACAAGGAAAAAACTACGTCAATAAATATGTTTTTTTTTTTCAATCGCAGACCTTTTATTTTGAAAGTACGCTTGGTCTCCTAGTGATGACGTAGACCTCCGTCACTCAGCGGTGACAAAGTGGGCACGAGGATCAATCACAAGAGTTGTTTTTAGTGCTTTTAGGCGTCTTTTTCGGAGCTAAATCTTTTATAAAACAAACAGAAAGGTCTGCTGGGGGCGGGGTCAGCGTCTAAGCCACCTCACCTGGATGTTTTGTCAGGTACAGATGTTTTTTTCTTTAAAAACCTGAATCCATTTGTTTAGATTTCATCAGCTACAACAAGAATTGCATTGTTAAACTATGCATTTCACTTAAAGGTAAGAGTCTGATTACAATATTTAGAGAATCTTACAGACAATTACCAAACAAGACTGTTTCTAGGTTACATTTTACTACAGATTGTTACCAAACTGCTGGGGAAACCAAAATATTGCTGGAGACAGTGTGGCCATGTAAATGCTAACCACGCCCACGTTTTTTGGTTTTGTAAAATGACAGTGTAATTAAAACAATAGAAGGTATACCGGGCTACACAATAACCCAGTTCTTTCTCCCAGGGCTCCTACCCAAAAAATGTGAACAAGAAAGAGGACAAATATCTTTTCAAAATGCTCTAAAGTGATTCCGAATGCACCGGTGTCGACCCCAGGGATGCAGATTCTCCTCATTTGTTGTTCAATAACACGATACCTACAGAACCAGCAGACTCCAGTCACAGATCTGATCTGAAGCTGGTTCATGGGGACCACTAAAGGTTGTGTCTGTTTCTGCAGAAGCTCCAGGAACTCCGTCCTGGTTGTGCAGAAAGCAGAACGGATCCATGAGAGCATGGCAGCAGCAGCAGATCAGCCCTGCGTCAGCGCTGCAGAGTCAGAGACACGGAGGTAAAAGATGCTTTCACTGTCAGAAAATAGTTTATCCTTTGATCTGTTATTTTAGAAAGAACATTAAAACGAGTGATGCCATGAGATTCAGTTTTTAGAGCTATTAATTAGTCCTGACCTGTAATTATGGCGGCCACGATCAGTCGACTAATTGAGTATTAAAATAGTCGACGACTAATTTAAGAGTCGATTAGTCGCTACTTTATATTATATGGAGTCAGAGTGTAGTAAAGTTAAAAGTTCTAATGGCATTCTGCTAGATGTTTGAACTGTTTTGGCATTTATTAAGATTGTTTAGGCTAATTTGGAGTTTAGCTAATATTTCAGCTGCATGCCAGCCGTTTTGGCTAAATAGGCTTTTTCCCCTTTTTTAGGCTAATTTGGCATTTAACTAATATTTAAGATGACTATCAGCTTCAGCGATTTCACCTGTCAGCTCTAGGATCTTCAGAGGCCAAATTCATCTCACATCATTCACTCTAGTATTATCACAGGTAATGCTATAAATCTAGTTTTTAGTTAGTTAAAAGCCAATGAGGGCTAAGATGTGTGCTTTACATCAGCTTGGCGTATGACCCAATTAGTCGACTAATCTGAAAAAATAATCTGTGATTAGTCGACTATTAAAATAATAATTTATGGCAGCCCTATCTGTAATTGATTAAAATGTTTTTAACCTAGATTTAAAAAAAAAAAAATTTGATGTATTTTCATTTCAATTCATGACATTTTGTACAGTAAAAGATCAAATTATCTAAAAAAAAAGTGGTTTACGTCAGCATGGGTGATGTAGGAGTGATTTGTGCATGATCATTCATTTCTGATCATGCACACCTGCATCCCTAACCTACTAAGGGAATCCTATGGGGAGGTTGAGCACAATTTTAGGCCAGAGTTGCTTAGAATCTGTGGTACGTTGTCTCTGGAGTAAATGAAGACCACGTTCTCTGGAGGCTCCTCACAGGCGAGTTTCTGACCCGAGTTTGTTTCTGTGTAGTGAGATGATGGCGGAAGAGGAGGGAAAGAGCTCGGCTCTGGATGAGGACGAAGCATCCGGAGACGATCAGCCTTCAGAACAAAAGAAAACCACAACTTCCTGTCAGGGCAGGAAGTGCGTCCCAGGTATAGTTTACCTGGGTCACATTCCTCCAAGGCTCCGCCCCAAACACCTGAGGAACATGCTGTCGGTGTACGGAGAGATCGGACGGGTCTTCCTGCAGCCTGAAGGTATAAACACATACATGGACACACTTGTTCAAGTATAAGCTGGAATCAAAGCCCCAACTTGAATAAAACTCCTTGAAATCGACTTTTTTGGATCAGAAAAGTCGAGATACGTGTCATGAAAGTTCTTCTTTGCCCAAGAGAACCTGAACTCCACTGACATGAGTATGAAGGAAGGTATGCCTGTGATCTTCGTTTCTTTTTGCTTCCACAGACCACCAAGTCAGGAAGAGGAAGAAGAAGTCTGGGCTGCGGCGGTGCGACTTCACCGAAGGCTGGGTGGAGTTCAGGGACAAACGAGTGGCTAAAAGGGTGGCGGCGTCTCTCCACAACACGCCCATGGGAACCAGAAAACGCCAGCGGTTCTCCTCAGACCTGTGGTGCATCAAGGTAAGATCTCTCATCCAAATTCTTCCAGTCATCAGTACTCAACGACCCCTTTATTAGGTCCACTTGCTACTACCGGGTTGGACCCCTATTGCATTCAGAACCGCCTTCATCCTTGATGACAGAGATTCAACAAAAAACATTCCTCAGAGAGTTTGGTCCAAATTAACATGACAGCATCCCATAGTTGCTGCAGATTTGTCAGCTGAACATCCATGATGCCGTTCTACCACATCATAAAGGTTCTGTTGGGTTCTGGTAACTGTGGAGGTCACTAGAGTCCAGAGGACTCATTGTTCTAGAAACCAGTCTGAGATGACTCTGGAGTCTTATCCTGCTGGAAGTAGCATCAGAAGATGGTTCACGTTACATTCTGGCTGGCCCAGGTGTGCAGCGTTCGACTCCTGTCCTCCTTTCACTTAGTTTTTGTGATAATCAATCAATCAAGCATGTGGTCGAGGTAACACCCCGCCCCCTCCATGTGTCTGCAGTACCTGCACAGGTTTCAGTGGACTCACCTGAGCGAGCGGCTGGCCTATGAGCAGACGGTGTTACAGCAGCGACTGAGGACAGAAGTCTCTCAGGCGAAGAGGGAGACCAACTTCTACCTGAACAACGTGGAGAAGAGTGCCCGCATGGATGACAAGGGGCGGAAGAGGCGGAGCCAAGCAGAACAGGTTCAGGGATTCACCATGAAGGTGTGTGTTCAGCTCAGATGGAAGCAGTCTTCTTCAAAGTGTTTTTCTTGTCAGGTGGACACTAAGCTGTGGGAGTTCACACAACATCAGACGGAGGAGGAGATCCAGAAGAAGAAGAAGAAGCAGAAGGACTCCATTACCCAGAAGAACCAGGAAAAAGCGCAGCTCATTCAGCAGAAGAGCCAATCAAACGTGTCGCTGTTGTGCAAGATATTCAGCTCCAACCAGTCACAGTGAGGTCGTGGGTCAGCTCGGTTTCCATAGAAACCAAATACAAATCAAACCTAGACCCCACCCCCATCTCCAGTTCTTTTTACCAGTCTGGACTGCTTCTGAATCGATTGAACTGTTTGATGCTGTTAATAAAAATCCATATGTATATTTACAGTACTGGTTCATTTTAAACATTTTGTTTGGACACACGTTTTTGCTGTTGCCTTTTTGTGTTTTATGTAGAGCTGTCAGGCGATTAAAATTTTTAATCGCAATTAATCGCATTGTCCAGAGTTAACTTGCGACTAATCGCAAATTAATATGTGGCCATATTTTAAGGAAAAAAATGTGTGCTTCGTGGAATTTAGCAGTTCTACATTAATTATGGAAACAAGAATGGCAAAATTAATAGTTTTCATCAGAAATACTTTATTTTGTAACATTGTATTGAGATAAGGAAAACTCTGTTGCTTAAATGTGGCTCAAGCTCGTCTCCTGAGATAAGATTGAGATCAGTTTGAGCGTCTCATCTTTGTATCATTCTGTGATCATTTGTGTCTTAACTCTTACTCCTAAGGGACCTTTAGGAGCAAGAGTTAAGGAAAGATGAGCAAAGACATCACCAAGACAAATGAGCTTAAATTGAGATAAGCTTTTTGAGCAAGACTTAAGAAGTGGGAGAAACAAAAGAGATCTCATAATAGTCTCACTCTGATCTAAACTGTCTCAGCTATTTTAAAGGATTAAAGAGAAAAGGGTGAGACGCTGATGAGACACATCTGAGAAGGATTAGCTCTAGAAGAGATCTCATTATTGTCTGTTTCATGTCTCTTTCATTTCTCTTGAATGTCTCACCAAAGCCATTAATGAGAACGATTTGAGAAACAGTAAAAACAACACTAAATATGTAAATGATACATTTTATTTGGCATTCGACCAGCACCATCAGTACAACATTTGTATTGGGATAACAGCATTAAACTCTTTACATTTTTTTAACAAAATACAGAAATATAAAACATAAATGAGATACAAAAATAAATTAAATACAAGCTCTGACATTGTTTACTAAGCCCCTTGTTGAAAAGTCGGTTTTAACAAAATAATTTTTTTAAATAATTTAAAAGTACTTTAACCCTTGTGCTCTCTTATAGGGTCAAAATGACCCTACCATTGCATTGATGTGTGATCTCTCCCATAACAAATGTGGACAGGATCTTATGTCTGCCACGGACACCAGACAAGATTAAAAATACTTAGAAAAAAACCTTCAGGGTGCTGTCCTGTAGGGTCCAGATGACCCCACTTTTAATGTAAACATGTCCAGGATAGCACACGAGTTAAAACCACCAGGCTTCTTAATGAACTATTTTGGGTAAAACCAGAAATACATTCACAAAATTGTGTCTCATTATACCCGGAGATCTAACTT
Source organism: Oryzias melastigma (assembly GCF_002922805.2). Classification (NCBI taxonomy): domain Eukaryota; kingdom Metazoa; phylum Chordata; class Actinopteri; order Beloniformes; family Adrianichthyidae; genus Oryzias; species Oryzias melastigma. The sequence continues at coordinate 24,979,744 of NC_050518.1, read as the reverse complement.
TTTCAAACTTTTTTTATGGAATTGCATTAAGTACATGAAATGTGGCGTACTCAATCTGGCCGACGTGGTGATAATGAATACTTCTAGATTCTAAACACACTGACAGCACTGCTGAGGTACAAGGAAGA
>NC_050518.1:24972112-24973119 GCF_002922805.2 Oryzias melastigma | reverse complement strand
GGACGGTCCTGCAAACATGTCTCTGAGCTCTTTATTTTGCATATGAAACTCTGCATTACCGACCCGGATAGTCAGCTTCATTGATGATTTGATTTCGAGTCGCCAAAAGGTTCAGAATATCTTTGTTTTTAAAACCGATCTGTAAATAAAGCTTCACGAGATGCACGTCCAGCTTCGAGCATGGCTCTGATAAACTGACAGCTTTCGTTTTCATGGGCATTCTCAGCGTCACTGTCAGTGTCATTGCCAGATTGTGAGCTCTTACTTTCCGCGCTGCCGGCTCAAATTGATAGGGCTTTACAGTCCTCAAACCACAAATACCCGGCGCCTCTGAATCAGCGTCACTTTCAGAACAAATGTTTCCACAATCTGAGTCTGAAGGCAGAATTGTGGACCTTGAAATATCGCCGCTATCGCTAGCTCCGACAGGCAAAAGAGAAGCGGAGAAGCCATCTTGCTATGTTGACTCTGGTGATGTCACACGCACCACGTGACCAAAACGGAGCTTTTTCCTGGAAGAGGAAATTTGCATTATGGATTGGCCGCAAAAATGCCGTTTTATTTCAATATTTCTTGCTCAAAACACGCCAAAACATTTGGAAATTGTAAATATAAGGCGAAATACAGTTAACACCGAAAATGACCCACAACCCCATTACTAGTCCTTTAATTCAATTCATTCACAAACAATTGAAGGATTTATAACTTTTTCTAGTAAATTTACGTTTTAAAGTAATAAATTCTTAACTTTAAAAGTCGAGGGCAAGCTATACAACTGTTTTTCTAGTAAATTTACGTGTTTTAAAGTCGTAAATTAATAACTTAAAAGGTCAAATCTTAACCAAATTAAGAATATAGCCCTAACCCTGATCAAAACATTAAACAATAAATTGGTTATATAAATGCATTTAATTAATAAACAAATAATTAGAATGATTTGAGTAAGATAAACTAATTACATACAATACAGAAGTTAAATTTGCGAGTATATATATATATATATATAT